>NC_056733.1:1353604431-1353921931 GCF_019279795.1 Protopterus annectens | reverse complement strand
AACCAGTCCAGAATTTAGAACTTTATTGCTAGGCAGTTACACTTTTATTTAAATAAGACCTATATGGGGCTTCTTCTTCTTCTTTCGACTTTTCCCAGTTAGGGGTCGCCACATCCAACCTTCCACAGAAGGCACACACACACACACACACACACACACACACACACACACACACACACACACACGCTCATGCCTAGGGCCAATTTAGAGTGCCCAATCCACCTACAGTATGTCTTTGAGATGTTGGCGGAAACCAGAGCACCCGGTGGAAACCCACATGACCACAGGGAGGACATGCAGACTCCTGACCTATATGGGACTATTACTGTCATATTGTCTGGTGTATTCAGTGGAAACCATACACATTTTTATAGTGCCAGGTGACATTTTACTCCTTTATATTTATTTGGTATGACTACTACAAGCAGGATTGTTACTTACCAGCCTCGCGACGCAGCCTTTGCAACCTGCTGGTGTGGGCTTTCTGGTTAACAGCCCACTCAGCTGCAGCTGTAATGAGAATAGAGAAACATTTATGCATACCTATCCATCACATACACAGGCTGGACTTCGGTAAACAATTATTGCTATGAATACTTACACACTGCTAGGACATCTCCCCTGTCTCTTGCTTCTTGGAGCCACTGTTCCAAGAGCTCCCTCTTCCTCTGTTTCAAGTCGGCATAGTGGTGCCGGACCTGCTCACCAGTCTGAGGGATACCAGTGGCACTGGTGAGATCACGGGTGAGACTTTCCCAGTCTCCTGCTTTATATTGGGAGCCCTGGTACTGGTCCTGCAGCAGTCACATGTCATGTTTTTTTACCAGGAGTCCTACCATGACCTTGGACTCCTGTATGCTCCAGCTCTGCGCCCGGAAGTGCATGCCCTCTCCAACTCCTGCCATAATGCCTACAGTGGAGAGCTTTAACCAGTTATGAGCTATATTCCTGCCTGAGGGTGTTAAATATAGCCACTTTCCCACACTTTGCCATGAGTGGATGATTTTGCAAATGCTGAGCTAAGCTAAGCTACGGGCAAACCTGCTTAGCTAAAGTTGGCAGTGCTTAAAGGGGCAGGTTCAGCATTGCTTACCAATGGGCAACTCCACTTAGCTGGGCTATTCATTGCTTAGTATTCATATGTACACAGTGCTTACACCTGGTCAGCATAGCTGTGCAATGCTTAGCATTGCTTATGTTTTATTATATTGGTCTGATTAATCATTCATTACATAATATAGATTTATTTACTTTCCCTCCCACCCCCCAATGTGCTGTGATTAATTTATTCTTGTGCGACTATACTGTATGGGGCACTCATGTTTATATGGGGGTTTCACTACTTTATTACACTGACACTTCACATCTGGGCCTAATACACTACTCTGGTTGAGGAAAATCAGTTGCTTCTTACATAAATATGCAAAAAATTAAAATTGAAATGTTTACACATACAAGATGGAAATGTTTTTCATGAGGCTCGAACCATAAATGACTACATGCAAGGCATACACTCTAGCCACTATACTACTGCACTTATGCTTATGCTGGATGTCTTTTGCTTTTTAACTTATCGTGCAGTTTCAGCTGGACTAAGCATAGCTAAGCAACAGGCACACCCATGCAGCTATGCTTAAACTTTATTGTGTGTATAAAAAAAAAAGTTTATTTGTTGTGTTTTTTATTTGTACCCTTCAGAATCTCCATGCTAATGCTAAACCTGTTATTCCATCAACTTTCTGCTTTGTGGGATGATTGCCCCTTATGGCTTTGTCCACATTCCTTACTCTGACGGGTTGGGAGGTGTGAGCTATGTGCTTATGCTAAATTTGTTATTCTATCAACTTTTGGCTTGGTAGGGAAGATTTTCCCTTATGGCTTTGTCCAGATTTCTTACTCTGATGGGTTGGGGGTGTTACAAGTGTCCTCACTCGTTTTATTACCAAATGGCTATTCTGGAGTTCAGGGGGCATGTGTATTGTTAGAGCTCTGCTGTCAGACACACCTCCTTCACTTGTACATGGAACCATGTCCGTTTTAGAGTATGGCAGCATGCCTTCATACATATGCATGTCTCGCTGCTGTGCTGAACAGGAATGGTCCCTGCTGTGCAGGAGTAACTTATTCCTACATGGCTGCTTGCTGAATCCAGGGCAAGGTTTCAACAAAGCTTACAGAAATACAAAATCACCAGCACTGCTTTTTATCTGAATTATTTTACTAACTTTATTCATAGGAGGCTAATGTTAGTCAAAATGAAATCAGGGCACAATTTTACTTTCAGGACACATCATTCTGAGTAGTAGCTTCACATACACAATAATTTCTTCATTTATCCAAATAGCAGTCAAATTACATTATCATAATCATTACATCAGCAGCCAAATGCAGTTCAGGGTGTATATAGGACAGATCATCAACTTATACATTACTGCAAACACACTTCCCCAAACAAAGTGGCTGTCAATATTGTTTTAATAAAAGTAAATAATATATGGTACTGCAAAAGTAATCTATTTTCTCTAGGTGAGTGTCTTCTGCGCTACTGTAATTAAATAAAATTATTGGTTCTAGCACCAGCTAGAGTATTTGTGAGAAAGGGAAATGATTTTTCATCACTTTCAGACTGAGGTCATTAGTATTAAAATGAGCTTTTCACCAGATTAAGTGCATTTTGTTTATTATCTTCTTTAAACACGTTAATTCAATGTATTGTATTACTATCACAAAAGCACATCATTAAAAATTGCTGGTAACAGTAAGGTCTTCTAACAGTTTCCTAAAACATTATTTAATTGTCATGTGCAGGTCATATAAAACAGTACAAAGTTTTGTTTACCTTTCACCGCATATTATAAAATTGGAAGCCATGTTTGAAGACTGAGTGTTATACTTAGATTTACTTTACTTTGGCTTTTGAAGCATAGTATGAAAAACTTATCTGTTTAGAATGATATTGACGAAGAACTCATTTGTTCATTCATTTTCTAATATGTTCTTAATCTTTCTCAATCCGGGTTGTAGGGCAGGCTGAAAATATTCTGGCACTCGGCCAAAAAAGAGAGAAAGAACCACAGCACTCTGAAGCAACACTGTTAATTATTCCTTCACTTCTAATCTCTGAATGAGCAGTAGATGAAAACTATTGTAAGAATGGAAACACAGACCATGCAATGTACAGATCAGATACTTTTCGAATGTTACTGAAGCTGTCATTACCTGCTTTCCTCTCACAACCATAAGTTGCCCTTTTACATGAAAAATCCATCAGCCAGCAGACAGTGACAACAGGTTCAAAGGTCATTGAAAAGTAGATGCATTCAGTCTGGACATCTAATCAGCATAAAATGTAAATACTTGATAGCAGATAACTCTAACCGCTTCCAGTGAGAATGTACTATTACTCAGATACTACTCAGAAACACTTAAATAAACAGGGAGTGACCAAAACGAGAGAAAAATATCAACAAATTATAAAAGAGACAGTGTTAAATATGCAGACTTTAATGAATTGTATTGCAACATTCTACCACGCTGTCATTTATTTTTGCTTCTTAAAAATGGAGACGAAAGATGTGGGTCTTCTTTCTGTAAATTACTGATGTCACTGGCATGTTGGTCATGCAGATTGGTTTTCTGTATACTACAGCTTCAAAAATCACATGCAATGAGGGGTAGTCAGAAAATCATGTGAAGAGGTAAATTGTCAAAAATACCTCTTTGCTTGCCATTTCTCAGTGAATTTCAGCTCATCAACCTCTTCATCAGTCCCTCTGCAGGATGGTGGCAAGATGCTCTCCAAGTATATATTCTTAAACCTCTCCTATTTTCTATCTACACTAACAAACTCCCTTTTGACTTACCCCATCTTTGTCTCCTGCTTTATGGTGATGACATGGTCCTCTTCTACTCCATGTTTTCCTTCTTCTCCTGAACTTCAGGCTGATTTTCATGCTGTTATCTAATAGGTCAGTAATAAACATGCTGGAGAGACAGATATGTGTCTCAGAGATTTCCCCTTCTTTGGAACAAGCTTCCTATTCACATTAAGCAGAATCCTTTCCTGTTCCTCTTCAAATAAATTTCGATCAATGGATAGGGAATTGCAAACTCACACCTGGGGTGATGTCTATGTCCCTTATGGATATGGGCAATTTGTAAGAAACTCAATGCCCAGGCACAAATCTATGACACCCTCTTGACCCTGTGGAACTTATACTGGGTAAAATTGTTTTTTTATTGGCTAGGCTTGTAAAGTTTCTTAAGCCTAGTACTCTCTTATGAACCTATGAACAATTAATCGCTTAACTTCTCCAAAACAAAAACAATGCTTTCTGGTACTAGGCAAAAGCTCAACAAATCCTTGATAATCTGAATAACACTATAGATAATGTCAGTACATTCAAATACCTTAGAGATTTGGTTGGACACTTCCATAATTTCCATTTCTTTTGGACTACACACACAAAAATCAACTCTCTTCTATTCTGGGCTAATAGAATTTCCCCTTTTCTTTCCAGATCCTGTAGGAATGCCATAGGTAAAGGTATTTTACAGAGTCAGTTAGAATATACTCTCCCTCGGATTGCTGCAGCATCTAAAATAAATGCATCCACTATTCAAACCATTTCAAATGCCATATGCAGATTCATTATTCTATCCCCTAGAAATGAACACCATTGAAAAAGTTAATTAGCTACCTGTGGAACACCATGATAACTTTGTACTTGCCTCTCAGCTGCTTGCTTATCAAAAATGAGAGACACACATACCCCACACTAGCATCCAAACTATTCAGAGATGCACCAACATACAGTATTTGAAGTCTTAACAACGCATTTCCCCTCCTCTAAACCCCTCCCCCAATTAGGCTTTAAAGCACAAACTATGATTTCTCAATCCCTGATCCCACATTGAAGGAATATAACCTAACCGCCTCCTTCTCCTTATATGATAACTAAACTCCATTGCTTCTTGCTACTGCTGACTAATGATATTTCCTCAATAATTATTATTTTTCATAACTTGTTGATACTAGTACAATAATGCTGATTAATATATTTCTGTTTATACCTCTCTGATTGAATTCTTCTGGCAACCAACAAAATCCCTGCTTTTATGTATATATTCTGTATATATTACTGTAATCACTATGTGTAACACTTTATCTACTTTTGTACCAATTAATATTTAATATTTTCTATATTTATGTTTTTGTTGGAGCTTTTCTTCCTAGGCCTCCACTGAAAATGGGCTCTTTTAGACCCAGTGGACTTTCCCGGTAAACAAATGCAATAAATAAATAAATTAAATCTCTTCCTTCTTTCCTTAAAATCATTTCTCTTACACCGTTTTTTGATTAGAAATAAAAGCACATTACAAGACTCAATGAAAATGTAACTGCTCTCTCTGGTTTTATAATTTATCCTCTTTCTAACCTATATCTTTCTGTGTAGCTTATTCTGACTCTGCTTTTCACTGTGTTTCATTCAGCATGCAGCTGTAATACACATTCTGTATATAATGCACGTATATGCACTCTGTGTATATATATATATATATATATATATATATATATATATATATATATATATATATATATATATATATATAAATTTACATATGTAGATATATACATATGGGATCTGGACACATGTTCGACTAGCATATGTCCAAATCACAAAACACTGAACACACATACACGAAAGCGCTTAACATCGACAAGTGCTTCCATGTATGTGTGCCTGTTGGACTACAGTGCAGGTAAGGGAAAATTCCCTTTTCCCCACTGTAGTGTGATCTTGGAGTGAGAATATTAAAGTAGGGGTGTGTGTGGGGTGCAGGGGGTGAAGCCCCCTTGCAGAAACGTAGATTTATTTTTTGAACTACACATACACGGAAGCATTTTCGATGTTAAGCGCTTTAGTGTATGTGTGTTTGGTGTTTTATGATTCGGACACATGCTAGTCGAACATGTGTCCTAGTCCCATACATATATATGTCATATATATCTATTGTCTTTATATCCTTAAGCCTTCTCTGATATTTACTTTTTACATACTACATGTGTACATTGCATTTTATCTTTCACTTTGTGTTTACCCTGGCTGAGACTAAATTAGGGACAGTGGGATCAGTGCTTTACCCAGGCTGGCGAATTCAAAATAAAATAAATAAAAACTTTTGAAGAGGTGAAAGCATACAAAATGTAATGAATGATAGATATTCAGAGACTTAATTAAAATAGTATGGTCAAAACAAATAACACAAGGTGTTTTGAAAATATAAAGAATACAAAGAGAAAATTACTTTAAATTTGCAAAAAATCTGAAATGTTTAATTTATGAGAGAATGAAACAATAAGTTGGAAAATTCTTCCTTATGTGTGTGTTCAAAAGAAATGGAAAATAATTTGTACATTTTCTTTTTTAATGTGATTTTTATGCAGCAATCAGAAATAAATATTTTAAAACTCTTTAAGACAAGAAGTAAAGAGATACTTTCAAGGGAAGAAATAAATTATACATACAACCATATTTAACAAGACAAAAAAGCAGTGAAAGAAATATCACAATTGCTGAGTACAATTTATAGCATTAGGAAAAGTGTAAGTAACTGAAAACCAGTCAGAGCAAATGTAATGGAGTAATATGTATGATGTAAATGAGTACTTGAAACTTGTTATTAAATGAATGTTGTTATAATTGTAGCAAAAATTTGTTGGAACAATAATGGCATGTTAACTTTGATGGTATGACTGTGGACATAACAGTAAGTTTTGCTACTTTAAATAGAGGGTGGAAAAGCACATATTTCAGAAATGTTACAGAAGAAGAGCAAGCTCACGTGTGTCTGTGTGTGCTTGGAAGCTCTCATATGTGTGTGTGTGTGTGTGTGCATGCGTGTGTGCGAGTGTGTGTATGTGTGTGTGTGTGTGTGTGTGTGTGTGTGTGTGTGTGTGTGTGTGTGTGTGTGTGTGTGTGTGTGTGTGTGTGTGTGTGTGTGTGTGTGTGTGTGTGTGTCTGTGCGTGTGTGTGTGTGTGTGTGTGTGTGTGTGTGTGTGTGTGTGTGTGTGTGTGTGTGTGTGTGTGTGTGTGCACGCATGCGTGCATGTGTGACTGTATCTGTATCTGTTTGACTCTGCATCAGGGCAGTTTCAGTTGTTGAATAAGATGCTGCAAGTCTGTCTCAGCTCCATCAAACAGTTCTAACTTGAGAAATGTAAGCTATTTCCTTACTGCTGTTTCTGTCTGCTTTTTGTCTCCTCGATCAAGTCACAAACCTCCCTGTGCTGGTTTGTTGGTCTTGAATCAGTATTTTCCCTTGTGATTCATATTTCCAGCAGAGACATTATAGACAACTAGTTGTTTATAACCCAGACAGCCATGGAGGTGTTTGTGCCCTGCCTGATATCCTGGCAGGTGAGGCACCTTCATTTCTATTGAGACCCTAGCTCTGCCCCTAGTGGTTAAAATGAACACTAGTTTTGCTGCAAGGCTTAATATACCCTCACTGTGGATGTCAGTTTTTCTACTTACATGCTTATGAGGGCTACTCTCAAAAGTTTAAGCTTGCCAAGCTCATATTCTCAGTCCTTACCAGTCTAGTGCCATGTATATCTCCACTTACTTGGTGGCAATTAGACAACATAAATCACTACTCACTCCCACCAGCAAAGGTGAGTCAGTGTCAGCTATTCATTCCCACTTGTCCCTTCAGGCTTTTCCAGCACTCAAGCCACTGTTTGAATATACTGGACATGTGGGTTGCATTCAGGGTTCTAGCTCTCTGCTTCACAGATCAGAGTTTACCATTGTGTTTTATAATGTAAAATGTAAGGATCTACACCTCTGGAACTTTCCATCAGGTTGTCTGAGAAGATATCTGGCACTGAGCAGTTTTAAGGGACTTTTAAAATCACCTTTATTAGAACTTACATTTATAGAGCTGCTCACACTGAATAGTTAACAACTCAGAAAACCTTCAGCTAATATTTCTGTTTTTTAATATAGTGATATCTTGCAAGCCTTTAATTTATTTGTTGCTAGCCAGTCTCTGTAAAGTGCTTGGGCTAAAGTACTGAAGTAACATTAAGGTTGACGTTATATCTGTGTTTACATTGTTGAAACCAATTCTATGTGGAATTGTTGTGTTATAGGGCCATAATTCTTTACATCATGTACAAAGCTTACTATTGTGCCCACTGGCTGTTTGTAACCACATTAAGGAATTATGACCTGTTAATACTATGAATTTCTTATGATACACATAAGCCAGTGCTCCCAAACAGTCCTTTTCCATAGGTGCATACACTTTTCCATCGACTGATGTGTACTATTGAATGTTCCTCTAACTCTGAAGAAATATGACTAAGTACATCTGCATATACATGGCTTTTTGTGTTTACCTGCATGACAAAACCCTGGCTATAATCAGGGCTATCTAGTATAAGAAGGTTCCACTATGAGCCTCCTTCAGTTTCTGGAATGGCCGGTCACAAGCTGAAGTCCAGATAATTCTGCCATAATCCTTTGGGTAAGATCATCAAGAGGAGTGGCTATAGAAATCTAATGAGGGACAAAATGATCTAATGTATTTCTCTAATATTCTGCACTCCCAAGAATGGCCTTGCCTGCTTTTTGGTAACAGGCATAGGCCATGGCAGGACAGTTTGAGCTTTGGCAAGCTGTAGCTTAATTTTGACATCTCCCAACTAATAACACAGGTAAGTTACTTAGGTCAACTGTTATTCCTATCAAGTATTTTTATAACCTGATAGTCAACCCTGATAGCTCCGAATAATTTATTTAATGCCCCCTCTGACAAGTACATCTATCTAAAGAAAAGCATAATATTCAACTTCTGCTAGATGTGATTTACCAGACCCTGGGGCACTATTTATCCCAAAAGACATTAGGATGAATTCATATAATGCATGCTGGGTAACAAAACTTGAGTTCTCTTTTGCTACATTTGTCAAGGGTATCCTCCAGTAAGACTTTGCTAGATGTGCAGATGTCAGATATTTTGCACCACCCAACTGCTTGTACAGTGCCATCTCTCCTTTGCATGAGGTATGCTTCTACTTCTGTCTGACTGTTTAGTGTCCTCTAGTATATGCAGACTCAAGTGTTTCCAGGGTTTTGATATGGTCGTCACTAATAAAGCTTGGAGACTGTAGAATTCCTTTATTACCTTCCAGATTTAGCATTTTATGCAGTTCTACCCAATTATTTGCTTGACTTGCTCAGCTAGCTGATCTATGAGCTGCCCTGGTTTAGCAGTGAACACCCCCCCAGACTCACACAGCACTGCTCAGGTTTCCTGAATATTTGTAGGAGATAGTTGCTGTGACACTAGCAGCTCTTCCACTGAGGTTTTAGTTTGAGTCTTACTGAGGAGACCTCTTGTCATCCTCTGCACACATTAAGCTGTAAAGATTCATAGTAAGGCGTCATCACAATGACATGCCAGAGTTTGTTTGTGCCTTCTATACAACTTCACCAGTTAAATAAGATCATATACTTTTGCTACTACAGGAAACTTTCCCTCCCATGCTACCTGCAGCATATTCAGAACAGGGGAATCATTATTGCCTTTATATCAACTGGAAAGTATCTGGCTGTCACTATCCTGTCATACAAAAATATTTTTTGCTTTTATGTTTATGGAAGGTACTCCTCTGCCAATCCCTTGAACTACCTAAGCCCAGTCCTGAAATTTGGTAAATACTTTTGTTTTTGACTGACACTTTTCAATTTTGAAAAATCAGTAGCAGGTAAAATAGGGTTGTGTATCTCAACAAAGTATATAGAAATCTCTTTGAATGCACTAGTAAGATTAATTCTGCAACTATTGTTGTTCTGTGTGATTACACTGATTTTTAAATGTCATAAATATTCTTTTTCACTGTCTCTATGAACTGTATATAATTTTTTGCTAAAAGTACTATTGTTGAATAATTTTTTGCCTTCATTTTCTGGATAGTATTGCCTCTAACCTTATCATATGTTTTAATGTTTTATACTCACCAAGTTGGCTTAAAATCAACTAATTGGATCACCCCAAAAATAAATTTGATTAAATAAATAGTGCAATAATAAGCCAGTGTAATTTTGGGGAAATCCCCTGGAGGAAAAAGGAGATAGTTGAGGTACATGTGGCACTCCCATTTACACTGGTCTGTGACTGTTCTCAATATGATATTAAGACTAGCACTGAACTTCTTCACCAAACCATTTGCTTGAGGATGGTAATGGTTATTCTTTTTAACTGCTTTAGCCCACATCACTTTCACAAACAAGTCATCATGTCTGACATTACTTTAGCCACACTGTCAATTAGTATTTCTTGTGAAAAAAAAATGAAACATTCCAAGTGGGCAATTAGCTAACTTTACTGCCCCAGTGCTTAAAATGGGTCAGGATAAAGCTACTACCTCAGGGTATGTGACAGCATAATGTACCACCATCAAACTATACCTCTACCTATGGTGTGTGGGGTACTAACAGATCCTACAATACCCATGCCTACTCTCTGAAATAGCTCTGCAATGAGATGCATCAACCCTAAAGCAGCCTTCACTTTATTCCCCACGTTGCCAACTGTTTAGCACCGTTCTCATGTTTTGTAGTACCATCTCACATCATTTACATTTCCTGGCCAATAAAATGTTTGCATAAGCCTAATTTTTGTATGCTTTTTTTCTCAAATGGTGTCACACTGAAGTATCATGGACTATGGCTAAAAGTGACCTACAGTAGATACTTGGGTCTACGCTACTGTATCACGTCTCCTTCTCACCCGCCTTAGTATAACAACCCTGTTTTCCAGTGTACAGGCTCCCTCTACCCTTGAGCATCAACAGCTTTCTTGGTTTTGTACATTAAGGCCTGTTTTTACCTATGTGATCATCCCCATTTCCCATTCCAGTGAAAATCTTACATTTTTTGGCAAAAATATCACACATTTAGAGTTACTGCTACTAGCCTTCTCTTTTCCTAAAGTAATTCCTTCCAGTAGAAGCTCAGTATATTTTCCCAGCTGTGGCACTGGTTCAAGCTTCCTTCTGCTACCACACTATTTCCCAGAGGAAGTCACATTAATGGCCTTTGTTGGATGTGTAGGCACTGGCTGGGACTTTTCTCTTGATACTTTTCCCATATGATTATCTCTGTGCTTAGTTGTATGCAGCTCCATGTATTCAAGATACTGTGTCATCAGAGTCAATACCTGTTAGAACACCTGCTGGGATATCATCAAACCCTGCCATTTGATTGTCTCCCTTCCCCCTTCTCCCTTCCCCTTTGCTGCCCATTTGCACTTGAAAAGGAGTGTCTTCCATAGTCCATAGATGTGGACTGTCTACACAAATAATGTTCCTCTTTATCAAATACAGGGTTAACAGTAGTTATGTCTGATGTAGTGTTCTCCTTAACAGTGATTTATTTGCCCTATACCAGGATCGGGTACAGGCCCTTGTAATAATAATAATCTTGAATATCTGTAGGTTAAGGATAACCCATCATTTCTATGTCCCATCCTCTGTTATAGATTCAGAGGTTCATACTAGATGAGTAGAGTAGGAGGAGGATGATAATTTCTTTGGATCTGGAAGATATGTTCCTGATGATTAGTCCATATATATAAAAGGATTTCATAAGAACAGTGGTCACATGGTGGTCAAAGGATAGTTCACTGTCAATGAAAGTACCCAAGTCCCCATTGACAGAAAGTCACTTATTAAGGGTGTTTCCTATGCAGTAGGAACAAGAGTACCCGGGTTTGCCATAGGACACAATACCACATTTCTTTGTGCTTAGTTCAAGGTCATGGTCTAAGTACCACTTGTTAGCATGAATTAGACCCTCTTGGAGAATGCATTGATCATCTGGAGTACTTAGTACAGTTCCAAGTTTGCAGTCATTTCAAACTTCATTTCAAACTTCATCAACCACAGGCTTTTTGGTGTCTCCCTTAACATCAGAGAAGTACAAACAAAAGAGGAGTGGTTCCAGGACCAGTCCCTAGGAGACAATGCTGGCAACCAGCCATCTAGCTCAGAATGTGCCAACAATGGTAACAGACTGGATTCTGTCAGCCAGCCAGCTTGCTATCCACTCAGTAACATACAGGCTTACATTTAATTGAATTAGCTTATCAATGATGCCAATGTGTAGAGTGGTATCAAAGGCTTTGGTCAAGTCCAGGTATGTTAAGTAAATAGATTTTCCTGAGTTTACCCTTAATGATTTTGTTAAAAAAGTTCATTGGGTTCTCAAGGGAAAATCTACAGTTAACAAATCTACATTGGTCTGGGTTCAAGTTTTGAAGACTGTATATATCCTTTTTATGAGGTCCATAATGTTACACTCCTTGCCATAAGATGAGTAGTAAGGCCCATAGGCCTATAGTTGCCTGGGTCAGTCATGGTTCCCTTTTGAAGTGACATGACTACAACAATTCTCCACACCTCCAGCATGAATGCAGTGGAGAGGAGAAGATTGCATAGATATAATAGCATAGATATAATAAGAAGTCAAACAGACAGTGTTTGGCACTGACAAGAAGACAACCTGGCACATTCTCATGGCCCATGGATTTAATGTTTCTACCCTTGGAGAGAAAGCTTAGGATTTGCTTGATGGTGATTTGCTTGACTAGCATAAGAATGCTAATACACTTTGGTCAATTTTGGGGAAATGAGGAGCAAAGTTTGAACTGAATTTTGTTGTCTAATATATTAGCAATGTCCTCAGGTGATAAGAATATGATGTCATTTTATACTAGCTCAGAACATTGTTGGCTGTTATTTCTTAGATTCCTGGCAAAACTGAAGAAAGCTTTGTGGTTATGCTTAGCATGGGCGGAGTTTCACAATTCATACCTGTTCATGGAGGACTTGATTTTATTTCTAAGTTCTTTGTTGAGTATTTTGACCTCCTCCCTAACTGAAAGAATGTTTAGTTTGCTTTTATGGGTTAGGAGTTTCTTTCTCCTATTATATAATTTGTTGATACAACAAATAGGTTTGTGCTTAAATTTGGT
This sequence comes from Protopterus annectens, assembly GCF_019279795.1. Taxonomy (NCBI): domain Eukaryota; kingdom Metazoa; phylum Chordata; order Ceratodontiformes; family Protopteridae; genus Protopterus; species Protopterus annectens. The sequence goes on along the minus strand of NC_056733.1, from coordinate 1,353,908,884 downwards.
ACTATATTCATGTATTATGGGGGCAAAGATCTGAATACTAGCTTGGAGGCTAGTGTAGAATTTATCCATGAAAATTGCAATATGTGAAACAGGATCAAGTAGGTAAGGAGGGTGTTTGAATTTCATCAGCTAATCAGTTAGTTGGAGTAAATTTGCCTTAGAATAGTATCTGAAAATGGAGAGGTTTTGAAGTAATTCAGGTCTAACACCTAGAGTAACTGTTACTGTACAATCATCAGATCTGACCAGTGATATGGCAGCTGTGGACTCTGGACATAGGAGGACTATATTTGTGAGAACAAGGTCTAATATTTTAGAACCACTCACTGTAATTTGGACTAGTTTGCCCAAGGAGTAGGCAATAATGAAATTCAGGGGTATCTGCACATAAGGCAGTCATAGTTGCAGCAAATGGGTGAAATAAGAAGAAGCTGAGAATTGAGATAGAAGGGAAAATAGTGGAACAGGTTAACAGTTTCAAGTACTTTAGTGGGAAGGTTGAAGGGAAGGGAAGTCTGAATGAAAAGGTCAAAACTAGAATCAGAGGGGCTGCAGCCAACTGACACAGAGTGTCAGGTATAGTATATGACAGAAGAATGCTACAGAAGCTGAAAAGCAAGGTGTACAAAGCAGTGGTATGATCAGTACTACTGTATGGTTCAGAAACATGAGCAGTAAAGGCAGAGCAGCTGAGAAAGCTAGAGGTTATGGACATGAAGTGCCTGAAATAGGTGGTAGGATGCATACTTTGGGACAGTCAAAGAAATGAGGACATAAGAGCAGAAGCCAAAGTAGCTCCAAATGCAAAAATTGTCAAAAAGACCAGATTATGATAATTTAGGCACATGTGCAGAAAAGCAGAAGGCAGTCCAGTGAAGAAGATTTGGGACAGACAGGAAAATGCAAGAGGAAATGAGGGCATCCAGCAAAGAGGTGGATGGATTGTCTCAGCAAAGATCTGCAACACTCAGGCGTGAGTGTCAAAGAAGGCAGGAAAATTACATTGTATAGAGAGATGGTGACAGATGACACAGCACCACACCTCATGTAGAAAATTGGAAAAGGGGGGATGAGGAGAAGGAATTCTAGTAAGGAGTATATAACTTTTTATTTAGGCTTCTAGCATTGACAGTGCTACATTTTTATGGTTTTAATTGTTGTTCACTATTGAGATGACTGCTCTTGTTTAAAACAGGCACTGTGAGGAAATAAAACATCTTAGCCAATATACAGAAGCCATACGGAGATAGAAATGCAGACCATCCCTTCCAAAGCAGCTGTGGTTGTTAGCATTTTATCCCAAGCTGATATATACTGGATCTCCCTGAATGACACCAGTAGCTAAGACAATCACTAAAGGTAGTCAGTCATCTTTTGTTTGTGTTGCTGCATCATACTTAGTGATTGTAGAATATGGCTCAATACTAGTTTCACTCCTAATCCAGATGCATATTCAGAAAGCTATATCATGTCCCTCTTCACATGATCAAGGGAGGGGAATCTCAAGTCATTCACTTCCATGTGCATATTAATCAGGTTGTATATGTCCCTGGGATGAAGGAACCTGAGGGCTTTAATAATGTTACATATCCTGTTGCCTGAAAGACAGCTGTTACCTTTTCTTCACTGAGCCTGATGAGTGGATCATCACTGTGTCTAATTATGGAGCCATCTCAAACCAGGATGCTGCCAGATGAACTAGCTTGGTTTTGCTGCATTAAGGGCTTCTGAGTATTAGTTATGTGACCTATGTTAGTATATATATATATATATATATATATATATATATATATATATATATATATATATATATATATATTTGCTACAGTGTCAGAGCTATGTTGGATATGAGTTGTTTATGCTGGGTTGCAAGCAGAAAGAAAATTTAAGTGTTTTGGCTGAAGGCTAGTCTTCAGTATCCTAGGATGCTTATGTAAATATTTTTTTAATGGCATCAACATAAGACAGCTTAAAGTCTGTGAATGATGCATACATGTAGATGGGGGTACAACAGTGCTGGGTCAGTGCATGTAGCTGGCTGTACAAGGGTTGCCTCCACTTGAGTTAAGTATTTACACCTGTCATGTATAGACTCACTTGGGTTTAGTTGTAATTCATTATCAGCGAGCATCAGGCAGTTTATAGACTGATGCAAACTTCCAAGTGCTATAAAGCTGCAACACAGGAATAAGTTGTGTTTTGTTTTGCCACTAATGACCAGTGTTCCTAGATTTAAAGTAAGAGAAGATCTAATGGGGGGAGGGGGATATTACAGCTGTGGAGCTTAGTTGGGCTGCTTATATGTTCAGTGTAAGCCCATGCTTCTCAGAGCAACTAGTACTCAGGCTGTGCAGGTTAATGTAGCTGAGAAAATATTGTACACCTCAAATCAAGCAGCTTAGACAAAGAAAATGGATAAGTAACTCACTTATGTTATACGAAAATACCCTTAATAAAGTTCAAGAAGACAGAATTTTACTTGAAGCAGACTACTCACTGTAGACATACTAATACTACTGTGCCAATACCCTCAGTGCAGTACCACATAGTAAATCCAACAGAAGAAAACTAAAGAACCACTGAAAACTATCTGTAATCTGATGTCCAAGTACTGAAGATGACCCAGAACATACGTCAGTTAGTCTACCTCTCACTTAGTTGATCACAACTGATTCAAAGATGGATGCCACCCTGACCAAACATAATCATTCAAGACAGTTATGTAAATAAAAACATTCTTCTACAATATCAAGAGAATGGTTTGGAGGGACAGGTACATTTCACACAGGATACCGCTCCTGTGGAACAGACTCCCTGTCCACATAAAACAAAGTTCATCCCTATTCATTTTCTACTGCAACTTAGATCTTTAGATGGGAAACAGAACATTTACTCTAGAACTGCTCCCTGTACTACTAATGGAAAGAGGGAGCTCTTAAATGCTTTATCCCATGCATGGGTCCCCCCCAAATTATCTATGGTATGATCCCACTTATTCTCATTAGGAGTAATACATAGTTATCCACCATGGGATTGATAAGGCCAGTTTATAACTAAATGGGGTAGGTAATATTAAGCACAAAAGTAGAAATTAGCTAGTCTTAAAATGGCCTGCAAGGGCAGCTAGCCTAGTACCTATCTGTGAACCTATAGATAGACAAAACAGCATTAAACAACACAGAACAACTCCTAATGGCTAAATTGCAACCAGCAATATCGACAAGGCAGTATATGCTGAAAATTACTAAGATGGTATAAATCTAGTACCAGCCATGTGGAGAATAATTCCAAATGCCTAAAACAGTATAAAATAGGAACAGGCAATGCAAAAATAGCTGAAGTAGCTAGGAAACAAGTGAAAATAAAGAAAAAAATCCTGGCTTTTTTCATCTCTTTTTCAGATGCACCAGCTAGTTAGAAAGTGAAGTCACATGGCTGAGCTCTCTACAGTCTTGTCAGGAAGACAACGACTGAACTTGGCCACACACATTAAATTCAATAGATGAAAAACAAAGAACCAATGAAATCTAATCTGACATCTAATTGCTGTGAACCACTCAAAACCCGTATCCATCAGTCTGTATCTCACTTAGATGAGACTAATTCTAACATGGATGCCAACCCTGGTCAAGCAGATTCAGTCTAGGCAGTCATTTACACAGAGCAGGACGTTATAAAACAAAACAGAACAGCTCAAAATAAAGTGCAACAAGCAGTATCAGGCAAGGCAGTATTAGCTTAAAATGGCTAAGATGGTATAAAAATAGAATAGGCGATACAAAAACAGCTAGAATAGCCAGGCAATGTGGCTTTTGTTCCAATCCTGTCACTGCAGACATTTGGAATGTACATGTCCCATTTGGTTCCAGTGGATAAATTTTACTCCAACACTTTGACATATATCCTCAAGCTGTCACGGTCTCCATCTTTGTGACATGACATCTGCGATAAAGCTTTAGACTTCCATATTGATTATCTTGTACTCTTTTGTAATGCCATGCTCCATTCACTTTGCACTTTTGCCTTTCCACCTAGATAGAAGTCACCCTGTTTACTCATTTCCACAGCAGTGTTATACCCCAAAACTGCTAACCAGATTTTGATATTCTCAAGTAAAGTACTGAGTGTTGACTATCTCATTATAAGTTTTCCCTTCATTTCAAAAGTAGTAATTTAACATCCACTCAACCACAATTGGAAGTAAATGCTTGCTTCTGCAGTAAAATTGCTAGCACTCTCCTCTGACTTTCTTTTCTGTTAAATAAAATGACAATGTGACTGCCTAGAATAAAATTAATGCATTTAAATAAATAGTGCTTACATTTTTCTTAATTACACTATTCTAAAACTGTCATTTTTGTTAATTCATGCTCTGGGATACCCATGACCAGAAGCATTAAAAAACTCAGTCATTCCCTTTGATCCTTTTCAAATACCTGAATAGCATTAGCATACCATATTCCTCCATTTACTGAAGAAACAACTTGACACTAACCTTTGCATCCATGGCTTGCAGTTCATCCCTGTTACTCATGTGTCTTTGACAAAATGTTAGACATTCTGAAATTCTTTTTTTATTCATCCTCCCTGTGACACCCGTGCCCTGGCCCAGCAATCAAGGAGCCTCAATCCTCACCACTAATACCAGTGAGGGGCATCTCATATAGGAGGAAAGGATAACAAATACACACAGTAAAGTGCAATTTTCTTAAGAGCACAAAGAGATCACAGTCAGTCCAGGGCTGGTCACTCCCTTGCTCTCCGGGTCCCCAATAAGACTTCCCACTGGCACAGCTATTGTGTCCAGATCTCAGCCTAGTGGGCAAGCTAAAACCTCCAGCACCCTCTCTGTCCAATCAGTGCTTTGTGTCCCTGCCCAAGTAGCTGACACACACACACACACACACACACACACACACACACACACACACACACACACACACACACACACACACTTCCTAGGGAAAGCTGGCACAGGTTCTCCAGCTGTGCCCTTTTTTCCCAGACTATATGGTGGTACCAGCTGCCACCACCCACTATTTATCAGCTACTCAAAGGCCCTTAAAAGAATGTCCAATTATTACTGTGCAATATTATTATCCAATTGGTAGTATAGCCCAAGGCTAAAGCTATTGGAGTGGCTTTGTACAATTTTACCAAAGGCATGCAAGTGCTCTAAAGAGCTTAAATTATCTCTACAAAAACAGACACAGTTGAAAGGATTTACAAATTTTTAATAACAAATAGTCAAAACATAAGACAATACTTTTTACTATACAGTGCTGGTCAAGAGTTCAGAGATCACAGATAAATACTTAAAATAATTCAGTAGTACAGTTCTGACATCACAGAAAAACATTTAGCCTAATCTTTCTAGTTTATAGCTATTTCTAAGAGAAAACACAAGTCTAAGATAAACTTACATATAGGGCAAGACAGTGCTGGTGAGTTGGATGGTCAAGACAGAAATGTTTAATGCTCTTTGATTCTCTCTGTTTTTAAAATCACATTCCTGGTTCACATTACATCATTCTTCACAATTCCCTGGGTTCCCAGGCTAACTGAAACTACATTTGCATTCTTCACCTCTGGACAGAAATCAGAGCAATAAAGGACATTTATGTATGCAAATTCCGGCCATTAACTCTGGCCTTAAAACAATAGACAGGATGGCTCACTCTAGACTTACTGGCTCCGAGTTTTAACATCAAAGGGTCACAACATGCTTTACTTGGTCAGTAGAGTGCACTGTTGTTACATTTTTTTCCAGTTCCACATGTAACATTATTTTTACCATTTAAGACACCAAGCCTGTAATTTACATTAATATCTACAGATGACAGAATTATCTCCAAAATTCTATCTGGCTAGGCTGGCAGCCTTCATCTATCTTTACCCAATCTTCACACTCCCTCTCTGCTGCTTCCACCTGTTTCATTCTATTCATTGTTTTGAGGTATATTACCTCTAGTTCCAATTCAATTTGTATTATGAGGTTGTCTGGGAATTGACTAAGTTGCTTTGCTACATCCCCTGTGCTCACATCTGTCACCAGGTTGCCTTTAGTTTCAGCAGACTGAAGGTTTGCTGCCCCAAAATGGTTATCATGACATCTTTAGTCATAGCAGTACACAAAATTGCTTTTGCTTTGAACTCCTTAGTCAGTTGTGAAACTGGTATTTTTTCATACTTGTCAGAACTAAGCTTTTGCCTTTTCTTAACTATTCTGTCTAAAAAATAACATTCATGAACTATATACTGGTGAATACTTACATTGCTACTGCAAGCTGTATGCCCTTTAGAATGTGTGCATAAATCCAACCCACTGCCACCAAAATATTTGTATTATGTAATGATATTCTCTGTCACTCCATACCGCTGTAAGGCAATTGATATGTGAGGGGTGACAGCCCTTAAAATAGTATAGTAAATGCACGCTGAAGCCTCTGATAATAAATAACACTTGCCATACTCACATAAGCTTTACACTGTAGAGCTGAAGATCAGAGTCAATCCCTGTATACCCAGAATTTCAGCCACCTTAGAGTCAGTCACATGCCTTTCAGTGCAATCTATGTAACAATAATTGAAACTTTCCCAAATTTTTTTGTGCTCAAATACCTACAATATTTTGGAAGATGGGAAATAAAACCCATATAATATCAAACCTTTCTTCCCAATTTACAATAATGCTACCACCAACCAGTCTCCAGTAGCAAAATCAAGAATACTGTTTACCATTAATACAAGCCAACCATTAAATGCTTGAATGGCAAAATTTAACCAGGGGTAATCAAATAAATACCAAAAATGTTAATGGCATCAGTTCAGTGCATAAACCCTTAATCTCAAAAAAAGGCTAAATAAATCTCCAGTCACAAACATTTAAAACAGAATAATTAAACTCTTGCTTGAATTATATGAAATAAATCATTTCCTTGAAAAGAATCTAAGTAGGCAGGAATAATCTTGCACAAGAAATTTAAAATGAAATTTCCAAGCAGGCAGATGTTGCAAAACTGCAGCAAAGGTGGAATAAACAGGACACATGCCTCAGTCAGAAGTCAATTTGTAGGGGGCACTGGGTGTTTAAAAAATATTTGGCAGCTTGCAAGCTATCAAATTAAGTAATTTAAACCACTTAACATAACGCTTGTAAACAGTCTGCCCATCTGTCCCATGTTTTATAAGATAAAGGACAACCTATCATTAAATAATCAATTACTTTTAGATAGAAGTGTGGTGTGTGTGTGTGTGTGTGTGTGTGTGTGTGTGTGTGTGTGTGTGTGTGTGTGTGTGTGTGTGTGCGCACCCGCTATCAATGACAAAAGATTCCCTTGTTACAACCCTGAAAGTGACAAAATGTTCAGTAGTTATTACCTGTGGTTTATTGGGGCAAATAACATTTACATAGTTGTAAAAATTCTTTGACATGTTGTGACATCTCTGAGGTACGTGGTGTTATTGATTACAAAAGTAAACACCTGAATGTCATAGAAAGCTATATAATTCCTTTTTCTGTGAGTTGATGCAACCTTGGTGTTAGAATAATTACTCAATTGATGAGGTAGCTTCCACATTTAGTGCAAGAAATCACGCTTGCCTTTGAAAACTGATTGTTTTGGGAAAATAACAGTTTGAATAGCTAATTTGATCACTTGTACAATCAGTAACTGACATTCAAAAAACTGCAGCATAACCCATTCTCTTACACCTTACTTATAAATGTTGCGTTTGGAATATATCACAAGGATCACCAACACCTAATGTGCTTCTTACTTTTTCTTGCATGCAATACATCTATCTTTTTGACTTCTTTCAAATATGAACTGCAAATATGCGGGAAACTTATATTTTTAGTCACTTATTTTTCCTAAAATATGATAGCTGTAGATACGTGTCCATACTAGTTTAAAATCTCATTATAATTTTAAATTGTCTCTAGTTCTTCACATTGCACATATTCTCCTAACCTTTATTAATAGCAGATTCCAGCATTCAACACATTTCTGGTTTTGAATAGTTTGGGGGATGAAATAATGAATAGCATGTACTGCTTGCACCTGAAAGAAAATGATTCTCCAGACTGATGCATGGTTAAATTGCCTTCTGTGCAGAGCCTCCATGGCCTCTTTGTATGCATGTGCTTTTTCTTCTTATGTGCTTTTATTTCTTTCCACCTTTCAAAGACATGCAGTAAGTTGATAGGTGGTCTTCTAAGTTGCCTGAGGGCTGTCTGAGAGTGCATCAGTATGTATGTGTTCTATGATAGACTATAGCACTGCCCAGAATGAGTTTCAAAGCACTGTATCCATTAACTGTTTGGATAGGCTTCAGTGTCCATGTGATCCTGTTAAAGATAAAGTGGGTTATTAGAAGATGCATGGATATACAGTTTGATAACTCCTGAAAGCTGACCAATGGTGCTTTAACAGAAAGCTCGCTGAAGGGAAGCTCAAAGGTAAAATACTTTTTAGGACATCTGATTTATGGTAAACTGTTTCTGATACACCTTAGGAAAAAGTAACGAACTCTAAATTTATCATAATGAAAAAAAGCATTTTGGAGACCCTTTATAGTTTCTAGCTAAAGTAGCTGTTTTTTTTTTTTCTTTGCTTAAAACAGGCCAGTTAGTCATTAGTAATAAGTATGTATTGGTGAAACATTAACTAGTGAACTGAATCAAACAGTTGAAGTACATCTCCTCATTTTTTACTATTATTTGCATTCTATGGCTAGTAGGAATATATATTTTTTCTGTTATTTAGTTTAGTTATGTGATTTTCATTATTTTATTAATCATAAAAAGTCATTAGCTAGAGGATTATGACCAGATGTTTGATTGTAGAGACATTCACCTCGAGAGCAAACATTTGAGGTTTATTTTGCTAGTGTGGACATGTATCTACAGAGATCAAATTATGCCATAAACATATGGCTAACAACGTTATCTGTTTCTCTCCCCCACCCCCATTGATTCCAGCTGTGAGTAGACATATTCATAATAAGTTACTCTGACACAAATGTACTTATTTTTATGGATATGTTTAAAACCCTTTTCTGGCCTGATATGACTATGCTTTTCCTGATTTCCTGATAGCTAGCTAATGCTAGGAGTTTTTCAGTATTCTGTTACACACATGCATGAATTTTTGAAAATTAAGAATCCATATACCCACAGGTAAAGCAGAATAACTTCTAGAAGAGGAATGCTACTTACCATCATGATTAATTTTCAAGTGTCTGTTAATATTTTATTTCCTGTATTGTACGCAGTTAGGATTAATGTTTGTCCATGATAAATTTCTCCACATTAACATTTATTTAACTATTTTCCCAAAATCATGCTAAAAACTTCACTAATATGCATCCTTTCAGTATCCTGTCTTGAGTTACATTGCTACTTATTTCAACTGACTTCTATTTATGCTTCTTAAAAACACATATTTTCCTTTTTTTACAAAGCAGTTATATGCTGGCAAAGTATTTTATCACTAATCATAGATATTTTTAAGAAACTATAGTTTGCCAAATAAAACTTCTGTAAAATAATTTCTGAATTTCAGCAAAAATGTCATCATGTTTTTAGTATCAGTCTGAACCTCTCTGAGGAAGAAGTGAAGGCCTTTTTTTCCTTTGTATGTACACCTGAAAAAGCAAAAAGAGAGAGAGAGACAGTAGTAAAGGAGTTTTGAACAGTGAGATGGTTTGTTTTGTGCTTTCAGCTGAGATAAGTTTGTGGTTTGGTTAAGTGATTGTTGACATTTGCATTATGGATTGAGAACGTAGTGTTTACATTTTAAGGATACTGGCTTTGTGACTGTCACAGCTATCGGTTTGTAATTAATATTTTGTTGACTTACAGATTTGTTGGCTATAAAGTGATTTAGTTAAGTAGACTGATTTATAATTAGCATGTACCATTTAGAAAGATAATTAAGGCATATCATGTTTGCCTGTGCCTTGATTTCACTCCTTTAGTATTCAAAGCAACATATCCTTCTCTTTTCTGATGGCAGAAGAAGACAGTAATATTATCTAGCGTCCCCTTTTAAGAGCATTTGACATGCTAACTCCCATCTGCTCCTACTGTCCCCTTTATCAATTTTCCACTCATCCTATGTCCATTTGAATATCTCTCTAAATTTCCTGTTCAAATCCCATTTCAGTAATCTATAGCTCTCTCTGTTAGAATTTTTTTTCAGAAAACAAGCCTACTGGCTTATGATGTGGTTTAATGGCATGGTGGGGTAGGGGAATAGGGTATCTGTTTCTAATGTTGTTGCCCCAGAATTCATTAGCACCATCAGAAGTTGGAAGAAGATTGAGTTGAGGGTAGTATAAAGTACCCAATGGCCATCTTGCTAAATTTGGGGGGAGGATTTGGACATTTGTGTACAATGTTGCTATCAGTAAGAGGCTGAAGAACAGTATTAATGTAACACAGATATTCATGTGCACAGATGGAAGGCTGAAGTCAATCCACCAAATGCATGAGGACCCAAGGGTGCACATGTACATCACTGCATGCCTCTCCTCCTGAAGAGATTTAGACCTTATTAAGAAAAAAATAAATGTGATTAAGAATGGATGACACTGGGTTGGGATGGCTCAGCCTCCTCTCCTCCCTCCCAAAGATGGTTGACTGCTCAGTCATCTCTGACCTCTGGCTTGAGGCCTTGCTCTGGGAGGCAAATATGATTGAATATTGGGGGGCGGCGGACCTGGGAAAAGGAGAGCTTTTGATCATGTGATCATCCTGTTTAAGGGGCACAAAAATAAGAGATGAACTTTCAAAGATCCTGATTGTATCTGGACTATACATTCAACTGCCTGTATCCCTTCTTCTCCCTATATCCTTCCTGTCCATGATGACCCCTTCATATCTCTATGATAAGGTATTGTGTACCAGTGGCATGTCCTCCTTGTCTCTTCTGTTTTTAAGAGAAAAGAGGTTTACCTACTCTTACTTTTGGTCATATGAATTCACCTACTCCTATGGATATTTCTAGTAGCTTTCCTGCTGATTTTTTTCCAAATACCTGATGCATTTTCCTTATATAGCTTTCAGAAATGTCTGAAGTACTTAAGGTGCTGCTCAACCAGTGCCCTCAAAGAGCAAGAATTATCTCTTTGATATTGGAATCATTCCCATTGAGGATATAATACAACCTTTTTTTACTGCTGCTACTGCTCTGTCTCCACTCTTAATTATCTAGTCCAGGTGTGAACAAAATCTTATGACCTTTTTCCTGTCCTGTTGCCTTGAGTTCCACTTCTTTAAATGGTAATTCAAACAGAAGTTCTCATGGTCTAAGTGTAACATCTTGTGTTTGTTACCATTGAAACTCAGCTTCCACATTTCAGTTTTCTCCTTTTTGCCAGTGGTTCAGCCTTTCAAATCCTTCCTTAGACCCCTTCCATTCTCTGTCGCACATATCTTTGTTTCCTCAGCAAAGATAATGATCCTCTTCTCCGGTCCCTCAGGCACTTCCTAGACATACATCTGCTGTTAATGAAGTTCTGTTTCTTTAACTTTTGAAAAGCTAAGTTATATATATACTGGCATTTATTTATTTCAGTCTTACTTTTAGTTTTACATCTTAACCTTTGTGCAGTTTAATAGAGGAATAGATTTAAGAGTTAACTACTTATCTACTACTTACAGACTGGTGAATTTACAAAAAAATGTATGTAAGACCCTCTGTTCAAAATGAAGGACTACTGGAGCATACTTTTCAATGGTATAGGAAATTAGGTGCTAGTTGCTGCCTGTTACTTTTATTACACACTAATGCTTTTTTTTGCATAGCTGGTCGGATTAAGACACTTGAGAAAAATGTGCCTACATGTTAATAAAAAAAGGTAAAGAGAGAGGGTCCTGTAATAGGGCTGATTGAAAAGAGAAATACTGGCTGGAATATAGGAGATGAAAACAGTTAACTGCTGTAGGCATGGAGTGGGGTGGGGGACTTTGCTTTCCGAGTTTGGATAGAGCAAGATATAGGGTCTACAAGGGAATGGTGAGCTTCAGTGGGTAGCCTGAGAAACAGTGATGACAATGTTTGGCTAGTCAGGTGGGATAACAGGAAGAACCTAAAGAAAGGAATAGGAGGCCAGCATAGAAAGTAAATATCAATGTTGTAATGTTTTGTAAATGACTTATAAACACAATGATAGCCATTCTAGCTAAATGCTTATCTCCACCTAATTTTTGTTCATCTGTCTGTGAATTTTCATTTGAGGCTAAGCATTTTTTTGTGTGCTTATTGAGATATTTATGGAAACATGACAATTATGACATTATGAATAATTACAGTATGAAAAACACTTAATATCTCTTTAGTTGCACAAGACTGACATCATATGTCAATGGACTTGTTTTGCCTGTTATGCAAGCTTTATAATTAAATCTGTCACTAACTGGTATATAGCATGGGTTAGCAGTTATTACTGTATATGTGCATAGGTTGCATTAGATACCAATGAGTGTTACTCGACTGATTCTAGCATAGATGAAGCTAAGAAGAGGCAAAGGTGGCGGCTGCCCCAGGCAAAAGCAACTAAGTTACAGTTGTCAGGTGCCATTGTTATAGTATTGCAGTGCTGGCATTGATATATGAAACCACAAGGACATTGTTGCTTCATGAATGAATGCTGTTAGTGCATTTAACGTCATTGCTGAAGTACTGAAGTACTGAGCGTGAGATTTTAACTGTAGCGAGAGCTGAATAGCAGCTTGTTAAAGTTGCAACAAACAGCATGCTTCAGTTGCAGAATATATATTTTTTTTTGTTTTGCTTCTCAACTTTGAAATGAGACAACAGTTTATGGAACTGTACAGAGTGCCAGATGACCCAGTACAATTCTGGATCCTGCAGTAATACCTGAAAGCATCATTAGGGTACAAAGATGTATTATAATAAAAAGGAATAATTAAGTGATTTGGATGGCTGAGATCTGCTCATACTCTGGAAACAGAGGTGTAGATTTCAGTGCTTTTATAAGACTACCCAGTTAAGTCCAAAAGTGGGTCAGCCAAGCTGCTGAAACCTAGTGAGCTTGGTTAAAAGGTGATTAGCAAACAAGCATCGGGGCCCATGCAAGATGTTTGTACCATAAAGAAAACTTTCAAGAAATGCTAAAAGTACTCTTTTCAAGGAGAAATACTATAATTCAGCTCTGGAAATTGTTAACCCTTAAGCCAGAACAGGAAGTATACATGTATGGAAGGTTGAAACAGTCAAAGTATCTCCCTCCTAATTGTTATAAATGCACTGAAGGGGGATATGTGCACAAAAGCCCTACAATATAAATAGCAAGTTGTTGTAGTGCTGTAAATAATGTAACTAGATATGAAAATCAGCTTCCTTTTACTGTTGAACGTTAATCCTACGAAGTGATATCAATCAAATCACCAAGCAGAAATTTAAAGTATGCATAAATGGAAAGTTTGTATAGTTACTCATAGCCTCAAGGAGTCTGATTATTTAGTCTCCAGTAAGCTGGCTATAAAGAATCTGATGAACTTAGACAAGTCAAGCATAGGGATAGAAAAGATTAATTTACTCCCAACCTTACATTTAATATATAGTACAGGGAGCTCAGGTTTTGTAAAGAAGTATCAGCCATGATATTATATGAAGTAATAATAGGAAAGGGTTGTCCTTACTTTAAGGACGGAATGGAAAGAGATAAAAAAAATCATGATAGTGTAGCAAATGGAAGAGAGTAAAAGCTGCCCTAACCTTAATAAAGGAACATATAACCGAGATAAAAGATGTCCAGTCGGACACTTACAACAGGAGTGTAAGAGTCAGGAATTCCATATGGACATTAGGTGATGGTTCTTATTCCAATGTCAATTAAATAAATAATTTATGGCCATTGTGTTAGGGTTAGAAAGTTTTGGAAATAATACATTCAATAAACTATGAGGCTTCCTAATCTAACAAATGGGAACAGCAAATATATCATCATCCTTAATCTCTGCTGTCCTTGAGACAAGTAGAACAAAATATGGTTTCCTTTAAGATGGGAGATATTGTAAATCCTAGCTCTGAAACAGTGAGAAATTTTATCTATTCATCAAAAGCAAAACAAACAAAAAAACAAAAAACAAAGGTAAAATATTTAATTAGCTTGTGCAAAGATGTGTTTTCCTCTAAGCCAAGGTATATCAAACTGCTAGTTTGTAGTGCTGTAAACAAGCTAGGCAGAAAGATGAAGATCTATCCCTGCTGATACCCTGAAGCAGAATGTGAACACATTGCTGTATGGCTTGAAAAGCTGTGTAATCTGAGTGTTACCAATGCAAAATACAGGGAATTAAATAGCCTTATTGCACTGGCCATCAAGCCAGATGGCACCATCCACTTTCACACTGATTGTAAGAAAAGGTTTAACTCCATTTCCAAGTTCAAGTTGTACCAAGCTAGAGTAGATGAACTCACCAAAGCTGATACCTGCCATAAGCTGATAACATTAGATCTAGAAAATCTGTATTAGCAGGTGCCTCTCACATATAAGGTAAAGATAATTTTTTTATTATCTCTTAGACTGAGTCTTTCAGTGCTCAGTCCTTCTGTTAGGTTGTATAGGTTTAATACAGCATACATGTAAATAATAGATAGATTCTTAAGGCCATAGAGCCATCATACAAATGCATACTTCATACCTTAAGGATGTAGGCATGTATAGCTATGATTATGCATCTTATCTGATGTACTCAGAGACATCAGGCTTATCTCTTATCCATTCAAATATTCCATTGACCAGACACAATATATCTAGGGTACCTTGTTTGCAGGAGTCTGGTAAAATCCCAAGTGAAAAAGATGGAAAACATCCAAGCTTGACCTAAGCCTGTGACCAGCAGCCAAATACAGACCTTCATTGATCTAGCCAGACACTGCCATCTGTTTACACCACACACTGATGCCCCAGCTGCCTCTCTGTTAGGCCTAACTAGGATTTATTTATATAATCATATCAATTGGATGGAGAAAGAGTGCATGTTGTTTTCTCACATGAAATAGGCCCATATGTCATCCTTTTCTAGTCAGTCCTAATTTTTAACAGAAGTTTCATGATCCAGATGGATACTTCCTATGCACCCTAAGGGCTGTACTGACCCAGACAAATGGGGATGACAAGCATCCAGACATGTGTATCCTCTGGAAATTGAGTGACAGAAGACATTGAAATTACACTATTTCGAAAGATAGTTAGCCTTGGATGTTAACTGTTGCATTCTCTTTAGGTAGATCTTCAAACTGTTAACCAGTCTCATTACTCTGTAATGCCTTGGCTAGCAAGAGAATAGAAACATGTACATTGCTAAGCTGTTTTTACATTTACAACCCTTTTCATGTATGCAAATCCTCTGAGCTAAAATGGCTATAAAATTACTGATGCTTTCTCTTGTTTGCTCAACTTGGCATTCTTTGACACTCAGTCTCCATAATATTATCTGAAGTAAACATACATATCGCACAGGAGCAGAGTCACTAACATCCTTGTTCTGACCCTAGTTCACAATCAATTAATTCTGGCTAGTAAGCTACATATGACCTTCTTTGACTGGCCTATATGATTTCAGAATGTGACTGTAATAACCCTGGTCAGAGACCAGTCATAGTACATGTGGGTGTAAATGACTTGAGACATACCTCCCTGGACTATATGAAGAGGAACATGACAGAGCTCTCAGACTATGCGTCTGACACAGGTATGAACCTATCCTTGAGCAGCATTTTACCATCACCAAGAACAATGCTGCAATACCAACTTAAGAATATTGACTTCAATTATTGGCTTAGCTTTTCGTGTCAAAGTGGATACAAAATATACCTTCCTTGAAGGAGATGGTAGATGGTCCTGACTGCTTTGTCAGGGATGGCCTGCACCTGCCCCCCCCCAAGACTTTTGCATATTGACTAAATCCTTGTCTATGTCCATTGTGCCTTCCTTAGGCTACATCAGTCTTCTAAAATAACAAAAGAAAAACAGAATTTAAATAACATAAATTGTTGTTGCTCAGTTATAGCAGAGTTAACAAAAATCCCCCTGCTTTAAGTCACTCCTTACCCTAGAAAACATTGATATATAAATCATCACAGAAACCTGGTTCAGGACCATACGTGCAGGATTTCAATGCCTACTAAACATTCAGCCCAGCCCCACCCTCCCCCACATCAGATGAAGCACTAAATGTTCCTGTGTCTCAATGTTTTTAAAAAATGACAGCTCTAGACACATTAGACAAAATAATGACTTGGAACTTCTTCATGTCTAACTTTATATCAACAAAACCCCTTATTATATCATAACTAAATAAAGGGCCCTCTCTTTGTCCTCCTCAGCCCATACCTCCTACCTAATTAGTATGGAGTCCATGTGCATTATTCTAAACATGATTCTTTTAGGAGACTTCTACTAGCCCTCAATTAATTGGGAGACTTATACATCCTCAAACATGTATGGCCAGAAATTTCTGCACTTCATCAACACAAATTCTCTGGACCAGTAATTCTGAACCCCAACCAGGTGTGATAGAATCCATGACTTGATCCTTAAAAATATGTGACAGCTTCATTCCTCACCAATTATTACTTCCTCCCTGATCAAATTGGGCCACAAATATGTCACATTAAATGTTAGACTGAAGAAGAAAACCTCTTCCAATAACAGAGGTTATGCTAAAGCTGTTCTACTAAAACTGAGTGATGACTTGATCAAATTCAAAATCACCTTTCAACCTGATGACCCCACTACTTATGGAGAAACTTTTGCGGCCACCTTCTATGCACATATAAATACCCGCACAGACACACCTTTTCCCTCCATAGTAAATACAATGCAAAATTTAAGAATAAACCCCCTATGGATAACCCAAACATAAGTACATATGTAGCTACAAGTTTTGCAATCCAGGTGACCTTTGAGGAGCCTTGGTAAAATTCTGATTTTTCCCCAAGCACTGTCTGGTTAACAACCTTGGTCAAGATCACACACTAGTCAAATCAGGACTGACAAAATAAAACATTATACCACAGCCCACAACTTTAACCCTCTGTGTCAACTGCAAGAACATACAAACAGAATATAAACAGACTCTATAAAAAAGAAAAAAAAAAATCATTGCACAGAAGATTAACTTTCTGAATGTTTAAAAAAGAAATCCAGACCCTGATCATATCAATCAAAGCCACATAAGAGGTAAAATAGCTACTTAGATAAAATATAACCATAAAGCGTTTTTTCAAAGCTATGTTAGAAACCTAAGAAACAATGCCTAGGACTATGCAGGAATAATAGTAAATTATACCACATATTTGGACCCAGAGAACATAGACAATCTACTAGAGACAAATTTTGCTCTAACTTCACCCCCCTCTAATATTTTCAGAGATCACATATCCACATCTACAGTCCTATCAAATTTTCCAAGAACAAGTCCTCAATGTACTGTCCAAGGCCAATGACAATACTTCCATGGAACTGGATTACATATCAGGCTGCCAACTGTTTTGCCTGAAACAGGACTTCTCAGACACTGTACAGGGCATTCAATATCATCCTCTAAACAGGGTTCATGCCATTTGAATGGAGGACAGCAAAAGTAATCCCTTTATACAAAGGTGAGGCATCAATGGACCCAGTTAATTATAGACCCATAAGCCTAATCCACTTTGTCTGTAAAGCTGTGAAAAAGATCATTATGGAATTAATAAATAAAGACATAGGCAACCTACAAACTCTTGACACAAACCAGTTCTGGTTTGTCAAAGGCAGAACCTGCATACTTAGTATGATCAACTTCTTCAAAAAGGTTACTGAGGCAATGGATAAATCAGTGAACAACATGTACCTAGACCTTGCCAAGTCATTCAACACCATTCCACACGATGTGTCATAGATAAACTCTTCCAGCTAAATGTAAATTCCCATGCAACTCATCGAACAGCAAATTGTCTCACAGATATATCCCTGGAAATTAGGGCGGGCAGCTCTACTGCCTCCAAAAGAATTGTCACTAGTGGTATACCCCAGCTTTCAGTCCTTGGGCCACATCTCTTTGGCATTTACTTCTCAGAGATCAAAACAAATTTTAAAGGTTTATAGCAGGCCAAGTTTGAAACTTGGTGCTATCATAAATTCCTGAGGGCACCAAGATCCTCCAAGAGGGCCTTTTCCAAACAAGTAGCCAGTATCAAAATGACATACCAAACTAAATGCTAAGAAATGTATAATAATAATAATATCTTTCAGCAAGCATGATTTCCCTTGTAACTATCATATTAGCAACATATCTACTAGAAGACTGTATTGAATGCTACTTTGTATAGACTAACTAGAAGACATGTATTCTTCATCTTACTGTATGTATACTATTGTACTGTCTAATTATTGTATTTTGCTTATATTTTTGTGGAGCTTTTCTCCCTGGGCTTCCACTGAAAATGTACTTCTGGCCCTGTCAGACTTTCCTGGTAAACAAATGTAAATAAATAAATAAATATCACTGAAAGTTGATCCTACAGTCAGGGATGTGGGAACCTATGCTGATAATGAGCTGACATTTGATAGCCACCTATCTACAAGTGTAAGGAAGTCCTTTCTCACTGCACAGTTTTTATTTAAAGGTATGGCATCCAGGCTCAGGGATGTAATCTTTCCACTGTACTAAGCTCTTATCAGGACAATCATTGAATATAAGGCCCCTTTGGTATGTACCTGTCCATACACTTGTCACAACTGGAATTACCACAACACATTCTCAGTAAAAAATAAAAGGCTCAAATAAAAAAAATACTCAGGCCATCTCAAAGCCCTTTCTCACTTTTAGCTGTCTTACAGGCTACTAAGAGTGACCTCTGCCTGACATAATGAGCCTCATCGTACCCTATCATGTCAGATTTATTATACATTCATAAATCCAATAGTATTTGTAAACACCCACTCAAGGGAACTTCTTTACTACATAAATAGGGCATGTTGGAGGAATAGGTATATATCACAGGGAATTCTGCATATGTGAAACCATCTTCCAGACCAGATTCCACAGAAAAGCACCAACGTTTTAACCACATGCAAGGTAAGGTTTGAGCTGTAGTTCACCAACAGTTTATTGCACCACAAAATAAAAGAAACATAAGCGCTTTCTTTATATAAAATACATAACTTCATCAGATAAAAGCCAACATTCAAATGGGCATATATATATATGACTTGCATTATCACATGACAAACACCAATTAATGAATTAAAGCAACAATGTATAAAAATATAAAAACAGTTAAAAACACATATAATCATTAGCAGATTCCCCAGAAAAAATATATATATATTTATTTAGGAAAATAATGCATAAATATGAATGTGAAATAGCACATATTTAAAAAAAAATAACTACAAATGTAAATACGTGTGTATAAGTCCATAAATACATTTTTATGTGTATAAATCTATGCTATCTCAATTCTACCTTCATTTTTAGCACACGTCCTATAGATGCAATTTCATTTAAACCTGGGAACCCCACTGCATCCAGGTGCAAAATCCAATACAGCTCACGGTTCTCCAAGAACAATTGCCAGGGACCACCTCTTGTATTCTTTTGCACTTGTTCAATTATAATGAACTTGAAGTGGTGTTCAGGGAATTCCAGAATGTGTCTATACAGGGCATTGGTAGTTTTTTTCCCCCATATATCATAATTGTGCTCAACTGTGGTGGTGGTGCTGCGGTAGCGTTGTCTCCTCACAGTTAGACGTTGCCCATTCGATTCTCAGAGCGTCTTCTGTGTGGCGACATGCGTGAATGGGCGTTCCTTCATTGAAGGTTGTGCGTTAGGCCGGGCAAGCCAGCACGTAAAAATCTACTGCCAATCATTAGCGGACCGGAGTTCCGCTGTGACGACCCCTAACCGGGAAAAGCCAAAAGACGCAAACAAACAAAAAATATCATAATTGTGCTCATAAATACGTTGCTTCAGCATCTGCTCCTTCTTGCCAATATAAAAAGCAGGACAGGCCTGGCACAATGCCCCATATACAACTCCAGAACTATTACAATTGTAATGCCCCATTCACTCTAAAATTAAACCCATTGATAGCAAAAAATCTCACCCACATGGATGTATTTACAGTGATGGCATTTCCCACATGGATATATGTACCTATGTTTTAAATCATCATGTTGTTTACCAACTTTTTCTACCAAGTTTTTGATGTTCAAACCTCTTTTCCATACTATGACTGGTTTGTTACTAATTCTAGATCTAATCTCCCCATCTCCCAACAAAACCTTCCAATTTTTTGTAGAATCTCCTGGATCGATTTAAAGTCCACAGAGAATCTGGTTATAAAGGACAATTTGAAATTGGTATCAGTAGTAGTAACTGTACTCCCCCTATTTACTAGAATAGTTGAATTACATGTACTTACATTATAGTCATGACCATTTTTATCAAGAATAGAACCCAGATCTTCTCTTGTCCATTACTTCTCTTTTAATATCTTGCACAAAGCCCATGGGGTAGTCCCTCTTAATAAACCTACTCTCTAAAAGGGCACACTCAGATGAAAATAAATCAAAATCTGACACCATCCTTGCAGCCCTGACAAATTGTCCCTTAACAACCGCTTTCTTTTGGGACAATGGGTGACTATTATCAAAATGAAGGAAGGCATTAGAATAGGTAGGCTTCCTATATATGGTAGAAACAAATCTCCCTTTTATTACATCCTCTCAACTTTGACATCAAGATAGCTAATACTCTCCTCACCAATGTTATGAGAGAAATGTAGAAAGTTGTTTGTATTATTAATATAGTCTAAGAAAATGCCAATACTCTCTCTGTTCCAATTCCAATTAAAAAACAGGTCATCCAGGTATCTCAAGTATAGAATACAATTTTGGATCCCTGAGTGTTCAAAGAGAAATCTCTGCTCCCACTCACACATAACCATGTTTGCATAAAGAGGTCCACAAGCCACTCCCATTGCAACCCCGGTCTGCTGACAAAAAAAACGGTCATCAAAATAAATATAATTATTCCTTAAGACCATTTCCATCATTTCAACAGATGTGTTAATAGAATTTTGGTCAATCCCTTTTCTAAATAAAAATTCACGAAACCAATCTAAGCTGACCTCATGAGGTATTACAATAAATAAATCTTTTACATCTACAGTAAAAAAGAAAAACTGTTTCTTGAACTGTACCTCATTACATTTAGCAAGACATTCCCAAGAGTCAACACAGAGATGTTTCTCAGTTCCTAATAACAATTTAAGTTTGGTATCTAGGAATTTAGCAATAGGGGAGGTAATAGAATTATGGGCGTCTACAATGGGGCGGAATGGTGGATCTATAATTTGTTTGTGCAGTTTAGGGAGCCCAAATATAGTTGGAATAACTGAGGCATTCATTTTTAAATATTTAAATTCAACAAGTGAGATGCGACCTTCCATAACCATGTCACTTAATTGTGTGTTAATCCTATGATAGGCAATGTTAACCTCATTCCTAGACACTTGACAGTAAGTGGTACTGAAAAGAATGTTGTACATACATTGGATATAGTTCTCCATGTCCATTATTACAACCCCCTCACCTTTGATTGGTTGAACAATTCTAACGTTTTGTTGTCTCACCATAGTCAAAATGTCAAGTTCAGCTGGTTTTAAATTCTTATGGTATATGACTGGAGATTTAAATAAATGCCTGAAATCCAGTTCACACATTTGCTCAAAGGAGTGGAGGGTGGAGTGCATGGGCAGGTTACACACAATGGAATGTCTCAATTCGTTTTGAGTAGCCCTATTACTGTTGTTGAATACAATGTAAAGGTTAATTTTCCTGGTAAACAACTTAAGATCTAAAATCAATTGTGGAAGATTAGAACAAACAGTAGGAACAAAAGTAAGTCCCTTTGCAAATAAATTTGCGATCTCAACAGAATAGTCCAGAGAGCTATAATTAAAGACCTTAAAGTCACCTGTATTGTTAATGAGGATACGAGGCCCACCATCATCACCCACTGTTGCTCTCAAGCTCATCAGTTCCGTTGTTGGTTCCGATTCCAACCCCTCCATTGGTTCAATGAATTCCTCTGCTGGAATCCACGCTGGTTCCGAAATGACTGAGGTTCCCGGCCATTCTGTTGATTCTGGTTGTTGTGCTCCATCTCCTGATCCGCCAGACCACATAAAGGGAAGTACTTCTCTTACTCAAGTCAAATTAATAATGGACAGGTGCAATAAGTAAATGTTCCAACATATTCTTTCCGACACCCCTGGGTTATTCATACATAAATTACAAGGGCTAAAATACTGTCAGGGCTAGGGATCTTAAGATACTCACAAATCACTAGCCATGTAAGAAGCTATGAACCTGCAGCAAAAGAACATTTAAATGTTTTGAAGAAACGGTATACATTTGAAGAGTTTTGAGTTGTGTTCTATCTGATACTGATTGAAAACAAGTATGTGGGACTTATGAAGAGTCAAAAAGCAGGAGTGTTTCTGTGGTGGATTTTGGGTGGCTCAGAAATGTTCATAACCCATAAATAAAGTCATACTCATTTGAATTTTGTTACAGACTTAAGAGATTTAATCTAAGCCAAAGAACTGCAGAAATTCATGTAAGCTAAACTACTTCCTATATGTGTGGAACAGCCATTAACAAATCAACAATATATGTTTGATGTTAGATTGTATGTTACCTTTTCACATAAAAAGCAACTCATCTATGATAAGTCTCATTTTTAATAAAATTTATTAGATGGAGAAAGTTTATCAGACTGAATGGTACTCAGGACATTAGAATGCTAAGTGTGGGTGAACCTGATAATACAGCAGGAAATCATAATAACCTTGTACGAAAGAAGTGAGGCAGAGAGCAGCAGCACATCCTTATGCAGAATGAGGATCTCTATCCACAAGGACAGTAGCACAGAAGTGGTTAGGGAGTAGGGAGCACTACACCATTATGGCTAAAAGAGGTAGGTCAAAGGGGACAGGAAAAAGGTGCCTACTATCAAACAGGGAAGAGGATGTTTCAGTGGTAGGAAGGGAAGATGATATGGAAGAGGGAACAGCAGGAGGTGAAAGGGGATACGATGAGGAAGACCAGAAATACAAATGGGAAGGCAAAGGAATCGGGTGTAGAACACTGAGGATAGCTGATGCTGCTGAAAATAGTGCAAACAGATTGTAGACAGAAGAAGCAGTGCAATAGGGAAATAAGTGAGGTAAAGTAGATCTGAGGATATAGTCGAAAGTTTTGGAGAATGAGTATTAGTTGCTGCAAGAATTAACATGACTATAGAATACTGGTGTGAATCGGAAATAACTGAAAGAAACTGGAATGAGCCTGGAGTGAATGTTTTAATCTATTAATTACTTAGAACTATGCCAGTCCCTCCTTTATGTGCCAAGTTTTCTTGTACCTTTTGCAATAAAGTCTCCAAACACTGCAGTTCAGTTAGGAATGCTTTATTATGTACACTGGAGGCAGATGTCAACAATATCTGAATACTGTCTGCAATAACAGTGCTGATAAACTGTAGCTTTTGCACTTATATTCTTCATATTCCTTTCCTCCTAAATAGTATAGTTAATATTCTGGAATGCTGGATATTTGACCTGACTTCTGCACTCATACCTGACTGTCCGTACTGCAATGACTTGATGCATATTAGTCCAAACTAACTTAACTGACTGTGTCTGAAATATTTCCTAATAATACCAAACCTCCATAAATGTCTACATGACTTTTTAGCTTTGACTCCTATCTGTTTCTTCTCAATCTACTGCACATTATTTTATTCTCAGTATTCTTGACTGAAGGTTATTTTCACTGATTGAAAGTGCTCTCACTGAAACTGTATGCTTGCTTTAATATGGCTGTATTTCTAGACTTTGTGATCATGTGAGGCATTACCAGCTATGCCAGAAGATGTAGGGCAGTGGATGTGTAACATACGCCAGCATAGCTAGCTGGAGTTTTGTAAAGAATTATATTTCATTTGCATATCAAACTGATTTGTACAGATTCTTGTGTTGAAAATGTATTTGTAAAGCTGCTTGTGTTAATAATGTACTAACAGTGGGTCTTGCTGAACAGAAAAGAAATACACTTGTATGTCAGACTGTATTGTAACTGTTGAAATTAATATATTGTAACAGAGGATACTGGAAGAAAAGAGGTTAATCTCAGTCCAGCTAACTTATAATTATAATAGTCTGAAATTAAATTACCTGCTTTAGGTTATAAAGATTGTATCTTACAGTTCTGATTGCAGCCAGAAAGAAAATGTCTGTGAAAACTATGACTAGGAATTCTACTGTATTGTCGTTAGGGGTGAACTAACTGCTACCATGGAAGGGTGGAAGTTTTGAAATGGTTTTATAGCTTCAAGATGCTGTAACACATCTTAGCAAAGCTCTGTGTGTGTGTGTGTGTGTGTGTGCGTGTATTATGACACATAGGTACTAGATTCTGGTTTATTTTCTAGTAAAGGAGGTAGTGTGGAATCAGAGTCAGATGACCAGATGTATGTGATGTCATTCTGTAATCCAGCACTGAAATTATGTTTTAATACTAGATGAGACAGATGCCTTGGGGCAGTTTGTTTCTGACAGAAGGAAGACCACTCACCCACTTCATCTTGCCTTGCTTTGGTCAGTAACCAGGCAAGAGCAGTTCTTTAGATCAGTCAAGAAAATATAGTGATATTAGCTAAGTACTGTTTTTACGTAACTGTATAAATCCAGCCATCTGTGTTATTTTTAATATTTCCTGTGATGTTACTCTGGTGTTTAGAATAAATAGATATTTAGTATTCTCATGTTCTTTTATTATTTATTATTAAATATATTTAAAATTTTCACTGTGGCTGGTCTTCTAGAGAATATTTTAACCATTGGGAGTACTTATATGTATTTGATGACACTGTGGCTGCTCCATAAAGCCTTGCTGCTGGTTAACACTACTATTTGTATTAGTATTAATTTTACTAAGTATAAATGGGTAGCCTTGTAAGTAGGATTACCACCTGTCCCTCTTTGCGAGGGACAGTCCCTCTTTGGCAGCTGTGTCCTGCATAAAAATCTTTAAAATCATAAATGTCCTGAGATTTTAGGACAGAACATTTTTCCTAAGTTTTCTTTAATAGTTGCATAAAACAGTAATTTTGTATCTGACTCAAATGCTAAAATAATGAGGTTTTGTTTGGCAAAAAAAGTAAAGTTTTGTGTTTTACACTGGCAGTGGGTATGTTTTGCCCTGCAAAATCTCATGTTTCTGCAAAAAATGTCCCACTTTGGGCATTTGAAAATGTGTCAACTCTACTTCTAAGAGCTTTAGAGTAGCTGGCTTTGGAGTGTTCTGGTGGTGGTGGAAATACTTTATAGTCTTGGCATAACTCGTAAATATGTGCCAGCCTTTCCCAGGTGTGTGCTTATGTGTGAAAATCAAATCTCAAACAGTATGTGTGTGTCACCTACTTAAAGCAGGGACACAGAGCACTAGTTTCACATAGAAGGTGGTGAAAGACGTGGCTTGGAACACTTGGTTGAGGATTCAACTCTACAGCTGTGTCAGTGGGAACTCTTATTGGGGGTCTGGATATAGAGAGAAACCCAGCCCACAGACTGAGTGTGTTCCCTGTCTACTCTTAGGGGAAGTTGTGCTTGGTGCAGAGACCTGTGTCTGAAAATACTGTGTATGTCTATTTCTGTTCCAAGTGAACGTCCCTCATCAGAGTCAGTGTAAGGACAGAGGATCCTTGATTACTGGCCCAGAAGAGGGGCATCACATATTGGTGAGCAGTAGTGTGGATATTAATTGAACCTTTGTAGCCTGTAGGCAGTTGTGACTGAATGTGTGTGTACTCTCAGCAGCCACAAGGTAAATATACAAAGTTTCATTTTCACAGCAGTTTTATTTATTTTTTTGTTAGTTTAGTTTAGTCAGGGAAAACAGGCAAAGATGTCAGCAGAGGATTATGGCAAGCTGACAAAGAACCAGTTGACCAAGGTGTGTGAAGCCAAAGAACTGCTGCATGCCTACCTGACTAAACAGGAAATTATTTCAGCCTTAGTCAGAGCTGTAGCTGGGACCAGCAAACAGAAGGATAACCAGTATGGTGATGTGGATTTGCAGCCCTCAGAAACAGAGCACTTCACCTTTTCCTCAGAGGACATAAAAATCCATCTAAAGTTAAAGAGATTTGAACTGGAGACCAAATGTCTGGAATTAGAATCAGCAGAGAGACCATGGCTTTTGGAGGCTGAAGAAAAGGAGAAACAGATGGAATTAGAATCAGCAGAGAGACTGCGGTGTTTGGAGGCTGAAGAAAATGAGAAACAGTGCCAGCATAAGGCAGAGATGCTGACTCTTTGTCAGGGTCATAGAGGTAATGGGAAAGGGAAGAAGCAATAAAGGTCAGTAAATTTCTTAATAAGTTTACAGAGGGTGATAATTTTGATAGTTTTATTCATATATTTGAAAGAGTATGCACTGTTTCTAAATTGTCTGATACTGATTATTTAAACTATGATAAAGTAAAACAATGTTTATTGGAATGTTTTAAGGTAGCACCTGAAGCTTACAGAAAAAAGTTTTCTGAGCATAGACATAAGGTAGCTGAAAGTCTATGTGATTATATTGCTGAGTTAAGCACTTATTTTCATAGGTGGGTGAGTAAGTGTCAGGTCACTTCTTTTGAAAGGCTGTAAGACCATTTGGTGAGGGAACACTCCCTGGAAGCTCTCTTTACCCTAGAGAATGCTGATGTCTGTGCTGTCTTTGAGACGTGGCTTAAAGTCGTGGACAGCACACCAACAGTGTAGGGTTATAATGCCTTCCACACATTTAGACCAACTGCTTCACAAGCAGGGACTAAAGGTGGAGGTGTCACTATTTACATCAAAAATAAATATACTTCAAGACTGATCAAACAGGACAATGCACTTGACCTGCTCCATGCTGAAATCACCATAGGTAAAATCCAGTACCACTTCCTTGCAAGCTATAGGTCCCCCTCTATGACCCAGGAAACCCATACCATGTATTTAAACTAGTTAGAAACACTAACCATCCAACCCAATACCATATTCATGGGTGACTTTAATTACCCACTATTAACTGGGAATTCTACATGACATCAAATGTACATGCACAGAGATTCCTGGATTTTGTAAACATAAACTCCCTAGACCAGATAGTCAGTACACCAACCAGGGGTGCAACCATACTGGATCTGTTCCTCACTAATATGAGAGAGTGTTGCACATCTCCTACTGTAATGCCTTCCCTGGTAAGGTCAGACCACAAAATGGTCTCCTTTGAAGTAAAAATAAAACCTGGACCCCCAGCTAAACCAGGAGTATTCAGGAACTATTCTAAGGCTAACCTCCTGTTATTGTGAGAACCTGGCAAAAGGCCATGCCCCTATAAACCCTGAGAACACTTCTGCCTATG
Organism: Protopterus annectens; assembly: GCF_019279795.1. NCBI lineage: Eukaryota > Metazoa > Chordata > Ceratodontiformes > Protopteridae > Protopterus > Protopterus annectens. The sequence continues at coordinate 1,353,881,389 of NC_056733.1, read as the reverse complement.
CAGAACTGTGCACAGAAACCCTGTGCAAGCATGTTAATAGCTGCATAGAGGCAGCTGTACCCACTGGGAAGAAGTACAGAAATAACTCAAAAAACAAGCCCACCCTGGTGGAATCACAAACTCAATCAGATGTATAACAGGAGGAAGAAAATCATGGCAAAAATTAGGAGATGCAGCACCCAGCAGGATAAAAGCACTCTCGTTAAACTAAACAAGCAACTCAGAGGACAAATAAAGTCTACCAAAGCCAAATTTGAGGTAAGTTTGGCCACCCAGGCTAAGGACAACCACAACACATCCTTTAGCTTTGTCCACAACCTCAAAGGCAATAGACAATTTTGTGCAGAGCTCATTGTAAATGGAGCCACCTATACTGAGCCAGAAGATATAGCAAACCACTTGGCTGATAAATTCAGCTCCAACTTTACTCCTCTCTCCTACTCAACTTTCCCTCAGGAAATATCATCAAATATAACTCCTGCTACTATCACTAGGGAACAGGTCCTTAATGCTCTCTCTAAGACCAAGAACACTGCATCAATGGACACAGACAATATCCCAGGATGCCTTCTAAATAGCATGAAACATGACCTATCAGGGCTTCTGGAATTATTATTTAACTGTAGCCTCCAAACAGGCTTTGTGTCTTATGAATGGAGAAAGGCAACAGCCATTCCTCTTCACAAAGTTGGGCCATCTACAGACCCTGCAAACTACAGACCCATAAGTCTCAGTAGTTTTATATGTTAAGACATGGAAAGAATTATCATGCAGATGATCAACAGAGACATAGTAAACCTCCAGACACTGGACCAACCCAGTTTGGTTTTGTCAAGGGCAGATCATGTATACTCAACCTGGTGGACTTCTTTGAGAAGGTCACCAAAGCAATGGATGAGGGCAACTCACACTGCCTTCCTTGAACTGGCCAAGGCATTTGACACAATATCCCATTAGGGCATTGTTGACAAACTCAAGAGGTTAGGTACAAACCCGTATGTCACCCAGTGGACAGCCAACAGGCTCATAGACAGGACCCAGGAAGTTAGAATTGGGGAGACCACTTCTACAAAGAGGCCAGTCACAAGCAGAGTCCCTCAGAGATCAGTCCTTGGACCACTCATTTTTGGCATTTACTTGTCAGAAGTCAAGGCCAATGTCAGTGGTCTCTGGCTGACTAAATTTTCAGATGATTGCAAATTAGGAGCTGTCATTGAATCTCACACTGATACAAATTTTCTCCAAGAGGGGCTGACACAGACAAACAACTGGTGTCAGAGTCATGGACTAAAACTAAATGCCAAGAAATGCATAATAGTATCTTTTAGGAAGTAATTCATCCCTGGTATACTTAACACTGAAAGTTTGATAGGAGACCTTGGGACACAGGTGGAGATTAGTCTCTCCTTTGATAATCACATCGCCACAGTAGTCAGGAAATCCTTCTGCATGGCACACCTCATCACAAAAGGTTTCTCATCCAGAAAAAAAGAGGTCATTGTTCCCCTCTACTAATCACTCATTAGACCCATTATAGAGTACAACGCCCCTTTTGGTATGTACCTCACAAGACATCTACAACAACTGGAAAGGCTGCAGAAATACCTCACAAAGAGGATTACCAGCCTCAAACAGATGCCCTACGCAGACCGTCTCAAAAAACTCCAACTTTACTCTGTTGCATATCGCCTACTCAGAGATAATCTCTGCCTAACATACAAAGCTATGTCAAACCCAGAGCTGGTGGACATGCTCCACCTAAAGAAATCCCAATCCCTCTGAGCTACATGCTCTAGGGACCTAAACCTTGTCACCACAATAAACAGAACATGCCGGAGGAATAGATTCCTGTCCCAGAGACTTCCCATACTCTGGAATAAACTACCTATCTATATCAAACAAAGCTCCTCATTAGTGCTCTTCAAAAAAATCTTGATGATTGGATGGGAAATAGGAAATTCACCCCGGGGATCAGTTCTGTGGCTCTGCTCGACAGTGGCACAGGAAAATAATTTTCTTGGGTGGCAAAAGCCAGGGTACCTTTTTGGCTGGGCTTGTATAGGTCCTAGGGCTGATAGTCTAGTATCTACCTATGAACCTATGAACCTATGAACCTATGGTAACTATCACATTGACAACACACATCTTAGAGTTGACCCAGTAGTCAGGGACTTAGGGACACACATAGATAGTAATCTAGCCTTTGATCATCATGTGTCTACAGTGGTGAGGAAATCATTCTATGTTGCGCAACTTATAAACAAAGGCACAGTATCTAAGTCCAAGGAAGTCATTGTTCCACTGTATTCAGCATTCATCAGACCTATCATTGAGCACAACGCCCCCCCTTGGTATGTACCTAACCAGGCATAGCCAACAATAGGGACATCCGCAGAGGTTTCTCACTAAAAGAATACATGGTATAAGTAATATGTCCTATGCAGACTGCCTCAAGACCCTGTCCCTGTATTCTGTCTCCTACAGGCGTTTGAGGGGAGATCTATGCCTGGCATACAGGGCATTGCCAGATCCCACTCTGATGGACCTCCTACATATCCACAAAACAAACAGTACCAGAATTACCCATTCTAAAGGCTTAAACCTTGCCTGTGATATAAATAGGACCTGCTGGAGAGATGGGTATGTATCACATAGACTACCCCGTCTATGGAACAGGCTCCCCATCCATGTAAAGCAGAGTTTCTCCCTAATCCAATTCAAGTGCAATGTGGACAATTGGATGAGAAACTTAAAATTCATCCCTAGTTTGGCACCTATATCTCTGATGCAAGCAGGTAACCTGTAAATGATTCATCTCCCAGGCCCATGCCTACACTTATCAAGGGCATCAGAACTTGTCAGAGATTTGGGATGCATGGCTAGGCTTAAAAATGCCCTTGCAGTCATTAGCCTAGAAACACCTATTAACCTATGAACCTTAGCACATTGCCTGAGGACATAAGAATCTGGCTTACAGACCGGGAGTGTAAATCTGCAGATGGCCTAGGGAAAAAAGGGGGTCACTACTTAGCAAGCAGGCCATCACTACACAAGAAGGGGATACCCAGTGCTGCACATGGATATAAGGGAACCCATGGTGGACAACCTAAACCACCCCAACAGAGTTCACCAGTAACAGGGGGAGCCACTAGTTCAGCCAGGATCGAGGGTTAGATGTTTTAAATGTAACCAGCTGGGCCATGTAGCATGTTGATGTCCATGGACACAAGGAGGAGAACAAAAGGTGAGGGAGCCAGCAAGTGGGAATAACATTGCGCCATGGCTACCAGACTTTCACCAGAGTTTATATCCTATCTTACTGGATGGGACACAGGCCACTGCTAAGAGACACAGCCTTTGACATAACCATTGTGAAGCCTTCAGTGGTTAAAGAGGAGCAGTACTTGCCTGTGCAGTCTACTCCAGTCAGAACTTTAGGAGGGAACCCAATCCAAATGACTTTGGCCAAGGTTCACCATGACTGTGAGGGTGGGAAAAAAACAAGCAAATAGGTGTGTTTGAGGATATCCCCACAGATTTCTTGATAAGGAATGATATCAATAATGCAGTATCTTATGTGCATGCAGTTACATGCAGTCGGGCTTGGAAACAGGCATGTGGGGCTGGTAGCCTGGGGGGAGACCCTGACAGACCCCACACCTGAAACCAGGGCTGGTGAAGTGGCTACATCAGGGAGGGAGCTATCCTCTACTAGTGAGCCTGAAGGTGAGCCACAGCTCCTGCTATGTATGGATGTTCCCTTGGACAGAGTAACTGCAAGGGCAGAGGTGAGCGGTAGTAGCCAGGCTGACAGTGAGGCATTGCTGTAAGACAATACCAGACTTCCTGTGGAAGGGGAGCTGGGAAGAGTTGCAAAGATAAAGTTGGGATAGGCTCAACTCTCAAACCCTACACTAAGACTTGGGGAGGTAGCTAGAGAGGCACCTGATTCTCAAGGAAAGGGAGAGTCTGTACACTGGAAAAAAGGGTTACTGTATACAGAGTGTACCCCTGAGGCAGGGCTAGAGGGTGAGATAATACAGCGGTTGATAGTGCCCAGAGCCTACTGTCTGGAAGTTCTAGCCATAGCCCATGACATTTCTTTTGGAGGACATATGGGCATAAATCATACCAAGAGGCATATTATTCAGAACGTTTATTGACCTGGGATTTCCAGGGATGCAGCAAGGCATTGCAGAACCTGTGAGCAGAGCCAAAAAGTAGGCAATGCAGGAGATAGGGTCAAACCTTTGATATCTTTGCCTGTAACTGAGGAGCCATTTCAGAAGGTAGTGATGTATATTGTGGGGTCTCTGAGTTCCCCAAATTCCACAGGATAGAAGTATATCCTGGTGGTAGTAGATTATGTTACTAGATACTCTGAGGAAGTGGTTCTGTCCTCCATTGAGGCAGAGAAGGTGGCAAATAATTTGTTAGAGATTTTCAACAGGGTAGGTTTGCCAAGGGAAATACTGACTGACACAGGTGCCAGCTTCATGTCAGTCCTGATGGCATCTCTGTGGGAGTGCTGTGGAGTGAAGCACCTAAAGACCACCACCTACCACCTCCAGACTAATGGTCTTGTGGAGAGGTTAAACTCTACACTAAAGACTATACTATGGGCATTTGCAGACCAGTTTAAGAGAGAGTGGGACAAATATTTACCCCATCTGCTGTTTGCATACAGAGAGGTACCCCAGAAATCCACAGGTTTTTCACCCTTTGAGTTGCTGTGCAAGCATAGGGTGAGGGGGCCTATAGTTTTCATTCATGATGAGTGTGAGAGGGAGTATGAATCCCACAAGGATTCTGTTGTGGCATATGTCCTAAACTTCAGTAAAAACCTTAGAGAGTTCATGGGTTTGGCCTAGGAGTACCTGGCAGGACACCACAAAATAAAAAGGTCTGATATGACAGGAATTCTCGAGCCTGAGAGTATGCTGTGGGACAGCAGGTTATGGTGCTCATTCCTGTCAGAAATAATAAGCTGCAGGCAGCTGGGGAAGGACCCTTCAAAGTTATAAGGAAGGTCAGTGATGTTAACTACATGGTAAACCTGCTAGGCAGGAGACTGGGGCACACATTTTATCATGTTAAGCCTTATCTTGACAGGGAGGCCCTTGGGCTAAGTATTTGCAGTAGGTTGCAGGATGAGTCTGAGGGGGATCTATAGCTACATCGAACCAGCCATCAGAATGCCAAGTTATTAAGGTGAAGCCTGTAGTGAGGTCAGCAGTGCCAATGCAGATAGGTTCTCAAGACTGGGTATGTTTTAATGTATTCTTAGACAGGCTTATTCCTCTCAAACAAAGTTTTCTGCAGGTTCACTTGAAAAACTAGCTTGAGTCTTAAAAGGGGCAGAGATGTGATGATGTGAGATATTGCCAGCTATGCCAAAAGAAGTAGGCAGTTTATGTGTAACATATCCCAGCATAGCTAGCTGGAGTTTTGTAAATAATGATATGTCATTTGTATATCAAACTGATTTATACAGGTGCTTGTGTTGAAAATGTATTTGTAAAGCTGCTTGTGTTAAAAACGTACCAACAGTTGGTCCTGCTGGAAAGAAAAGAAATGCACCTGTATGTCTGACTGTTTTGTAATCATTGAAGTTAATATATTGTAACAGAGGACACTGGAAGACAAGAGGTTAATCTCAGTCCAGCTAACTTTGAAAAATAGTCTGAAATTAAATTATCTTGTTTTGGCCATAAATATTATATCTTAGAGTTCTGATTGCAGCCAGAAACAAAATGTGAAAACCAGGACTAGGAGTCCTACTGTATTGTCCTTAGGGGTGAATTAATTGCTACTCTGGAAGGGTGGATGTTTTGAAATGGTTTTATAGTTTCCAGATGCTATAGCACAACTTAACAAAGATCTATGCATGTGTATTATGACACATAAGTGCTACATTCTGGTTCAGTTTCTAGTAAAGGGGGTAGTGTGGGAACCAGACTCAGATGTCCGGATGTATGTAATGTCATTCTATAATTCAGCACTGAAATTATGTTTTAATACTAAATGAGACAGAAGTCTCATGACAGTCTGTTTTTGAAAGCTGACAAAGAAGGAAGACCACTAACCCACTTCATCTTGCTTTGCTTTAGTAAGCAACCAGAGAATTGTAATTCTTTAACTCAGTCAGGAAAATATAGTGAGATTAGTTAAGTACTGTTTTTCTATAACTCTGTGAATCTATCCATCTGTGTTATTTTTAATATGTCTTGTAACTGAAACCCTGATGTGTGATTGAAACTGTGGTATTTAGTGTAAATAGATATTTATTATTTTCTTGTTCTTTTATTATTTATTATTAAACATATTTAAACTTTTCATTGTGACTGGTCTTTTTGAGAATATTGACACTATGGCCACTCCTGAAAGCCTTGCTCTTTGGTCAACATTATCATTTGTATTAGTATTAATTTGACTCAGTATAATTGAGTACCCTTATAGGAGCCTTTGAGTAGCTGCCTTTGGAGTGTTCTGGTGACAGTGGAGTGATAGATACACATAGTATTTTCAGATGCAGGTCTCTGCATTAAGCACAATTTCCCTTAACAGCACACAGGGAACACACTTAGTTCAGGGGCTGGTTTTCTTTGTTTCTGCAGGGCCCCAATAAGACTGCGCATTGACGCAGCTGTAGAATTGAGTCCTCAGCTGAGTGTTCCATGTCAAGTCCTCCATCACCCTATCTGTGAAACCAGTGCTCTGTGTGCCTGTTTCAAGCAGCTGACACACGCCCTCTTTGAGATTTGATTTTCACACATACACACACACACACACACACACACACACACACACACACACATAACACTTCATTTCAGCTTTGCATTTTTTACCATCTGGAGCAACTATGTCACTACTCACATATTTCCTAACAAAAAGTGCAGTACTTTCTTAGATTTCTAAACATTGCTACTTAGAATGAGAGCTATATGAATAAATCAATTTCACTGAAAATATATTTCATCATTAACATCAGCAGTTACTGTTGTCTATTCACATGAGCATATGTTGTTTAGTATCTTACAATCACATCATTTTACAGCTATAAATATTGCAGAACATCTATTCTCCCATATTATTTCTCTAAATGTAACCTTCCTCTAAATCTTATTTCATGCATGCCTAATGAAAGTCCTGCAAGAGAAAATATCAAGGTTTAACTTAAGCAGCAGTCCCAAAAATCTCCACCTTCCTTCTGTTATCAGATTTGAGTGTAATTCAGTGATAGGATTTTAATGTATTCACCTTTTCTTTGCCTTTACTCTCAGGGGTGCATCGTTCTTTCCATTTCCTTTCTTTGTATCAGAAACATACTTCAACTGCCGTAGTCTTCTGTTGGTTTATATCTCATTTTCTTCATTATTAATAGTTTCTTAAAAATGGTAAACTTATTCCAATAGGAATTTTGGACAGACATTCATTTACCTCTAAAACTTGTTTCCTGCTTGGTCTCACTATTTTTTTTTACTCTGTAGTACAAAACTTGCATCATCTTTTGACATAGAAAGACATTTCCTTTTCTCCTGATGCATCACCTGCAATACCATATTCTGCCATATATTGTTTCTGAGGAGACTCCTTCTGCTTTACTACAATAAGAATTATTTCACTAATCCTCTTTCCCTATCACTATACTTGCAGTTTATCACATATGCACCATATGAGTGGTCTGAATGGAAAGAAAAGCCTTGTTTTAATTACGTGATTTAACATACTATAACCTATGCTTGTTGTGTTCTTAATATACCCTTTATTTTAAGGAATAATAATTACTTGCTTATCCTGCTATACAACTGAGTTTATATTATGCATTCTACTTAATGTAGCTGTTACTTACTTGCCTTATCTTTCTTCACTTGTATTTTCAATATGGGTGTTTATTGCTTGTAATCTAGTTTGCTGAATTGATCTTGTATTTTGTCACCTTGGTCTAGGTTATGGCTGAGAAGGATCCCTTAACCAGCCCACTTAACCAGTTAAAACATTAAATAAATAAAATTTCTAATTCTGCATACTTGTTGCAATCAGCTTTTAAATCAAACATGTATCATATTAGCTCTGGAAACATAGGAAAATATGTTGAAGAAACAGCAGGAAAGGCATGAAAGAAATAGTTTTTATTTACCTTTTAGATGTTCCAGATCATTGTGATACCAGCCAAGAAGATAGCTCAATACATGCCTCAATTGATTCAAGCTCTTCTGTTACACAAAGCAGTTGATCATATAGGCTCTGATTTTTCACTTACATGGAAGTCTGCACGTTTTTTTTTTCTCCAAAAGTGGGAATGAATAAAGCTAAAACAGAAGGTCTTGTTTTTGCAAAATGCACTATTGTGAATGTTCCAAAACACTGGTTGAAATATAGTTGAGATATAATTGAGAAAAAGGCTTGCATATTCATTTGACATGAAAGTATTTTGTCTTGGGGATTAGATCTGCAATTCCAGCAAAATAATAATTAACAGCAGTGATGTTTGTCTACTTGTCGGTCCTTTAAGGATGTTGAACATGAACTAACTGAGCCATACGAATATCTTTGGATGACCAAATTATCACTGTACCCCATGCTTGGAATTATTTTATTATATTTTGTCATATGGTTTTAGGCTTGGGTTTATTATTTTAGTTATTTTGATTTACTGAATATGCACAGATGTCTTGCTTTTTTAACCAACAGAGGTCTAAATTACCCTGTCAATCATAATAACCTACAAGTTAACACAACATTAATCTATTTCAATAACTCTGTGAAAAAAAAGTTAATCTGTCTTCTGAACATGACCATATTTTTAAGAATAGAACACATGTAGTTTGTTTATGTAGATTTTAAATGCAAGAAACCAAAAGGTGTTGCACTGTTCCTTCACAAAAATGTTCTCATGTAGAAATCTTTTTGGATGACAATTCTTGAATACTGTTATGCTGAAAGGAGGTAAATGCTGTGAGCTGTAGTTCCTGTTGTACAATGTTTGATTCTTTCAGCCCTCATTTGCCTACCGAGTGACCTTGAGCAAGTCACTTAACCAAGCATTGCTTCTGAGCTGCTCCTGAGAAGGGACTGTGTGTGTCCGAGAGCCCTACCTATTAAATACATTGGCATTTATTTATTTATACACTTATTTATTTACTTACTTACTTACTTTCTGAACTTTGAGGTTCTGGAAATAGTATAACCTGAGGTTCCATTTATAGGTTCACAGCTTCATAGGTGTTTACTAGGCTAATGACCACAAGGGTCTTTTTAAGCCCAGCCATGCATTCTAAATCTCTGACAAGTCCTGGAACCCTTGATAAGTGTAAGCAGTGAACTGGTAGATGAAACATTCTCAAGCAGGGGCTTGGGAGACAAACCATTTACAGGTTGCCTGTGTCCACTAGAGACATAGGTGCCAAACCAGGGATGTATTTACTGTTCCCCATCCAATTGTCCAATTTACACTTGAATTAGGTTAGGGAGGAACTCTGCTTCACATGGACAGGCAGCCTGTTCAACAGAAGGAGTATTCTCTGGGATACATACTTGTCTCTCCAGCAGGTCCTATTTATATCACAAGCAATGTTTAAGCCTGTAGAATGGGTAATTTTGGTGCTGCTTGTTTTGTGGATATGCAGGAGGTCCATCAGAGTGTGGTCTGACAATTCCCTTTATGCCAGGCATAGACCTCACCTCAAAAGCCTGTAAGAGACAGAATACAGAGATCGGGTCTTGAGGCGGTTTGCATAGTACATTTTATTTATGCCCTGTATTCTTTTATTAAGGAACCTCTTTGGAAGGTCCAATTGTTGGATATGCCTACATAGGTACATACCAAAGGGGAAATTGTACTCAATGACAGGTCTGATGAACACTGAATACAGTGGAACAATGACTTCCATGGACCTAGATGGCATACCTTTGTTTATAAGTTGCGCAACATAGAATGATTTCCTTACTACTGTAAACAGGTGATGGTCAAAGTCTACAAAGGCTAGATTACTGTCTATGTGTGTCCCTAAGTCCCTGACTACTGGGTCAGCTCTAAGGGGTGTGTTGCCAATATGATAGTTGTGATGCCCCTGCACTGGCCCAGTAATCTCGGAGCCTCAATCCTCAACACTACACTAGTGAGGGACATGCACATTGGAAGGATGATAAGTACAAACACAGTAAAGTACAATTTTCCTTACGAACAGACAGAGATTACAGTCAGTCTGGGGGTGGTGTCTCCCTCATTCTCCAGATCACCAATGAGACTCCCCACTAGCACAGCTATAAGGTTAATATCTCAGCTGAGCATTAATGCCAAAATGTCCAGCACCCTCACTGTCCAACCAGTGCTTCGTGTCCCTGCCCAAGTAGCTAACACACACACTTTGAGATTTGATTTATATACAAACACACATACACACACTCCTGGGAAAGGGTTGCACAGGTTTACTAGCTATGCCACCTTCTGCCCAGACTAAAAGGTACTTATCACTGCCACCAACCAGCTCTTTATCAGCTACTTTTAAGGCCCTTACCAAAGGGTGCCCAATCTTACTATGTAATGTTACTATTATCCATATGGTAAGTGCAACCAAGGCCAAGGCTTTTTAGGAGTGGCCTATATCAGTGTCACGAAATACATATGTAAGTACACTAAGAGCTTAAATATATCTAAACAAACCAGCCACGATTAAAAGGTTTAATATATTTAATAATAAATAATAAAAGAACAAGACAATGATCAATAACTCAACACAGTGACTACAGAGTTCAGAATCACAGGAAATATTTTAAAACAATGTTGCAGAACAGTCTCACATAAATACAGAAAACATCTAAACTAATCTTTACTATATTCCTATCTATATCTCAGAAATAATACTGTACCCTGGTTACTTACTATTAGCAAGGCAAGTACTGATGAGAGGATGTTTCCAGGTCCAAAGACAAATACAAATGCACAGACTCACTCTCTGAGATAGTTCTTAAATGAATAATACACATTACTGTTGGGTTAGCTGGAAGACATTGCTATTTGTCACCTGCCTTCAGTTCTCGGACTAACAGATACCAACAGAATTTTTAACATCTCTATGGGAGAAGTACATATCTCTCAGAAGTTTGTCTAGAACTGGAAGTCGTAAAACAGTTAACACTTTTACATTTGAAACCTAGTAATTATTTCTGTTTCAAGACAATAGAAAGAAAACTCTAGCTGTAGACATCCTGTCTCCTTCAATGAAACTGGGAAGATAAACACAATCGTAAAACAATTCACTTATTTTATTAGAGTTTGCAAGTTAACTCTGTTTTTTTTCCAGTAGGGTACACTGTGGTTACATTTAAGAAGCTCATTACATAACATAAAGTTCAACACATACTTCTGCACCAGTAGTTTAATTTACACATAACATATAGTTCTCTTACATTTGTAAGACAAGCCTATGGATCATATTAATATTCACAAATGACATATGATTATTTACAAAATTCCAGATAGCTGGGCTGGCAGCCTCACAATAGTTACCAGGGGTGTATGACTTCCCAAAGGATACTATTATGCATTTCTTGGCATTTAGTTTTAGTCCATGGTTCTGACATCAGTTATTTGTCTGTGTCATCCCTTCCTGGAGAACATTTGTGTCAGTGTGGGATTTGATGACAGGTCCTAATTTGCAATCATCTGCAAATTTCATCAGCCACAGACCATTGACATTGCCCTTGACTTCAGAGAAGTAAATGCCAAAAAGGAGCCGTCCAAGTACCAATCCCTGAGGGACTCCACTTGTGACTGGCCTCTTTGTAGATGTGGACTCTCCAGTTCTAACTTCCTGGGTCCTCTCTGTGAGCCAGTTGTCTATGCACTGGCTGACATATGGATTTGTACCTAATCTCTTGAGTTTGTCAACAATGCCTGAGTGGGGTATTGTGTCAAATGCCATGGCCAGGACAAGGTAGACAGTGTGAACAATTTTGCCCTCATCCAATTGCTTTGGTGATCTTCTCAAAGAAATCCACCAGGTTGAGTAGGCATGACCTGCCCTTAATGAAACCAAACTGGGTTGGGTCCAGTGTCTGGAGGTTTACTATATCACATTTTGATAATTTCCATGATAATTCTTTCCATGGCTTTACATACAAGACTAGTGAGACTTATGTGTCTGTAGTTTCCAAGGTCTGTACATGACCCAGCTTTGTGTTGAGGGATTACTTTTGTTGTGCTCCACTTCTTGGCTTTTTAGACTTTCAGATTTGTCTTCAGGTCTCTTCATTCATTATGAGTAAATTTAATCATCAAATAATGGTGATTTTAAAAATATGAAAAGTAAGGTGTACAAAACAGTGGTGTGACCAGTACTACTGTATGGTACAGAAACCTGGGCAGTAAAGGCAGAACAGCTGAAGAAGCTAGAGGTGATGGAAATGAAGTGCCTGAGAAGGGTGTTAGGATACACATTGTGGGACAGATGAAGAAATGAGGACATAAGAGCAGAAGCCAAAGAAGCTCCAATTGCAGAAAAGATCAAAGAGAACAGATTACAGTGGTTTGGACACATGCAGAAAAGCAGAAGACAATGTGGTGAAGAAGATTTGGGACAGAGAGGAAGATGGTAAGAAGAAGCAAGGATGTCCAGCTAAGAGGAGGACAGATTGTGTGAAAGAAGATCTGCTACAGTCAGGCATGAGTGTTGAAGAAGGCATGAGTGTGGCACTGAATCGGGAGAGTTGGTGACTGTTAACACGATATCCTGACCCCATGTAGAAAAGATGGGAAAAAGGGGGCTGATGATGATGATGGTAATTTTAACACACTGTAGTATAAAATGCTTATCTACAGTAAGACAGTCAAAGTTAAGCAAGTTGTTGGCCTTTGACTATTTTTGTGGCTGTATGGTGTTACCAATTCCTTGGAACCTGAGTCATCACATTTGCTCATAGATTGGATTACATTTTTTTGGGTTTCTCTTAGCCAGAACATCCTTCTTCTGAGTTCCAAATGGGTGTCTTTATGCTTTCTGTGAATGAAGTATTACAGAATTTGTCTTTTGAGTATTTTTTGAGCACATTACTGGAACAACTAGAGATTTTTGATAAGCTGTGAAGTATGACAAGTACCTTGCACAATTTTGTTTCTACACAAGAATAAGGCACTTGCTCTGACATGCTTGTTATTGAAATGTACATTAAATTTTACAGTAAAGTGGTGAGATTCCATAATTTAGTGGTTTCTCATATTTACTGCTTAGAATAAGGATTTTTTAGATAGAGCTATTGGGCAGTTTTGTTTCTCAGCAAAGGTAAAAAATAAGTGTTTTTGCTATTAACAAATGTCTTAAATCACACTTATCTAATGTAACAGGTCAATTTCAGTTCAGCTATCTACTCAGAAGGGGCATGTCATTAGCTAATTAATTGAGGCAAGCTCTTTGATCAGTCCTACCCTATAGCATTTTCATTTGTCTTGCTCATGGTTTCTATAGATGAGTGTAAAACATTCAATGCAATTATTCTTCACCGTAGTTTAGATGTTTTGGAGTGTCTAAAGATAGCAATAGTTAACTGCAATTTAATTAAAGCTCTCCTTTATTATGCTCCCCCTTTATTCATCTCTGTGTATTGAACTGTATATAATATGAAGGTAAAAAATGTCAGGGACACTTTCGTTATTCACTTGTTGCAGCTGTTCATGATAGTTGCAATATAGTGCCTATTGTAATTTATGGAATCCATTCTAAATCTTTGTGATATTAAGGTGTTATATGTTTCACTTACTCTTGGTTGGACAGAACACTGGTCACATCTTCCTTCGGTAAATCATATATATGATGCAATTACAGGTTATATTTTCAGTCCAAGCAGAACAAACATTTAAGCTTTTTCATTAAAAAAAAAAAACAGATTATGATCAGTGGAAATGTTCAGATAAAGATAAGCTAATGAGATAGACTTATCTTCAAGGATATTTCCAGTCTGAAGAGTATCAAGTTCCTACAGATTGCAATACATTGCTTTCTTCCTACAGACCCGTGATTTTCACATTTTATCTCAGGTAGGATGTATAAGCATGTTAAAACTCAGGATTACTGCAGATTGGGTTATTTTGCCTGAAGACCATTCTTTCCTAAGATGTATGAATGGCACCCTAAATTTCTCAGGATATGAAAGAAATTGCTATGGCATGTGGAAATCCTTTATATTCTATGGAAAATGTTATATGCCTATAATTTTATGTAAGATTTCAATTTCCACATACTTAAAGTTATATGCAGGTGGAATATTTTATGAATCTATTTAAGTGATTTAGTATTTCCATTTTTATTACCACAATTATATGGGGGGTACTGATTTACAGAATTAGCTACAGTAATTGATATAATCTGGTATTTATAGATAAAACACTAATACCTGTTTAAACTAATAATCTTTAAGATATGAATTATTTCCAACAAATACCTTTACTTATATGAGAATTCGGTATACCTTCATATGTGTGAAGGCACATTTTCGAATGTGCTTAAATGCAAACCGTTTAGCTGAATTCTGTCACATCGACTTTCCTAAATGTCATAAAAATATCGAATTTTGACATTCCCCATAGCTCCACTGCGGAAACGAGTGCTACCATGGGTCAAAAAGGGGGCAAGGTTTTGTAATTTGATGCTTTGGTTTTTGCGATTTTTGAATTTCACAGTTCGCAGTTCGCGGCAGCAGCGTTGAAGATGTGGCCGTCGTACTTATGATGGTATACTGAGAATTCTGATATTATATTGGTGGTTCACATGTTTACCTAAAAACAGCATCACAAAATCAGTTGTCTTATGAATTCTGGGTATCTAATTCATTCCAAATAATTATTTAAAGCCTATATCATTTTCCCCAACTCTAAATGTATAGTGTGTCTCATCTCTTCAAGCAAGGATATGCAAAATAACTATCTGCTTTCAGTTTTTAAATAACAGTAGGTTGAGTCTTATACCATGGGAAAGGTCTTGTGTAGCTGTTATATGAAATTTAGGCATTTGGGCCCACATTTCCTTGTAATATTGTTGTAATAATGGAATATGTGAATACATTCTTTTGAATTTTACTAGTTTATTGAAACTGAACTTTTTACAGATATGCTGTATGTCAGAGAAGTATGCATTTATGTATATGTCTAATGCTTATTAGAAGCTAAAAGAATTAACACGTTTTCATTCTATTTTATATGCAGTTTAATTCTGTGTGAAACTATAAGATGCTTTTTGAAACTGCAGTATCCTTTCTGAAAACTTGCAAGATGCCCCCTGACCTAGTAATTGCTAACACAGCAAAATTCATGTTTATGCCTTTTGGAAATGTACTGAGAAGCAGGTGATTATTTGCTAGGTCAGGAAGTAATAAATGAAACAATACTATATTCTATAATGTTATGATTTTGAACAATCAGCTCTGTTCGTGTTATGAGAACATGCACAGCTCTTGGAAGAATAAGAGATACATAAGACAAAGGACTGCTTGAAGAATCTGTACTTGCTTTGTGCTCGAATTAGCTGTAGTACCTTGAATAGAAACATAACATAGTGGGAAACTGTATCTAACCGGTGGTCACCAAGGCCACGTTGTTTTTCTTAGGAAGTTTTTCATAAAATTGATAGTGCAAGCAGAAAATTATGGATAAACAGCTGCTATGTAATGATGATGTTAAAACTTGTGATCTGCTACACCAGCTTGGTAGGCAATGTCTTGTTAGAAAGTGTATAAAGATTAATTTACTTCCTGATTTTAGTTAGACAAACTCTATATTAGCCCATTTTTGTCTCCTTGCTGCAAGATTAAAGTGCCTTAACCTGAACCTACCATGTATTGATCATTTTTAAAGTATATTTTTCCTTTGACACTGTAGACATAAGAAATGTACTACACAGCATAACATGATCATTCAATTTAAGCTGTTCCACAAAGTATATCTTTATCTAGAGTGTCGGTTGGGAATTCTACTTTAAGTTTTGTTAGCATAACTGTGGCTCATTAGGTACCTTGGTGGATTTCCTTGAAAACTGAAACCTTTTGAATGAAATCAGTAGAAATGTATTATTCATTTATTAATATCCATTATACAAATCTAGAAGGTTCTCCTGGAATCATGCTGTCACTGCTGGACAGAGGCACAACAATTTAGTATTTTTTTTATTTTTTCATATAAGGGGTTGCGTAAGCCACAATAATTTGGGCTAGGCTTATAAATGCCTTAGGGCAGATAGCCTAGTATAAACCTATGAACCTATGAACAATGACCCCCCTTAATATTCCAAAACGTGCACGTTGATTGGTCAGCGTGCACGTTGTAAATCAGAGTTATAGTAATGAAAAAAGGTCCGGTCGCCCGGACTTTTTCCATTAGTATAACTCTTTTTTTTTTTTTACAGCAATGGAGAACACAAGATCTCCGTTGCTTTTTTTTTAAAGCTGTCTCGCTATGTTAAACCCATTTAACATAGTAAGACACTTTAAAAAGCAGCTGAGATCTTGTTTCTCCATTGATTTTGCCCCACAGCTCTGATGTACTGTGTAAGTATATGCATGCACAGTACATCAGAACTGCTGCAGAATACCAAACAGCTGTGGAAGGGCAGCAAAGAGGCATTATACAATGCCATTATTTAAGAAATGTAATTATTTTTTTTCTTAAATAATGTCATTGTATAATAGCAATAACCCACTTCTGGGTGTGGGTAATGCTGAATTTACCCACGGTTGTCTTTGTTTTGGCCACTTGGGCTTCGCCCTCATGACCAAACCACACCAACCATGGGTAAATCCAGCATTACCCACACCCAGGTGTGAGTTATTGCTATATTAACTCTTAGACCTACTGTTATAGCTATTAGGCCTTTTTAAATCAAAATCAATATTTGCAAAATAATAAGCTTCTTTTCTGGTTAATTTTGCCAGAAGAAGAATTATTTTGTTATGTTGGAAACAAAATTTATATAGAATGGCCACTAGTTAACTGGTGACTATTTTTAAGTCAATTTCTTTTTAAAATGTTTCATTTAATCTTGCAGCTGCAGCAGGTAGAGAGGAATTCTTTAGGGGATAGGGGAGTTTTGTTGGAATTTAATTATATTTTCTTGAGTTGTTTTTTTTTCATTATTCATCTGGCTATTGTATTTTGATTGAACTTATACAAAAGAGGAAAATAAAAGGTGTTTCAAAAAGATGTAACTGCTGATTAGCCAAGTCAAACTCTATCTCAAAAAGATACTAGCACTGGAAGCTTTAGCACCTGATATTTCATCAGCACAAACTTGCCTTTCTTCCTTCTTGCTACATCCAGTCAACCTCTCAGGAAACAACATTAAGAGCTTCAAATCTTCTATCTTGATCTAATGGCAAAACCTATTACCAAACATCACATGCCTTCTTCAGATATTCAGTCAAGCATAGAGCTGCCTCCCTCAGTCAACATCTTCTCCATCATCTGCCCACTCAAGCATGAATCTGTGTAAGCCGCAAACAGTGATGGAAGAGGGGAGAGTAGGCATTGCTAGTATAACAAATCATGGACCAATGGCAAGATATGATAAGAAATGGAGGTTCTGGGAAATAGTTTGTTTAGGAATAGTGTATAGAGGAAGGATCGAGGCAGAATTGTGATTTGTACAAAGGAGGTTATAAAATGTGAAGTGAGAGAATAAATGAGTGAAGAAAGGAGATTATACTCTTGAGGGACCTGAATTTATCAAAGGCAGAATGAGAGTCAGACGTTAAAGGCAGAGACAAAGTGAGAGGTTATCAAGGACATGGATTTTGAGGGGTTAATTTATGTTGGAATATCTCAGAGGGGATCAAATTCTTGATGTGGCAATGACCATGGCTGAGTGGTCAGGTATATGTAAGTGAAGGCACATTTAGTCAATATCGGTCATACTACTATGTGGTTTATAGTGCAGATGAAAGGCAAAAATGAAAGGTACAAAGAGAAATGAGTTAGTTTTTTTAAAGACTGTCTGGTGTATAGAGACAACCTGCCAAAGTGAACAAAATATGGTAATGGGTCAATGATGAAATACTGAGGTCTGTCAGCAAGGTTATCAGGAGGATAGAGACAAAAATAAATCAGAATAAGACTAATGTGGCTGCAGATGAATGGAAATCTAGCAATCTGGGCAAATGAGAGGCAAATAAGAGGTTGATAGGATGGAATGAATGGAGAAAATGATTCAGTACTTGGAGGTACACCAAAAGGTAAAAAAAAAAAAAAAACAATAAAAAAGATTTGATGGCAGCAAGGTCCCAAAATAAAATGGAGTTGGTAGGAGAGATCAAGACAAATACATATTTTCAGTATATAACAATTAAGAGCATGTAAACAGACTTGATAAGGTAAAGTAAAACTAGGCAGGAGACACTGGATGACAAGGAATGGGCAAAGGTACTGAACAAGTAACTCAAATAATTATTTTTGAAACAGAGGGGCACAGAATGCCAAGACAGGAGATAATGCATAGTGTGAAAAGTAGTATGTGGGTAGAGAAATTGGAGATGGAACTGTCAGGACAGAGGTCATCTAGTGTACTTCCAATCACCTAATGAATATCATCAGTAGAACAGTATCCAATGCTTTGCTGATGGCTATGATGGTACCTATGTACATCGGAGAAAACAGGAAACAACAGTGTCTTGTATAACAACCAAAATACTGTCAAGTTCAGAAAGAGCTGTCAGTCACACTTGATTAATTTTTTTTTGAACAGGTAAGTCGGGTAAATTGCTTGCAGTCTACCAGCAGACATGGTCTAGCTTGCCTCCACCAAGGTCTTTGACTTGGTCCTACTCAAGTGGGTGCACAAAACTGCATTATTTGGGGGTCAATTCATGAAAAAGAAAAAAGAGCTGCTGCATAGCTGAAAAATAAGATGTAACCTTCTGGTGAGACGGACAATCTCAGGAATACTTGAAGTGACTAGTGGAGAGTCAGTGACAAGAGCCATTGCACAGCTTTGACCTCTTCAATGTGTTCACAAGGAAATAAAGCAAAGAATTAGCATCTTCAGTGATGACAGTAAAATAGCTACAGCACTGTAGGATGTGAGACAGAAAATAATGTAAAGAATAACTTTAAAAGGTTAATTTTTTTTTTTATTTATCATTTGTTGACCGGGAAAGTCCGACTAGGTTCCACAGAGCCTGTTTTCAGTGGAGGCCTGAAGAGAAATTCTCCAGATGCATGTCTTTGGAATGTGGGAGGAAACTGGAGTACCTGGAGGAAACCCACGCGAACACAGGGAGAACATGCAAACTCCACACAGAAGGCACCCCAGCCGAGAATCAAACCGGAGAACCTCTTGCTGTGAGGTGACAATGTTAACCACTGCACCACTGTGCCACCCGTTAAATAAATTGAATAAAGATGGTAAGCAGTCAAATGCAAAGTACTGTACTAAGGGGACAAAAACTGTGATTTAATAGATTAGTTGGTGAAGATGATGTCAACAGAAATTTAATTATTAGGTGTATTGACCACACCTGGATTAGATTGCCATCAGCATATTGAGAGGATTCTAACTACAGAGAACAGAGTGTCAGGTGTATTTCCAAGGGAATAGACACCAAAGGAAAAGAGTAGCCATAGTGCCCCTTCTCTCATTTGAAGGTCAGAATATGAAATCTCTGTGTGGTTCTGTAGGCAGTACATGAAGAGGGATATCAAGCTGATGGAAAGTGTCCAGACATTTGAAATGTGGAAGATAAAGCACCTAACCGCAGGTAAGAGAACTGGGGCTCAACTCACTAAATGCCATAAACAAGAGGAGGGAGATAATAAGAATGCATGAGATAATGTTGGGGAAATGTAAGGAGCCCACACCGAAGATGAAGCATGGGGGGGGGCAGCATATTGGAGTGCTCAAGTACCCGCTGAAACTGAAAAAAAGTATTTCCTCACAGAGCAGGGTGAGGACACATGACATAGACTGCCTGACTGGACTGCAGGGAGGAAACCCACAAAGATATCCAAGAAGGTATGACATGGATAGAGTAAGAGTGAGCGGAAAGGGACTGATGCTGAAGGAGAAAAAAAATTGCATTCAGGTAAAGTGCCTACCAGACAGGCTGCCATCTTCCACCATCAGGTATATGTAGATTCAGATGTATACATCTATGAGAATATATAGTATGGTTATGTTGATGCTTTTCAGTGAAATGTAATTTTCGGTAAACTCTCTTATGCAAATTATGCCTCATTAAATTTGATACTGATCAGTTATACGTGAACCTTGCTGGCAGCTTGTTACAACTTTTCCACATTCTTTCAGCCCGTGTTCTGCTCTTTTTTACATTTATTTTGTTATTTGCAACATATATCGTTTCTACATTTTGTTGTTATTTGCAACATATATCGTTTCTGAGGAATCTTTTGCATCTCAATATGACAATCAGTTTAACATCTCTGTAGTGAAAATGCTTTGAAATGGGTCTAGCAGAACTTATAGCACAAGATAGGGTGGCAAATCATTTGATCTGTATCACCATGACTTTAGCATAGGTAAGTCCACTTTAACTAGTAACCAAAGAGTCTCTGTTTCATGAAATTGAACCAATAACCTTAGAAAATGATCACATGCTTCCACCACAGAAAATACACCACGTGGTTTAACTCCAAAATTTTCATTTAAGAGTAAGTGCTTTTGTTCCAACAATAAATCACAACTTCATCAGAATCAAAAATACATAATTTCCTGTCCCTTTTATATTTGCAGTGCCTGCTAACATTGTATAAGAAATAATTAATCCAAAAAGTATTTGTATATTTAAACATTAGAATATTTAACAAAAGACAAAAAATAAATGGCAATGGCAAACAGTGCCTCCAACCAACAGTCAATTCGTAAAAGTAGAAAAAGGAGGCACCAGACTATGGCTACAAATAATATAAAACACTTTTCAATCCAAGACAAACAACAGGTAAGTGCTTTTGTGGACTAAGCCACTTCATCAGACAGTGTAATGAAAAGCTCTTCAGGTTATATAACCAACAGTTCAATTAATTATGCTAATGCATAATCCTTCCCTCCTGCCTTAAAGTCATATTACATTAAGCATGAACTCTTCTCCAGATAAAATTCAAATACAAGATTTCTTTCTAAAAACCACTTAATAACATTAACATACATAGTAAATCAAAACTGAACTTTCTATGCACAAAATTCTCACAATAGCATCACTGTAACAGTATTATAACATAAAAAAATATAAGTTTAAAAACACATTTTATATATAAACTTAAAATAACATGACATGGAAGCTGCCAACTACTTTTTTAGGTCTCTAGCTAATAATATGAGCTTAATATTCAGTTTATCATTGAGACCCTTTCCCATATTCACCCTGAGTCTCACTATCCATTCTAGTTCCTTAGTTTCTGTCTTCAACTTGACATCTCCTCCTCTACAGTTATTGACAACCCTGTCAATTACCATGAAATGAAAAGTGTGTGCAACACCATGCCTCTCAACATGCCTTGCCAGAGCATTAGTGTCTGCCATCCTCCCTATATCATAGAGGTGTTCCCTCATCCGATCCCTTAGCCTCTGTGTTGTCATGCCAACATAAAAAGAGGTGCAGATCAAGCAATGTGCCAAGTAAACAATGTTAGTGCTATTGCAATTAGCTTCAAATCCAGATGCAGGAACTCACCATTAGAATCCACATGCATACATAAGTTACAATTGCCACAAGGAAACGTGCCAAAATTACTCACAATAGGGCTCTGTGATACACTTTGTTGGGACTGAGGTCCACAAAGTAGTCTTTTTAAATTCTTGTTATTCTTAAAGGTGTATCTTGGAACTTCCCCTACCAATTGTCTAATGTCCTCATCAGCACATATGTTCCAGTTCCTATGCTAAATGTTCTGTAACCACCTAATGTTACTAGAATAAGTGATTGACATTCTCATAGGCTTACAGGCATCTCCCCTAGGCAATGGCAGTGGGTTTCCCTCAGAAAAATAGGGTTTGCCCTACATATTTCTACTCCCAGAGACCTCCATCATGGTTCCCTGAAACTCATCTTCACCGTAACCTCTCTGTAAAAATCTTGCCTTTAACTCATCAAGTTCCCCCTCAAATGTCATACAATTGGCTGTTAACCTAGATGTTCTAAGCCCTTGTCCTCTTACAATATTTTTAAAAATATGCTGGGGGTACATGCTTTTCCTATGAAGGTAGCTGTTTCTATAGCAGTCTTTCCTAAATCTCTCTGTTTCAAACTGCCCTCCAGCCTTCTAGATCACCTTCACATCCAGGAAATCAATAGCATCAAACAAACTTTTCATAGAAAATTTGAGGAAGTTTGTACTCTCATTTAAATAGGAGAAAAAAGGTGCAAAAGACAATTCATCACCTTCCCAAAAGACAAAAAGATCATCCACAAATCTCCTGTAAAATCTCAGGGACCCTTCAAATTCCCTGAAGAGGTGCTGTTTTTCCCACATGGCCATAACAATATTGGCGTAGCCATTGGCACAAGAAGTTCCCATGGCCACGCCATCCATTTGTTTCAATAGAAAATTCTCAGACATAAATATGTTGTTCTCAAGAATTGATTCCATGAGCAATGATAATAAATCAACACATTGCTCATCATACAAGCCATCTTCCACTAAATACTGTCTGAAATACTCTTTGCCTATCATATTGGGGATAACAGTGAATAAAGACTGTACATCCATAGTAATTAACAGCATCCTCCTGCCCATTCCTAGAGACTAGTGTAAGCATAAAGATCTCTCAAAAATTGTTTAGTATCTAATAGAATATTACTACTCCTCTTAAGTATAGGCTTTAGGTGACGTTCGACATATATAGAATGGGGATCCATGGACCAGCCCCTCCCTGACACAATAGACCTCATGGGCAGCAACACTGGACGTTTGTGGATTTTAGGGAGTCCCTGTATGACAGGTATAACTGGGTTCTTGATAGTAAAATACTTGAACAAATCTAGACTGATAATGTGACACTGTAGACACTCAAATAAAGCATTATAAATGGACATATTACATTTCTGTACCTGCTGATAATCAACTTTATGATAAAACATGTCATCATTTAACATATTAAACATGGCATTTCTATAATACATATAGTCCATAATAACCAGTGGTCCTCCTTTATCTGCTGGTCTAACTGAAATAGAGGCATCATAACATAAGAAGTCCAAAGCTGCCCTTTCCTCCTTGCTCAAATTGTTAAAACATTTATTAGAGACATTTCCATCATGAATATTATATATCTCCCTTGCGCAAGCTTTCTCAAAAGTTTCAACTGCTGCATTATTGATAGAGATATAGCCACTTGGTTTTTTACAACTATTCAAAGAGTCATTACCATTAACATTGCCAAACTGCATTTTAAGCATTAAACTTCATGTAAAAGTTTTTAATTCCAAAATATTGTCTGTAATAGTCATTTTACTTGCTGGAATGAAGGACATACCTTTGTCCAGGACTCTACTCTCAGTGTCCATCAACACACAATGAGATATATTCCAAATGAACGTTTGTTCCCTTGTTGCCACATCTTCTTGATGGTCATGGGCTGTTCTTCCAATGATGCCTTCCACTTCATCCGGCCCCTGCTCTGTAAATGGTCATGAAAATGTGCCTGTCGAATGGGGTACGTCATGGTTAAATTTGTATTCAGTACAGCATTTAAATGGATGCTTCTCTTGTTCCCCTCAGTCTGTAAGTTTGCAAAACAAACTTCATTATCGCCATACTTACTATGTGCTCCTCTCTCAATCTGTACATTAACAGCTTCCCCCACGCTATTCTCCAATGAATTAGGAGGGAGCGTAGCATGTATTACAACCACCTCACCCAAAACTCCGCCTCCTCTATGACCAAGGTGCTGGGTACAACAGCTGATTGGACCTTCGGCTGAACAGAAGCCTCTGCATCAGACAAATTAACATTTCATTGATTGCCACTATTAACTTTGTCATCACTGGTTTTGCAAAAGCTCAATCACTACATTTTATTTTATTTATTTATTTTATTTATTTTTATTTTACATTTGTTGACCGGGAAAGTCTGACTAGGTTCCACAGATCCTGTTTTCAGCGGAGGCCTGGGGAGAAATGCTCCAGAAGCATGTTTTTAGAAATTAATTACATTAATGTTGGATGGCCGTCAAAGCAATTTAGTGTACCACCTGAAGTGCAAACTTATTTTCCTTACAGAGATGAATTGTTGCTGGAAGATGGCATTACTTTCAAAGGTCCTAAATTTGTTCCTGCTTCCTTACAACAAGAATATAGCCAAAGACAAAAATAATAAAAAATTAAGTAAAAGTGTGAAAACTTCCCTCATCACATTAAATAATGTACATAATAAATCTGATCACTTTACAATATAATAGCCAATCACACCATAAATGCTTATAACATGTTCATCCAATTTGTGTTGTTCAAAAACCAGATGTCCATAGAGTGTTTTGGAACAGTAACACTTCTATATTTTTATATTTTATCAGTTTTCATCGTCAATGGACTGCTATAATTTTTTTTCATTAATACCTGGAAAAGAGTAGCATTTAACAGCAGTTATCAAAGAAGTTCCCTATATTCAAGGTGAGCATTCCAACTGCCAACCCTGTCATTTCTCAGCACCTCCTTTAGTATGTAAAAAAGAAATTTGTTAAAACCATCATACTTAGTAGCACTGAAAAACTGCAAAATAGTGCCAAGGGACATGAAGAACACCAGCGAAAAGACAGTAAAGGCTATTTATTCAGCCAAAACAGATGTTACACAAAGCACATTAATGCTTCACAAGTACAAAACATTTTCATTCATAACAGACTTCATCAGATACGGACTGACAACATAAAGTGCACTTATATATTATCCTAAATTAAAAAGCAGGCAAATAATTGACAATTTGCAGCAAACTACTCCATAACACCAAATTCCTCTCTTCATAAATCTCAGTCTTAACGGTGTTGCACTGGTAGCAGTGGTCTAAAATTTACTGCATATAAGAGTGAAAACAAAAAGATAATTGTTCAAAAGAAGGACAATGTATAGACATTGATAGGAAGTGGGGGGGGGAGATAAATAGTGTGACAAATGGGAGGGAGGAGAGAAAGGAGGAGGCTATAGTAGGACTATAGTAGTAGAGCTGAGGGTTTAGGAGGTTAGTTTAAGCAGAAGTTACTAACAGAGAAAGAAAGTTAGGAGATGCAACAGGTTATACAGTAGGACAGACTGAGACTATGGGTGGTCAAGGCAACGGCATAATTTCAAGTTTAGTAGGTGGGATTTAAGCTCCTTTTTAAAACAGGGAAAGGAAAGGTTGGATCTAATATGGGGAGGGAGTTTGTTCTAATTTAGTGAGACAGAGTGTTTGTAAAGTAGTTTGCCAATATTCCTTTTGGGTTTATAAACTGAGAGAACTCTGGAGTAGCTTGGGGGGAGAGTAGGGAGTAAAATGTGAGGTGAGAGCAGGGCAGGCAGAGGGGTTGTTGAGTATGGAAAAGATAGTGTGGAGTTGCAATGTAGGAGAAGGTGCAGAAATTCCAGCCACTGAAGTTTGTTTAGTGAGCGTGGTTGGTTTAGAATAAATCTGGCAATTTTGTTAAAAATTAGTTAACTATGTGATAAAATTACACAAGGGGACAAGCAATAACCATCTGAAAGAAACATATTAAAAAAGAAAATAACTATATGTAAAAAAATGCCAGATACTGCAGACGTGCCTTAAGTTCATAAGTTATCCGAAGCAGCCTTTGTGGATGGCCTTAGGGCTTAAGTGCTGTAATAACAATTTATGAACTTATGAACTTAAGGCAAGTGTGCAGTAGCTGGCACTTTTACTTTTATATATAGTTATTTTCTTTTTTAATATGTTTCTTTCAAATGGTTATTGCTTGTCCCCTTATGTAATTTTGTATGGTAAGAGAGAAATGGTGTTCACTGGCTATAGTTGTTGTACTGATGATAGTTTTTCATACCTGCTCCTTGCAATCTAGAGATCACATTCTGTCTCCCTTCAAAGGCTGATATGTTACTGTACATCTTCAGTGGCCCTACTGCATAGCAGACATGCAAAGGAAGCCAGTCTCATGAGCATCCATTGTTAAATTAATTAAAACTTGCAGTGTACATTATACAGTCATAAGCATGCAGTTGTTACACAGAAGATAATGATGATTGTCCCTACATTTAGCCTTGATTCTTAGTATTTAGAAAGTGTTATTTGAGAGTCAGAGCTGGATATGGCAGAGTTAAAGATGTTAAGATTTGCACTCGGTGTGACTAGGATGGATAGGATTAGGAATCAGTATATTAGAGGGTCAGCTCATGTTGGACAGTTTGGAGACAAAGCAAGAGAGATGAGGTTGCATTGGTTTGGACATGTGCTGAGGAGGGATGATTGGTATATTGGGAAAAAGATACTAAGGATGGAGCTGTCAGGTAAGAGGAAAAGAGGAAGGCCTAAGAAAAGGTTTATGGACGTGGTGAGAGAGGACACACAGGCGGTTGGTGTGACAGAGCAAGATGCAGAGGATAGGAAGAAATGGAAAGAGATGATCCACTGTGGTGACCCCTAGCGGAAAAGCCGAAAGATGATGATGATGATGATGATGTTATTCGATCAGATCAGCAAAACTGTGTTCTAAAATTTATAAGTAACTTGGTACAGTGTAAAAAGGGCTCCACAGAATGTTATGATAAAGTAAGGAACACTCAGCATTTAAATATACAAACAGATATACATAGACATGTGTACAGATATGACACCATATTTATTAATTCTTTATGGCTTTTGAAAGTGCTGTTCAACAGTTTATCAACGCTGCTAAAATTTAGCAGGATTGCCTCTGTTGCCTATTTATTATTAACAGTGGTGACTGGTTACTTCAAATAAAAGGGGGGCTGCAGGAGACAACTAAATGGGTGGGGAAAACATGAAGGGGTGTGGTTAACTAGAAAGGGATGGAGCTATGCTCAAAACCACAGAAACTGGGACTATAATTAAATACGCTGTCCTGGGTGCCAAACCATCATTAATGAGAGTTCAGTCAAGACAAAATGAAGTGGAAAAAAAATAATTCAGTGCCTTGGCTACATGACAGCTTACTTAATATCTAGATGAAAACAAAAAGGTTGTGAGGCATGAAAAAATAAATTACTTTTTAAATACATTACAGAAATGTCAGTCAAAATCAAGTATAAAGAAACAAGCAGCACTCAACTCAAACCACTTCTCCTTGCACTGCAGTTCTAATTATGATTTATATTCAGCTTTATAAAAGTACCAAGTAACATGTTGAAAGTAGCAATCTCTGTGATATCCCCACTTATAAAAATGTTTCTTATCTAGAAAAGACCTGCTGCCTGACAACAACTATCTAATTGTTTCATGGGGAAAATATGATCAAAGTAAAACATGAACAGCAAACAAGACACAAGCTCAAGATAAATTGCTTAAAGGATTACTGCACAGGTTATGGAGCACACGTGATAGATTGGCATTCTGTTTAGTTTACTGGTAAAGCCTACAAAGATAGCTGCAAGTCTCCAACAAATGTAATGAACTTCTGAAAATACTGTAATCCTGTCCTTTATTACAAATACTGTCATATGCAGTTCAATACCTAAGGCTTATATATTATCTAGTTATGTAAATATTCTCTGCATGGCAACAACAAAAACACTTTCAATGCTGATAATTTGTTAACTGTATGCTTATTGAAGCTTACTTGGATCTTACAATCTCAGACAAGTTTACCTGATGGTTACTAAAGCATTGCTACTTAAACACAGAGCAACAGGCATTGCAACAACATGCATTTTCTGAATAATAAGCATAAATCAACAGTATAAAAATATAACATAAAACTAGAACATTCTGCAAAATCAAGAACAGATGAAAAGCCACAACTGTATTTGTATCTACCTTGGATGGGGTGAATACTCTGTCTGCACACTTATACTGCATAACTGCTCCTTGCCTTGCTTGGACACATCTAAAGTCACTACATGGTGGAGTGAGGCACAACAAGTATGTCACAATTTGAAATGTCTCTGGCTGACAGTGATGGCCCTGACACATTTGTCATACTCTCAACCTCAGAGCAAGAAATCTGGACAAAGCCATAAACAAAAGAGGGACAAAGGCCCAAAAATAAGGACAATTTTTAAATATTGCTATTACAAACTTATAAAGTTAATAAAATAGTAGGTCTTGCATTAGTGTGGATTTTCTGAAGGGTATGAAATCTGAAACTTAAATGTCTGTCATTATTTTCTAACTTCAATCTTTAATGATTTGCTAGTAATTTGCCAGAAAAACACAATTTAATGAAAACTGGACACACACACACACACACACACAGACACACACACACACACACACACACACACACACACACACACAGACACACACACACACACACACACACACATATACATGTGGTAGCAGAGTTCCAGAAATTAATTCTAGAACAGATGATGTAACTAATCCTCATGTACATTTTTAAACATCATTAATTAGGCTAACATTGGGGAGGATCCACTCCACAAATAATACTATTGTGTTGCTACAAAATTTACTATACAGTTTAACACCATGGAACAGATAAAGTATCATACATTTATATACAAAAATAAAAAAATACAAAAATAAAAAGGCTATTCAGAATTCATATATTAGGATGGACACAAATAAAAGAACTGATCAAGACTTTAATACAGATTAAAGACACAACATCCAAAAATACTATTTATCTATTTAGTTCTATTTAGTATGTCATTAACAACTCATAGCCTTAATCTCTTGCATGAACTACCAGAGCACAGCCTATGTTGTTTTTTTTATCTCCATGGACATAAATATCTCATTGCAGGGGCGAACCAGGAACATTTTACATTTAGCATGGCCAATTTAAAGGACAACCATGGTGATTCTATAGACTCTATAGAATCACTGAGCTTGACCTGTCTCT
Source organism: Protopterus annectens (assembly GCF_019279795.1). Lineage (NCBI taxonomy): Eukaryota > Metazoa > Chordata > Ceratodontiformes > Protopteridae > Protopterus > Protopterus annectens. The sequence goes on along the minus strand of NC_056733.1, from coordinate 1,353,852,407 downwards.
GAATCAGAAAGCGCACCTGCCAGTGGTTGGCTGCTCATGCTAGGGCTTAGTACTACTGGTGGTGACCCTTTCTGAATCTCAAAGAGAGTCTATGTATCCACGTTTCTCACAATCGCATACACAGACGCGTGTTCAGCGGTGAAAAAAGAATGCATGAGCAGCTGAACCTTAAGTAAAATAACCTCCATGTTCAGTCCTTTGATTTATGCTATGCTGATACAGACCTACTTTGAATTAAAATCAATATATTTAAAATTTAACTTCAATATAAAAAAATAAGAGATCATTTTCTTACAGAAAATAAGAAAAGTGAAGTTCAGGAGGAATACATTTCATTGAAAACAATAGTGTTTTTACTGAATAAAACGGATAGAAAATTGGATTTCAAACAACTGTTTTCAGCAGTTTGCTGTAACTTTTCTTGCACTTATTTCAGTGCAATTTGTTTCAAGTACACACAATGGTTTATATAAGTGAGTTAGACACTTTATAACTTGCATGCCAAAATATGCAGGTGTATAACAGATTAGCAGCCTGTCAAGATCTCAGAAATATTACCCTTGTTACTTTTTCATAAATTGCAAACTGCTAGATGTTTTACTGCTTCTCAGCATTACATTCCTGCTTTAGTTGTTTAAGTAAAATGTCCATTAACCATTTAAAGCCATTTTAGTAAAACTGTATGATAAGGAATACTGCGTGATTTGGAGAAATGTTAGATATTCAGAAGTGGAACAGTCTCAGCAATGCACACACAAACATGCATGCATATAAATATGCACAAGCACATAGCACAGTCACTTTCATTAAGCAATTCAGTGATAAATTTGGCAAATCAAATGATACATACCATACCTTTAGTAACAGTGGCTAGACTGGCTGGTTAAACTGCCTGGTAACAAGTTCTAAACAGAGCAGAAGTTATTTTTGTTCGATCCAATGGTCCCCGAACTCTATGACCATCTAAAAGTACTGTCTGCTACTGACTGTTTCTCGTTCTCTTTTTCCCAGCACACAAAGCCTGGGAAGAGATCTGAGAACGAATCAGTAGCATCCAGCCCATCCGCATCACATACGTGACTGCAGATGTGGTAGCCCGATCTCCTTCCACATTAGCGGTTACAAAACCACATAGACTTCTGGACATGACACACTCCTCCACTGGACTGCTTTTACAGCAGTCTGGATCTACAAAAACTATATTTTTTTTAAACCCAGAACTCACTGAGCATGCACGGTTCGAGTTCCAAGACTCACAGCTAAGCAGCACCCGGCCAGTATAACAGTCTTAGTACGTATTACAAAATTAAATATTTTATTTTTAAAAATGTTTTCTTTTCTTCTTCTTTCCACAGCTGGGGGGTTTCAGTCCAGCAGTCCTATGGCATGAGCCGCCACTGAGTAGTACTCTATTAACTGACAAAAACTGGATTTAAACAGTGTAAAAATAGGAAAATGGGTTATGGATAGATGGATGGATGGTAGAGGTGCAAATCTACTAAAATAATTTATACCAACTAGATTATCTGATACTGACTTAAAAATAGACTCTTAAAGTAAATCATTAACTCAGATGGCATATTTTAATAAGATGAGGATAAACCCATCTAACATCTCAAAAAAAAAAAAAAAACTGACATTGCAGTCAAAGAGATGGCTGATATACTGAAACACAACAGAAATGTCATTGTGTCAGAGTTGACACATTGTAACACATTTATTCACCCTCATCTGACAAAGCAAACATTTTTCAGATGCCTGAATGCATGCAATCATCTTGCAATGACTGGAAGAAGTATTACATTGTTATTTCTCCCATCAAACGTGTTCATCCTTATCATCCTTAACTAGCTAAAGACTCATATCAATCAGATCCTACATGGGCAGCAAGTTGGTGGGCACATAGAAAGGGGATTTTGATAGTATGTAACATTGTCAAACAGAATATAAGATACCTAGTGAGCTTTTGACAGCATACATTAGGAACCATTGTGATGAATATTAAAATGATTTGATGTTTCTGAATAAAAGGCATCATTAAAGCATTATATCAAACTTTGTCTGCTGAGACATGACTTGTAAAGCTAGTAGTGTTATCTTTGCCATTATTTCTCACTTCATTGCACATTTGTTAACTAAAAATAAATTGAAATGAATTTTAATTTATTTATTGATTTATTTATTTTGTTTTTGTAGAAGTTTAAAAAGGGTGCACCTCACAGCACCATCACTGAGTCCTCACATATCTTTCTCTAAATATGCTACTTTCAAGGTCACACTAATTTATATAAAATGAAATACATGCATTTCCCTTTTCTCCTAGGTGGTATGACCTCAGAATTGGTATGTGTGAATACATGCATGTATAATATATATATATATATATTTCCACAAAAGTATGCACCTCAGTTAAAGATCAGCACAAGAGTAAAATTGAATTGACAATGCAAAAAGAAAAACTAGTGCCATCACCAGGCCGTTAAACATAAAACAAAACTTTAATTAAAATTGATAAAATCAACAAGATGAGTGCTTCGGGGTTGTACCAAACCCTTCTGCAGATCTGCCATTAATGAGTTGAAACTCAGTATATATAGTAAAATAATAGTGAATCACCTATCTCATTCCATACGCAGCCATTTCAAGGTTCAATCAAATCCTTCTAAGTAGCCTCCACCCTTTCAGGAAGGGTTTAAGTGGTAAATTCTCATTAAGTCCAAGTACTTGGTATGGCTATAATTCTGTGATCCATCTCATTTCATTCTGTTCAATTCATACTGTAATATCACCTCCTCTGACATTCTCTTTTATCGCTTGTAAAGCCATAAAATAAAAGCAGTGATCAGTATTCTCCATAATGTGTCTTGAGAGTGGACTTTTTTGATCTTTAAGTTTGATGTCGCTAATATGTTTTAAAATACATCCTTTAAATTGCTTATCAGTCTTTCCGAGATAGAAACATTGACATAAAGAACAAACTGCAATATATACAATGTGCTTAGTCTTGCAGTCTGCATACATATTACAACTATATTTTATGCCAGTGGTCGGATGTATAAACTCATTCTTAGTTTAAATATATCTGAAATGTATAGTTTCTACATGGAAATGTATCAGTTCTGTTAGATTTTGATGTAGCTATACTATTGTTAGGGTAACAAAGCAGCTGCTTTAAGTTTTTATTCTTTTTAAACCAAAACGAAGGTACATCACCAACAATATCTTTTATGGTGGGGTCAAGCATCAGAATTTTCCAATTATTTTAATGATGTTACAAACATATTTAACACCACTGGTATAAGTCAGAATGAGTCTATTTCTGTGTCTCACAGAATGAGTGGTCTCTCAAGTTCTAACGTTTCGGGACTCATTTTTCAGTAATGAAGTGTCCTCAGAGCAGGAAGCAGTTTGCAAGCAATTAAAACCATGTTTTGCCTTAGTGCTTCTTATCTCATCTAACTAAACCATCTCTTTATCTACCTTTTTACATTTATACCCTCAATCTCGAAAATCGGTTTCCAATTTCTTCACAACTAAAAAATAATCCTGATCTTTGGTACAAAGAGTAGATGTTCTATATAAATGATTTTTTTTATCACATTAGAGAAAATATGCAGAGGATGCATACTATTTCTATTACAATCCTTTCTATAAATTCCTGTGCTGACATTACCTTTCTCATTCATTGAGACACTTACATGCAAAAATTAATACAAGTAGAATAGTGCATAGTGAATCTTAAAAAGTCAGTAGTTGTTTCTACATACTTTTAAAACTTTCTTATCTTTCCAGTGTATCTCTATACATTAAATAAACATGAATTGTTTGTAAAATTTAAGTGCTGGTCTATATGGATTGTTATCATTAAGCATAAAAGTGGTCTCCCAGTCAGCTAGGACCAGATTGGCATAACTATTAGCTCAGGGTGTGCCCATGGCAACAACCCATCTTTTGCCAATATATGGTCTTATCAAACATAAATACATTGTTGTGCAAAACTATATCCAATAGACAACATATAAGCACTATCTTATCTTGATCAAAGTCACTGTTAAGCTTCAAGAACTGTTTCCATGAAGTTATCCCAAATGATTTGGTATAATGATGAAAAGACTGTGGACATTTAATGTAACCATTACAGGCAGGACCTCATTTCCCCATCATAGTCACATAGTTCGACAACATGTTCAGAAAATGTCCTGTGTCTTTAACAACTGTCACACTTTGTTGCACCACATTCTTAAGTTGATGTTCTATAATATATATATATATATATATATATATATATATATATATATATATACATATATATATATATACACAGTTCATTTGGTCAACAAGCATTTTAGGTGGGGGGCTTTGCCCCACCCCCCCCAATGTGGGGGGATGTGCCCCCCCTAACTATATATATCAACTCCAGGGAACATTGGGGAAGGGTATATATATATATATATATATATATATATATATATATATATATATATATATATTGATAGTGGCTCAGTTACCCATCCATTACCAGAAGAGGGTTGTTCTGTTCTTTATGTATTTTGGGGAGGCCACTAATAACCGGAATAATAAGATGTTCTATGATGAAATAGTCATACATCGAAGGAAATTGACTAATTTGATATGAATATCTTTACACATTTTATGGATTTGCAGCCTGTTATTAATAATATAGGTCTCATCAACTTTCAACATTTGTGACATCTTCATATTATAATTACGTTGATCCATTAACACTATCTCACCACCCTTGTTGGCAGGTCTGATGACTAAATCTGTGTTCTCCCTCAGTCCTTGCAGAGCTTATTTTTCATCTTTACTTAAATTATAAAAACGGTGTTTAGAGTCATGTAGTCATTTGATGATATCTTGCTCACATACTTGAATAAACATTTCCAGGATTGGAATATTCTGAGGGAAGTACATGCTTGGTTTCTTCAAAATGTTAGATGCTGTCACATTATCCACACCATATATGGATTTCAGCATGACATTACGTCCAAATATTTATTCAAGATGACATCACTGAGCATGGAGGAAGTGGATGGAATGAAATTTAGTCCTTTATTTAATAGTGCATGTTTCTGTAAAGTTAAATGTGTGCTAGATAAGTTAAAAAACAGATCTCCTACTTCTGAAGTCATTTGCTCCACTCTTGCTACTCTCTCCATTCCATTGAGAGCCACCACTTTCTCCTCCCCCTGTTTAATGACCTCAGTCTCTCTGTATTGGCTGCTGAGAACTGTATCAGGAGTTTCAGAAAAAAATGATGGAAGAATTGTCTTCACTTTACTTTCTTTATGTCTAGATTCCAAGTTAGAAGCACTCGACAATGAAGGAGATTGTCTATTGGAGGTGATTGTAAATGTCATATTATCATTCACTGAATGAAAATTCTGTTCAATGTTCTGTTCAATGTTAGATGAATCTTGTTGTATTGAATTACTTGTCTCACTGTTATTTGCCCCTTTCTCTGTAGCTGTTTTCTCTTTAGGTCTTGACCAAGTAAAAATATGGCCATTCTTAAAATCTTTGTAATCCCGTGCTAACTTCTTGGATTTTACAAATTCCAGTTTAGTGTCATATGAAGACACATTTAAATACATTTCTTCTGACTTCATCATAAATACTGCTTCCATATAATTAAGCTCTAATTCATGCTGGAGCCTATTAGAGATCTGTATAAGCTCCCATTCTAAAGGCACAAAATACTCCACGAGGAGGCAGATGTAGTTAAAACTAAACTCGATGTTATGCACTAGCTAGCAGATCTAGAAGAATCTCTCTCTGATACCCACCCTGTGGGAGGAATAAAGATACATTGTTAAAGTTTGAAGTATTTATTCAGTTAATAGCTAGATGGACAAATGTTCTTGTTCTAATAGATTACAAGTCAGTTATTTAAAGGCAGTTACAGATAATGTTGGGAAAGTCCAGGGGAGATGATTGGAGGAAACTCTGGGACATGGAAAAACTAGAAGCCAATCCCAAAGCTTAGAAGTTAGTTAGTCTCTTATTTAAATATTTTTGAAAGATCCATGAAGGTTTACTAGCTCAGCAGCCAGAAGAACCCCATTCTTAGTTAAAAGGTTCTTAATTTTATTTTTAACAAACAAAACATGACATGTAATGAGTTACAACTACAGAACTATATTTAAGAAAACACTTTCACCTGAGCATCATCAGGTCCATCTAACAGAGTGGTTTACATTTTGATCATTTGAAAATGCCTGTTTTTATGAGGCTATAACCAGACTTTATTAGTGTGTTTTGTAACACATAATAATAAAGGCTGTTTCCGCCTTTGTGGCTCTCATGTTCTTCAGAATCCACTTGGCTTGCATTTAACAAAAGTTCTGCAATTTGCAGTACAGTAAAAATTGCTATTCTAAGGCACCACTCTATATTGCTATATTATTTATACCATAGGCAAAGTTTGCCTATGCTCAAAGAAGATTTGAGCTTCCGTGTGGAGTCTGCATGTCCTCCCCGCAGTTGGGTGGGCGTTCGAAAGACATGCGTAAAAGGGCGTGCCTTCATTGAAGGTTGAACATCGAGCTGGCACCTCAGCGTTTGTGAAAATCTACTGTCAATCATTAGCGGAGTGGAGTTCCACTGTGGCGACCTCTAACCGGGAAAAGCCAAAAGACAACAACATTTTTATTAAAGTTTTTTATACTCTGCAGTTCATCACTTGGTGGATTTTTATTCCATGGACATAGTAAGCCTATACAAAAGGTTCTGAGATCTCAAACTTTATTTTAAAATTTCCCACTAACTGTGCAAATCCATGGGCTCTGTAAAATGAGCACCAAAACTTGTTTCCACTGTAAGCTATTTCTCTGGATTCATGTATCGTTCAAAAAATGCGAGTCACCTAGTGTAGCTCTAAGTAACTATCTACCCTCCATAAAAAAGGTCTGCAATCATGAGGAAGAAGAATAGGGACTTATTCCATTTATCATTACTTTAAAAAAGATTAGTCTTTCATAGTGTATTTCAGGAGATACAAGCCCCATAAAAGTGCATACAGCTTGTTATATTATATTTGATACACACATCAATAAGGAAAAGTCAGAATGAAAATGTTCTGTAATAAAGCTTTCATAATAAGCTTCAAGGAATATGAGCACCACAAATGCAGACACAGCCTTTTATATTACAGGTGGTACAAAACACGATATCCAATTAGTGCATTAGCAGTGCATGAGTAAGCCAAGCAACATCACAGATGAGCAAATGCAGGTCTAGCTGTGGTAGATAACTTTACCAGATGAATGAACCAAACCTACAACCATGCATATGAAAGACAAACGACCAAGCAGTGGGGTAAAGACATGTACTGCAGAAGAGCAACAAATGCTGCTGCATACACAAGTAAGTGTACACAACCAAAACAAATGTGGAATGGAATGTTACACACATATGGCATGTCAAAGGCAACACACAGGTGTGGATGTGCATGTGTGTCTTTCAGTGGCATACATGAAATGTATATGAAATCAGTGTTGATACACATACATACACGAATTACATGTAATGACATGTTCAAAAATATAACAATACAGCATAATGAATATAATAAGTTGTACACGTGGCTGTGAAAAAACTACACCAGGTGGCACACATGTATAATGAGAACAAGGATGCATTGCAAGTATAAGCCAGCAACTTGTGTGCACATGTCCTGCATTGCACAATGTCCATGCATGTGTCACATGGTCACTGTTACAAATTAATAAATGCCAGTGGGCAGTAGTTTTAACACAGGCAAATATATCTGCAAAAAATAATAGGGAAGTATGAAGGTGGAAGGGAGGTGGTCAACTTGGGCTCATATTAGGGTAAAGTAGGACATGGTAAGTTGATACAATGCAAAGGGATGTGCAAGGCACACAGGGTGCTGTAGAAGCCACCTAGACACACATTTAACAAAATGCAAACTATATGTCAACTGGCCAGATGGATTGCTGATATCACAGAATGGGACATGTATAAAACATACGTACCTAGCAATTTCCAGACATGTCACATCAACATGCATGGGTAAGCAAGAAAAAAATGAAAATCACATACACATCTACTGTCATAAAAATGTCAACCAAAACATCTAGGTGTATGTCAACCACCCTGCTCATTGTGGAGCAGAGAACACACCTGTCAACATCATTGCAGCACATCAACAATAAATCAGTGAATGTTCACATGTCCACGGTACATTTGTGTGTCAGTATGTATCTGACTACATGCACACATTTATACAGCCATTTAATGTGTACAACTATTTATGGAAGGTGTACACAAATGACACTATGTCATGGGTGTGAAAATGCTACATATAACAAACATGGCATAACGTACTGTGAAAGAATGTGTTATTTGTAACACTGTATACAGATTAACATTACATTGTTGTTTGATGAAGTCAGAAAAGGAGGACTACACATAGACAAGATATACTTGTATATGATCCCACATGGCATCAGTACTGCCAAACTTTGACACAACACCATATCATAACAACTGTCATCCAAAAAAGCATCTGGAATGACATGTCTGTATGTTGCACACACCTGATATGGCAAAACAAAAATCCAAGACATATCACACTGTTAGTGATAGAGTATGGACAACATATGTTGTCTGTCGATCAGCCCAGTGACACACATAGTTATTGGCTACCCCTTGCAGTACTATCTGCAGATTAACTGCCACAATCATGGACAGTTGAATGTGTGTGGAAAGTGTGAAGTATTAATGTGTGTCATGCATACGTTGAAACTGAAGTAAATGTCACACGACAATAACATATAAGCATGCCAGATAGACAGATGCATGGTATGCATGCAAAGTAGTGCATATACAGTCCAATCAATGAAATGGTAATTACCATGTTGGCAGCATAACACAAGTGGAGCACGCAGACTGTACTTACAGATTGGAGAGACCAGGCTGATGGGGATCAGACTCCAGAATGATCTAATGAGCTAGCACCCTGAACGAATCCTGCATACCATGTGCCATATCCTCAAAGAAGGTTGCCATCATGTCCATCATCTGTGTTTAGAACACATCTGTCATGACCTCCTGGATCTTCTCTCAAAAATCATCTCTATCCTGATCATGTCAATGTCTCCTCCAGGGTACAGTCAGGATGGCTCTGGCTAGTGTGAGTCCAAATTCCTCAGCATAGTCATCCACTGAAGACTCTGGCAGTGGCCTCACATGTGCAAGTAATTGTCTTCAGATCAGAGAATGTCCCTGGATACCATGCTCTTTAAAGATTAATTGAAAAACACAATACAAAATAAAAACAAATATCTATCACACAGAACAGTCCCATGAATATCATAGCACAACACAATATGATTATGATGACAATTTACACAGGGACTGAGACACATTCATTATTGACAATGTTACTTAAGCCCCTATGTGTTGTACTCATAAAAAAGACAACAGTATTCTTTTCTGTATAAGTATATATGCTTAGACACACACGCACACAACACACACACACACGCACACACACACACACACACACACACACACACACACACACACACACACACACACACACGCACACGCACACACACACACACGCACACAACACACACACATGGGTCATTAGCTTTGTAAAAATGTATGAATGCTCAAATCAACAAATTGTACTGTCTGCATCCAATCATTTATATGAGCAACCACAATGTGTAATTGTTAAAATGAGGAGGAAGGGATCTGGCAGTATTGTGGATAGGCAAGCCATATGACAAACATCTGAGACAAGCAGCATGATATTTGCCTGAACACACATCAATATAATGAGTACAATACTAAAAACAATATGACATGTTCAAGTAACACAGCTGTTGACATGTGAATCTAATATAAGCTGTTACTAAAAGTACTGTATGTGTATAACTGTATGCATTATCTACAAAAACAATCACCAATCAGTAGCCTGAAAAAACAAAACTTTGTGAATATGCTTGCTGAAAATGAACTGCCAGAATCAAATCAGTATTTCCTCAGCTGTCAGTCAACCTAGGCTTTAACAGTTTGTTCAAAAACACCCAAGGGTTTAGAGACAGATACAATACCAATGTTGACCTGCAGGGTGTGCTGAATATGAACTGTTGCAATCAATTGGGTATCTGCGTGGCCATGGTGGTGCAGCGGTTAGTGTTGTCTCCTCACAGCAAGAAGTTCTCCAGTTCAATCCTTGGCTGAGGTGCCTTCTGTGCAGTGTCTGCATGTCCTCCCTGTGGTCATGTGGGTTTTCTCCGGGTGCTCCGGTTTCCTCCCACATCCCAAAGACATGCTGTAGGTGGATTGGACACTCTAAATTGGCCCTAGGTGTGAGTGCATGTGTATGTGTACCTTCTGTGGAAGGTTGGGTGCAAGACTGGCAACTCGACACTGTAAAACTCCACTGCCAATCATGAGCAGACAGATGATCCGCTGTGGTGACCCCTAACTGGGAAAAGCCGAAAGAAGAAAAAGCAGTCAGTTGGGTATCTGCTCAATTGTCAGCCAACCTGGGCTGTAACATTATGTTTAAAAAACACCCAAGGAGTTAGTAACAGACACAGTACTAATGTTGACCTGCAGGGTGTGCTGAAGATGAACATGCATATTCATTTATTGCTGCTTTTCATTTACAACAACAGAGCTGAGCCAAGAACACACTTCCACACATGGTGAGGATGATGGACAGAAGTATAATTACATGTATTGGTACAACTGAGTTAAAAAAGCAAACAATCACAGTGGTATCCTCGAAGTCTCAAAAAACCCACTAAACAAGTATAGTGGGTCCAAAAACAAAATGGTGTAAGAAACTTCTCTGTGTGGAAGATTTTCAATCCATATATATCTAGTTAATCACTGTATATTAATCAGATCAGATAATGGTAGTAGCAGTTGTGAACTTAAACTTATCCTAAGTCAAAAAATAATAAAAAAAATATAATATATAATTTGAAACATTGTACAGAATTATTAAGTATTCAAAAGTAATCCAAGCAGGGTAGGCAATCTGTTTCCAGTCGAAAATCCTTTATTACATACACAGACAAGTGATCCAAGTAAAACAAAAATAACAGAGTAATAGTTTCCTCAAAAGTTTTCTAACTATATATACTTTTTGTCAGGCAAGGGAGTGGTTTATTGTGCTGTAAAACAAAGTGTTATTGGCATACATGTTAAATTGACATCCCTTCCCCCATCAGTGGGACATTTGAGCTGGTCCTGCCCTACTTCATAGCTTTCATAATAATATAACCCTTATGTACTTTAAATAAAATTAATGATGATGTGGTACTTCTAATTTAACTAGATTATTAAGGAGATTAAAGTCTGTGATTTTATACAAGACAATATACTACTTGGCTGGAAATATATAAACCTTAGACCATTTGGCAATCAAAAAATATATAAATATATACATATACACTTTGCATGTAAAAAATCCATTGTAAAAATCATATTCTGTTTTCATAACCTATTGTTAACAAAGATCGCTTTTGTCCTTCTAGACTTCTTCAGGTCTGTGTACAAGAACACAAAACTATCTACAAAATATTATTGTATAATTAGTATTGTTATTACACATAATTTTGAATAAAGTGGAAAAATCCCAGAAAAAGAAAAAAATGTATGATGATGGAAACAAAAACTGATTTAACATGGTATTTAACATGGTATTTAAAACCAACTGGAAGAATAAAATAAAACAAAATAAAATTAGTTATGTAAACAATGTGACAATTTTCTAAGTTCTTGTGCACTTTTAAGTGAAACGTAATAGTTTAGTCCAGGCTTCCTAAAATAGTTCAGCTTTAATTGCCACATGAGTTATGTTTTAGTCCAGGCTTCCTAAAAGAGTTCAGCTTTAACTCATTAAAGTTGAACTCTTTTAGGAAGCCTGGACTAAACATGAACTCGTGTAGCAATTAAAGCTGAACTCTTTTAGGAAGCCTGGACTAAAACATGAACTCATGCGGCAATTAAAGCTGAACTCTTTTAGGAAGCCTGGACTAAAACATGAATTCATGTGGCAATTATAGCTGAGCCCAGACTAAACTACTACATTTCACTTAAAAGTGTGGGTGGACACAGTGGTGCAGCGGTTAGCATTTTCACCTCACAGCAAGAGGTTCTCCAGTTTGATTCTCAGCTGGGGTGCCTTCTGTGCAGAGTCTGCATGTCCTCCCTGTGGTCATTTGGGTTTCCTCCGGGGGTGCTCCAGTTTCCTCCCACATCCCAAAGACATGCTGTAGGTAGCTTGGACACTCTAAATTGGCATTAGGCGTGAGTGCGTGCAAGTGTGTGCCTTCTGTGGAAGGTTGGGCACCGGGCTAGCAACTCAACACCATTAATCCCCACTGCCAATCATGAGTGGACAGGTGATCTGCTGTGGTGACCCCTAACCAGGAAAAGCCAAAAGAAGAAGATTTCACTTAAAAGTGTACTGGAACTTAGAAAATTGCCATGTTGCTTACATGACTAATTTTATTTTATTTTATTTTATTCTTCCAGTTGGTTTTAAATACCATGTTAAATCAGTTTTTGTTTTCATCATCATACATTTTTTTCTTTTTCTTGTTCTTTTTTCCACTTTATTCAAAATGATGTGTAATAACAATACTAACTGATTATACAATAATATTTTTTGTAAATAGTTTTTAGGGTTCTTGTACACAGACCTGAAGAAGTCTAGAAGGATGAAAGCGATCTTTGTTAACAATAGATTATGAAAATAGAATATGATTTTTACAATGGATTTTTTACATGCAAAGTGTATATGTATATATTTATATATATATTTTGATTGCCAAATGGTCTAAGGTTTATATATTTCCAACCAAATAGTATATTGTCTTGTATAAAATCGCAGACTTAATAATCTCCTTAATAATCTGGTTAAATTAGAGGTACCACATCATTACTAATTTTATTTAAAGTACATAAGGGTTATAGTATTACCCATTACTAAGTAGGCCAGGACCAGCTCAAATGTCACACTGATGGGGGAAGGGATGTGAATTTAACATGTATACCAATAACACTTTGTTTTACAGCACAACATACCACTCCCTTGCCTGATGTTGTTGTGCCTTTCGGCTTTTCCCAGTTAGGGGTCGCCACAGCGGAACCCTGGTCCACTAACGATTGGCAGTAGATTTTTATGTGTCGACTTGCTGGCCCTGACGCACAACCTTCAACGAAGGTACGCCCATTCACGCATGTCTCCACACAGAAGACGCTCTAGCCGAGAATCGAACAGGACAACATCTTACTGTGAGGCGACAACGCTACCGCAGCACCACCACCGCAGTGTTAAAAAGTAAATATATAGTTAGAAAACTTTTGAGGAAACTATCACTCTGTTATTTTTGTTTTACTTGGATTGCTTGTCTATGTACGTAATAAAGGATTTTCGACTGGAAACAGACTGCCTACCATTTTTGGATTACTTCTGAATATGTAATAATGCTGTACAATATTTCAAATTATATATTATATACTTTTTATTATTTTTATTTTTACTTAGGACGAGTTTCAGTTTGCTACTACCATTATCTGACCTGATTAATATACAGTGATTAACTAGATATATATATATATATATATATATATATATATATATATATATATATATATAGATTAAAAATCTTCCACACAGAGAAGTTGCTTATACTGTTTTGGTACAACTGAGTTATAGACCGAGCAGTCCAAATAATATTTATAATGCCGTTTGCATTAATGTTCACAGGTCCATCTACTTCAGGCCTACAACAGGGATCAGCAGGTGAGTGTCTCTGTACTTATGCTGTTAATATTACCTTGTCAGTGCCTCCACCTCACTTCATGGCACGCTGTTTATTGTTGTATTGTTGTTTTCCTACCATTTGACACAATAGGTACATCCAGTGGAGGGGCAAGCTATGCATTTTCAAGTGCATACAGACTAGGCATGTTACAGTAAAGTTGTCATAGCTTCCAACAATGTGTAGCACACATATCTGACATTTTTGTCAATATTTGTAAATATAGACCCCTTGGGTAGACAGTTGCAATGTCCATCAAGTGAGTATTTGCATCCAATATTACTGTGTTGTATATAACTGCGGTGGTGGTGCTGCAGTAGCATTGATGCCTCACAGTTAGACGTTGCCCATTCGATTCTCAGTTAGAGCGTCTTCTGTGTAGCGACATGCGTGAATGGGCATTCCTTCATTGAAGGTTGTGCGTTAGGCCCGGCAAGCCAGTATGTAAAACTCTACTGCCAATCATTAGCGGACCGGAGTTCCGCTGTGGTGACCCCTAAAAGGGAAATGCCGAAAGACACAAATTACTGTGTTGTATATGTGATGGTGTCAGTATTTGTTTTGCTAAATACATGACTGATTTCTTTCACTTTACTTTCCCACTGCAGGATCCACAGTATAACCCACAACCTCTACACAGCAGCTATCTGTCAGTTGTATGCCATTATATGTTTCATACCTGTCCTTGCTGTTAATCCTGTAGATGACCTCCATTAATACTAAGCACTTCTTACCACAATCTCTCCTTTGCCTTAACAAGCAAATAAGGTCACTGGTGAAATTGGCCACACTACCAAGGACAATCACAAGTCCTTCTTCACATATGTCTGCAATCTCAAAAGCAACACCCAAATCTGCTCTGAATTGGTGGTCTATAACACCACGTACACAAACGCCATAGATATAGCCAACCTGCTGGCAGACAGGTTCAGTGAACCCCACCCCCCATCAGTAAACCAGGACATCCCCAGCACCTGACCCCTCCCCTTATCACCAGGGAGCAGGTCCTTAATGCCCTCTGAAAGGCAAAAAATACAGTCTCCATGGGACCCGATAACATCCATGGCTGTATCCTACATGAACTCAGGCATGAACTCTCACTTCCATTGGACACCCTATTCAACCAAAGCCTGAGCACCAGCATCATACCAGCTGAATGGAAAACAGCCACTGTCATCCCTCTACACAAAGGTGGAGCGTCCACTGACCCAGGCAATTATAGGCCCATCAGCCTAAAATAGCCTGATCTGCAAGGCCATGGAATGCAATATCATGTACTTTATAAACAAGGACATTGGCAACCTCCAAATGCTTGACCCCATGCAGTTTGGTTTTGTCAAAGGGAGATCATACCTGTTAAACTTGGTTGACTTCTTCAAAACAGTCACTAAAGTCATGGACGAGGGGAAGACAATGTACACCATCTGCTTTGACCTAGCCAAAGCTTTTGACACTATTCCCCACTCAGGCATAATATATAAACTCTTCCAGCTAGGCATCAACTCATATTTTACCAGATGGGTAGCTAACTGGCTCACTGATCGAACCCACTCAGTCAAAGTAGGGGAAGCCACCTCTAGTAGTAGACCCATAATGAGCAGTGCACCCCAAGGATCAGTCTTATGGGCCTCTACTGTTTGGGATATACTTTTCTGAGGTGCAAGCCAAAACCAGTGGTCTGTGGCTGACCAAGTATGTAGATGACTGCAAGCTGGGTGCTGTCTTAAATTCCCCTAGTGATGTGAACATCCTCCAAGAGGGCCTTATCCAAACTAATGACTGGTGCCAGAAGCATGGCCTCAAACTGAATGCCAAGAAATGCATCATTATCCCCTTTGAGTAAAATGTCATCCCCACTAATTATCACATTAATAACAATGTACTAAGCATGCAACCAGTCGTGACGGACTTGGGCACCCAGGTTGATACCAACCTGACTTTTGACCACCACGTTGCCTCCATTGTATGGAAGGCTTTCTACATGGCCCACCTCATAAATAAGGGTATTTCATCCAGGAACAAGGAGGTCATAACATCCCTGTACTCCTCCCTTATCAGACCCATTATCAAGTACAAAGCCTCCTTCAGCATGTACATTGGCAAGCACATGCAGCAGTTGGAGAGACCACAGAGGTTCCTGACCAGGAAAATCCAGGGTCTCAAACACCTATCCTATACAGATGGGCTAAAAGCCCTGTCCCTCTACTCAGTCTCATACAGACTGCTCAGAGATGACCTGTGACTGGCAAACAAGGCCATTTCAGACTCAACCTTGCTGGAGATGCTGCATATCTGTAAGACAAACTCCACTCATGCAATCTGCATGCAAGGCCTTAACCTGGTCTGTGACATTAGTAGAACTTGTCGGCAGGATAGATTTGTGTCCCAAAGACTTCCCTGTCTGTGGAATAGACTCCTTCTCCATGTCAAGCAGAGTAACTCTCTAGCCCTCTTTAAGAGAAACCTGGACGACTGGATGGGAAACAGAAAATACACCCCAGGGATCCTACCTGTGTCCTGCTGAACAGGGGAAACAAGTGCTGACTTTGAGGGAACATGGGCAAAATTCTTGGCTAAGCTTATAACAGCCTCTGGCCCAATAGTTTAGTATCATCCATCCTATGAACCTATGAACTTATAAACCATTCCAAGGTCAGTCTGCATCACTGTCCTCAAGTACACATAAGAGTGGTAAGTCACACATTCTGTATATTTTAACTGTTTCACCTGGATAATGGTGTAAATAAAGTGATCAGTAATGATGTTTTCTTTTTACATCAGTTGAAGTTCATCCCTGTTCAACATCACCATCTTCACATGAGTGTTTGCCAGGTGTCTGTGTTTTTTTTTTTTTGTTATGCACCACATATGTCGTGCATGTTGGTCATGCACACAGACTATAAACTTATTTTATGTCCATGAAGCATACATACAGTAGACTGCAAATGCACTCAATAGTATTTGTAACATTGTAGTGAGATATATATGCCATATGCCTTTTATGATATTCATCATGTGATGTAGGCATGTTGTCCTGATCTGTGTCTTTGTATCTTGTAGCACATCAACTATCTGTATCATCCAGTGATTATGTTGTTACTTATGATGTGTCTCAGCATGGTATTATGGCCTCTTTTACAAAGGACTCTGATTTGTTTGGAGAGTCCACCCATGATGTTGACAGTGATATTGCAGCAGATATAGCCTCAAATGTGGAGGTCCACTCTTCTAGCCATTCAGATGATGCTGGCACAGTGGACATTGAGCAGGGTGAGGCTATTGACCAGCACACCACAGTTGAGAGCACTGCTGCTGACAGTTCCATACAATTAGAAACAGGGCATCATGGTAGACATAGGTGAGCAGATGTTGTACATGGCCAAGTGTCAGAGGATGTCCACCTCCTGCTGCAAGCAAATGTACAGTCACAACAACAGCATCGTTCAGACTTCCATACACTTGCCTGTGCCACAGATCATGTAGCAAATCAGCTAAGTGTCATGCATGAAGGACAAGAGTGCAGACACTGTGAGTTAATGACTGCATTAGCCACTCAAAATGAGAGTCTGGTAGCTGTGGCATGGACATAAACCCTGGCCTTTGATGCTGCAGCAGTGTTATACTACCAGCAGGATTCTTTGTTCTATGACTGTACTCAGCAGATTGCAACCCATGAGAGGAAGGACACCTGTCTGCAGAAACACCTCTGGCCATCTAGAATCACTGTCTGTGGTCCAACCTGCACAGAGTTCAACTGTTGGCCAATCTGCTGAGGTCCAGCCAGTCTCAAGGCCTTCAACTCATGGTCATTCTCCTTCATCTCAACATGGTGTTGTAGCCCCATCCATCTCCTTTGTGGAGCTAGTGGGACAAGATATGTATGTACGTGGTCAGGGCAAAATGGAATGTGGTGTGAGATGTCGGCAAGGTCAGCTGAGACTGCGTTAGGGTGTGTCCAATAGTGTACTACACATAGCTGGCTCATGTTATTGCTTACCACTGTACTGTGATGTATGTTTTCTGAAATTAAAATTTCTGCATTATGTCCTTTGTGATTTCTCTTTTTTATGTTATTATATTGTAGATGCCACGGTGGTACGGTGGTAGCATTGTTACCTCACAGCAAGAGGTTCTCCTGTTCGATTCTCAGCTTGGCTTTGGAGTGCCTTCTGTGTGGAGTCTGCATGTCCTCCTCGCGGTTGGGTAGTGTTCGAAAGATATGCATGCGTAAATGGGTGTGCCTTTGTTGAAGGTTGGGCATTGAGCTGGCACCTTAGCATTTTGTAAAAATCTACTGCCAATCATTAGCAGACCAGAGTTCTGCTGTGGCGACCCCTTACTGGGAAAAAGCCAAAAGACAAACAACAACAACATGTTATTATATTGTAGAGATATCTATCTATGTGTAGTATGTTATGTATGTGCCATATTGTTTACTATACAATGATACAATAATCTGAGTGTATATGCATACCTGTTACAGTTGTGCCCTGAGTTGATGATCTGTGTTTTGACACATTTGAATATGTTCAGGTTGGTACATTATGCATGATGCTCAGTGTGCACATCCTGTGGGTATTTGCCATTAGATTCAATCTGTGTTGCTGTGGTGAGGCAACACCTGAACATCAATGTTCAGTCTGGGTACTCATGTATGTGTAGCTTGTTAGGGCTCAAATATTTGGACCAGATACTGCCATGTGTCCTCGGCCTGCACTTGTCGTCACATTTTACATTTCCTACACTGATTACTTTTGTCCCCCTATTTCTTCCTGCTCCTTCTCCAATAGCTGTGCAATGACCTCTTCAGACATTTGCGGTTCTTGGAGTAATTCACCCACACCTGCAACTGGAAAACTGCCATGTGATCTGGTTAGCCTTTTTTGTAGCATAGCACACACTGTTATTTGTGCTGCCTTCTCAGGTGCGTTTTTCAGTATACCCCCAGATGTGTCCAGACACATCTGAGGGTGAGGTTGGCATAGTGGTTAAAGTGCTCACCTTATAAACACAAGGTACAGGGTTTGATTCTATCATAAGATAATTTGTTGGACTTAGAATGCCCCACAAGAACAGTTAGTCTAGTGCTAATTTTGTGGGTGGGTTTGAAATAATAGTTAAGACTTTACCTCAAAGACACAAGGTACATGGCTTGATCCTGACTTTGAGCTATTGGCTAGGCTTAAAATGGACCTTCAGGACAGGTAGCCTAGTATTCATCTATGAAACCAATTATGAAATATCTGAATCTAGCTTTCAGTACACCAAACATTCACTCTGTGGTGTTTCTGGTTTTTGCATATACTCTATTGTAGGCCTGCAGGGTTTGATGGTTCACGGTATGTGGTCATTAGCCACAGCTCAAGTGGATAACCGCACTCACCTTTTGTGGGGAATAAAAACACTTTTTGGGATATTGGTGAGAGGGATATACTTAAACTGCATCCTAACTGTGTTCCTGTACTTACCCAATAGTAGTCCCTCAGTCCACCTTCCCCCTCAAATGGCAGCATCATGGACACTTACAGGGTGAGTTGCCATGATGTTTGTTATGCTGTAGTCTGCTGCACACATAACTTGGCAGTGGAAGATGGCCATAACTTTCTATTTATGTGTTGGTCTTCTGCATATGCTGGTGTCTTGATAGGTATGTCTGTGCAATCTATTGTGCCGATTTCATGTGGGAAGTTTGCTATATTATAGAACTGCTGCAGCCTGCATTACATTTCTCCTCTCCATTGGGGTGGATGGAAAGTGTATGTAATCGTCGACCTTGCTGCACATTGCTTCCAGAAATGTTACCAGGATACGACTGGTAGCTGTCTGTGTTACTCCCATAGCATCCTGCATGTGTCTCTAGACTGTTCCAGATGCAAATACACCCAGGCTGATGGTCTACATAGATGTATGGGGCACACATGATGCAGACAGCCTGCACTAGTTTTCTGTCTAGATGGTATCTCTTGATTATTTGCTGGTCTGACAGTGGTTTACTTGCAGCCTTGCTCTGACTTTAGATGGCTGCTTTCTAGAATGCACAACCAAAGCCTAATGTATGTCTTCCATCACTACAATATATAAACAGCATGTGGCATTTATATATCTATCCAACTATATTTATGTATATATATATATATATGGGTCCCCTATGAAAGACCGAAAACCCACAAGACCGACAATTGTAATCACGAGACCAAATACCCGAAAGACTAGAAGACCAATGGACCACAAGTGCAAAATTCAAAACTGCGAACAATCAACACACATACAGTACACGCATGCACATACACACAGTGTCCCCACAAACCCAAACAAATAATCCTACACTATAGTTAAGCAGGGGGGCAAGCCCCCCTGCACGCTCCCCCCCACACTACCACTACTTTAATATTCTAACTCCAAAATCACACAGACACACACACAAGGCAAACTCACACCCATACTTTACAGTCTCTCACACACACAAACACCACAGTCACAACACACACTAACACACACTAAAGCCCCTCACAAACACACTTACACACAGATACTTACCGGAACCGCAACACCAGAAGCGCTAACTCACTATCCCTTAACATCAGGATTTTGAATTTCGCGCTTCTGGTCTTTCAATAATGTGGGGTATCTGGCTTCTGGTCTCGGTAATTTGGGTATCGGGATTCTGAGCATTTGGTCTTTCATAGGGGACCTATATATATATATATATATATATATATATATATATATATATATATATATATATATATATATATATCCCCCCCCAGTTTTGCTATGGATTTTGCCATAATCCATAGTATTTGCTTGTATTCCTTGGGGTACCCATGGTGGTGCAGTGATTAGTATTGTCACCTCACAGCAAAAGGCTCTCTGGTTTGATCCTCAGCTGGGGTGCCTTCTGTGTGGAGTCTGCATGTCCTCCCTGTGGTCACGTTGGTTTTCTCTGGGTGATCCGGTCTCCTCCCACATCCTAAAGACATGCTGTATGTGGGTTGGACACTCTAAATTGGCCCTAGGCATGAGTGCGTGTATGTGTGTGCCTTCTGTGGAAGGTTGGGTGCTGCGCTGGCAAACTGACACCATAAAACTCCACTGCCAATCATGAGTGGACAGGTGATCCACTGTGGTGACCCCTAACCAGGAAAATGCTGAAAGAAAAAGATTTGCTTGAATTCCTTGGCATCTGGAAAGTATACGCTGAGGAATTTAGAAATGGAGTCAGTGTGGCTGTTTGTCATGTTTAGTCATGTTGTGTGCACACAATGTATTTTAGAATCCTTAATTATCCTATGCTGAATACTTTACTTAAATACTCTGTCTACCTTCAGAGTGGCTTCTGAAATCACATCTGTACTAGGTGCGCTAAAGTCTTCCTTTGGAATGCTGCACTGTCTGCAAGTAGCTTCCATGAACTTTATGGATTCTGGACCATGATATTATTATGAATTTTCACTGCATGTGTCTAAGAACAATCCTACATTTCTAAATGAAATATCATATTTGTAAACATGAACTTATGGAAACAACAACAGTAGGAATATTTATGACACTTGAGCATTGCAAATGGTGATGAATTGTACACGTTATCAGAATCACTGTAGAAAGACATGCTAAGCCAACATTAAGTAGCCACACGTCTTGAGGTGTATTTAGTGGAAAGACTGCTGTAAATGATTATTCCAAGATGTTACTTTGGCAGTAGGATTACTTTGGCAATCTTGGCATATGTATCAGTGATTTCCTAGTAATGACATAACTGTATAGCTACACAACTCACTGATCAATTTATTTCATTCTTTCTTTTTGCCTTATTTCTTTCTTTCTTCTTCTTTCATATTATTAGATATATATTAAATTCAATGAATTGCTCATTCATACTACCAGACATCTGTGTTTGTCTTTTACCTCTAATCGTTTATCATTTGTAGTGATATATATTTATTGAGTATGTTAATGTTTTAAACAATATCCCTGAATAATATACATTTTGTTTGTAGGCCCAGAGCCTGTGAACCATATTTTCAGGATGTTAAACCTAGTCTGTAGAGCAAGCTCTCACTAAACTCATCAACCTCCCTGTGCACTTCAGGAGTCAGTTTCAGTGCATAATGTAGATAAATGCTGATGTCAGTTTATATGAAGAAGGAATGAATGAAATGTAAATGTCGGTGTTTGCTGAAATAATTACAAGTAATATGCTTGAGCTTCTTTCTTTAAAACTCATCAGGTAAGTCACAGTGCCCCCTAGTTTACTGATGACCCAAAAACGTTTTATAGAGAATTGGGAAAGAAGATTAAAGGAATCAAAAGACCACCAAAAAAAAGAAATAGATGCATTTTGGAGAAGAAGATCTTGTGGAACATAACAAAGATGCTAAATGGATAGAAGAAGTAAAAAAAATAATAAAGTTTAAAGGTATTAAAGGTACATGATATGAAATGGGAGGAAGTAACAGCCAGAGAGATTGAAACAAAGTTAAGAAAAGCCTCAAATTGGAAAACCCCAGGCACAGATGCAGTACCTAACTTCTGGTTAAAAGTATTAAGATTTCTACATGAAGATTTAGCCATGAGGAAGAACTATTTATATGCAGACCCAAAACAGACACCAACCTAGCTAACAAAAGAGAAAAGCAATGCTTCTACTTAAGACTGAGCCTGCAAGATGCCCTAAAAATTATAGACCGATAAATTGCTTTCCAACGATGTATAAACTATATGCTGAAATTGATGCCAACAGAGTCTATAGTCACTTAGAATAAAACTCAATTACAGCAATAGAACAAAAGGACAATAAAAGAAAATCATATGGGACAAAGGATCATTTGCTGTTAAACAAAGTCATAGCGGAGAACTGTAAAAAGGGGAAGAATTTAAGTATGGCATGGACTGACTACAAAAAAAACTTTGATAGTATCCCACATTCATGGATAAAAAAATGCTTAAAAACGTATAAGATACACCCTACACTGATCAACTGCATTAGAGTTACCATAAAACAGTGGCAGACCACATTGCAATTAAGCCATAATAAAGGACAAATTATTATTTTAGGGATAAAAATTCAAAGGGGATGTTCCAGGGTGACTCTCTATCACTACTGCTATTCTGCTTTGCCCTTAACCCATTAAGCTGTCTATGTAACAGATTCGGCCATGGCTAGAATTTGGCTTCTAGAAAACAACAAACTGTAAAGACTTCTCATTTTCTCTTTGTCAATGATGTGAAACTATATAGCTCATCAGATGAGGAACTGAAAGTACAGCTGCAAGTTGTCAAAACTTTTTTAGATGATATAAGAATGTCATTTGGTCTTGATAAATGTGCAAAAGCAACCTTTAAAGCAGGAAGACTGTGACACCAAGAGACTGTCAGTTTGGGACAAGAATGTGATATAAAGGAACTTGAGCAAGAGAGAGTGCATAAATATTTGGGAACTGATGAAGGATCAACAATGAAACATGAACAAATGCGAATAAAACTTAGTAAGGAGTACTTTAGAATTCTTAAATTAATCCTGAAAACAGCATTGACATCTAGGAACAAAATCCAAACTTTAAACCAATTTGCTCTTCCTGTCCTAACTTACAGTTTTGGAGTAATTCACTGCCCCCCAAATGTGTTGGATAGATTAGACTGGAAAACAAGAAGGATGCTTCATGCTCACCAAATGATTTATAAAAATCAGTGCATACCAAGATTATATATTCCCTATTCTGAAGGAGTGAATGGCCTTCTTGAAATTGATTACATGTACAGATCTGCAATTGTGGGACTCCACATATATTTGCTGACCTCCCATGACCCAAATGTAGTGAAAGTTTTGAAAAACAAGGAGAATAAATCTAATATGACTTCCCTGCTAAGGCTAACAGAAGCATATCGGCATCAAGCAGGAATGGAAATCAAACCACAGCTGGATAAAAAACAGGCAGCAGCTGAATGTGCAAAACACAAAAGAAAGAATATAAGGTGAAGGACCAGATGAAAAAGCAAAAAATGTGGACAATGCATAAATATAGTTGCAAGTATAGAAAACTTCTGGAAGAACCTCATGTTGATCAGGAATGAATGCAGGAATGGTTAAGGAGAGGTGAATTCAAACCAAGAGATGAAAGGTTAATATTGGCGGCACAAGATTATGGGCTATGTACACAGTGGTTTACAAAGTCCATTGAACATATGGGAGAAACAGACAAATGTAGGTTTTGTAAAACAGAATTGGAAACAGTTGTACACCTCATTGCTGGTTGTGACATACTAATGGCAGAAGAACTGTATACTGAAAGGCATAATAATGTGGCAAGACTGTTGCACTGGGGATTGTGCAAACATTATGGTATTGAATTGGCTGAAAAACAATGGAAACATGATCCACAAAGCATCATAGAAAATGATGAATTCTACATCACATGGGATCATCCATTACCAACAGTTCAAAAGAGAGATGCTAGAAAATCAGATATAGTGGTCCAAGAAGAGAAGACAAAAGTAGCAATGATCATTGAAATCGCCACACCCAGTAACTACAGTATCCTGCGTACAGACAGATACAAAATCATGAAATATCAGGATTTGCAAGCAGAAATGACAGCTATGTGGAAGAAAGATACCCAGATAGTTCCAATAGTAGTAGGAGCAATGGGTCTTATAAAAAAAGAGTCTACAGTCATAGTTCGATATGCCATCAATACATGTAACTCCTTATGAATTGCAGAAGGAGTCATTACTGGGCACATTGCAGGTGCTGTGAAGAGCACTTTTGGCTGACATCAAAGAGTGAAACAATACAAATTTCATGAACTTTAATCGTACTTTGACTTAGGAATAGGGTCCATTCCCATCATGGTATTAGAAACCCAAAAGATTTTGAGAAATTAAAGAAAGTCCCGATAAATGGACAAGCAACACATGAAAGTATATCAATGCATTCCTGCACAGCCTAGTCCCCTCCATGCATCACCTGTTTCAAATGCTAAGGGAGATGATTGTAACATGTCATTACTCTGTGTGTTTGTATGGAGCTTTTCTCCACTGGCCGCCGCTGAAAATGGACATATATCCAGTTGGACTATCCCAGTCAATAAATGTAAAATAAAATAAATAAAAAATAAATAAATAAATGTTACAGAGCTCTCCTCATACAGACCCTTCTACAGTATGCCTATGTCTGTGTTTTACATAATACGAAACACACTTTCATTGACTTGCACATGATGTCAGTCTCATGTTCTGAACACAGTTCTAAGTCCTGCATGTGGAAAATGTTTGTTCTTCATGCTTTACATGAACTCCCATCCCATTCTATGTGCATTGCATACTATAATATGGCATCAGACACAAGAACCAATTACAATTTCACTCAAATTATACAATTTGCTTCTTCTACAAATACTGACTTTTGTGTGTTATTTATTTTTACAACTGATGTCTATGCTTGCACTTCTCCAAATGTTTACTTTGACCTAATATTACCACTGTATTACTGTTAACAATAATTGCACTCAAAGTTTTGCATGTTATTAATTCTGTATTAGTATTATTATTAGCTATGCCTGTACTCAATTCTGGGTGTTACCTTTGCCTGTTACTAACTGTGTAGTTTTGCCTTTGTACCAGGGTTTTGGCAGAAAAGAGTCTCCAGACCAGACCACCTACCAAGTTATCAAATATTAAATAAATTAAATAAATGCATGCAATGCCATTAGTCTCTACACCTTCTACTTAATTGTGTCATATAGGGAATGGCGATATAGATGGGGGAATGGTAAGTTATTTGGTAATAGGTATGATACAAGGAAATAGTACCTATCTAGTTCTTCTTTCTATAACAACCAATTGGTCTCTGAATCTGCTCCTAAATGCACTGCACACAATACACATGATACAGTGTACAAAACTTTATAGTCCCGTTTTAGAATCATGCCTCAGGCATTTGAATAACAATAAAGCCTCACAGAGTACTTTCTTTCATTACTGTTGGTCATTTCTGAATCTCACTGCAGACCACAGCTCTTTATACTATAGTTGTCCGTGTGTGTGTGTGTGTGTGTGTGTGTGTGTGTGTGTATTAATATATATATATATATTATCATCATCATCATCTTCTTTCGGCTGTTCCCATTAGGGGTTGCCACAGCAGATCACCTGTTTCCATTTCTTCCTGTCCTCTGCATCTTGCTCTGTCACACCAACCACCTGCATGTGCTCTCTCACCACATCCATAAAACTTATCTTAGGCCTTCCTCTTTTCCTGTTACCTGGTAGCTTCATCCTTAGCATCTTTTTCCCAATATACTCAGCATCCCTCCTCAGCACATGTCCAAACCAACATAATCGTGCCTCTCTGGCTTTGTCTCCAAACCTTCCAACCTAGGCTGACCCTCTAATATACTTATTCCTAATCCTGTCCATCCTCGTCACACCAAGTGCAAATCTTAACATCTTTAATCCTGCCACATCCAGCTCAAACTCCTGCCTTTTTGTCAATGCCACTGTCTCCAACCCATATAACATAGCTGGTCTCACTACCCTCTTGTAGACCTTCCCTTTCACTCTTACAGGTACTCGTCTGTCACAAATCACTCCTGGCACTCTTCTCTACCCACTCCATCCCACCTGTACTCTCTTCTTCACCTCTCTTCCACACTCACCGTTACTCTGAACTATTGACTCCAAGTATTTAAACTCATCCACCTTCGCCACCTCTACTCTCTGCATCCTCACCATTCCTCCCTCTCATTCACACACATATATTCCGTCTTATTCCTGCTGACCTTCATTTCTCTTCTCTCTAGAGCATATCTCCATCTCTCCAGGGTCTCCACCACCTGTTCCCTACTCTCTCTACAGATCACAATGTCATCTGCAAACATCATAGTCCACGGGGACTCCTGTCTGATCTTGTCTGTCAACCTGTCCATCACCATTGCAAATAAGAAAGGGCTCAGAGCTGATTCTTGATGTAACCCCACCTCCACCTTAAATGCATCCATCACTCCCACTGCAGACCTCACCGCTGTCACACTACCCTCGTACATATCCTGTACCACTCATACATACTTCTCTGACACTTCTGACTTCCTCATACAATACCACAACTCCTCTCTAGGCACCCTGTCATATGCTTTCTCTAAGTCTACAAAAACACAATGCAACTCCTTCTGACATTCTCTGTACTTTTCCATCAGCACTCTCAGAGCAAACATCGCATCTGTAGTGCTCTTTCCCAGCATGAAACCATACTGCTGATCACTAATCATCATGTCCCTTCTTAACCTTGCTTCCACTACTCTTTCCCACAACTTCATGCTGTGACTGATCAATTTAATCCCTCTGTAGTTAATACAGCTCTGCACATCATCCTTATTCTTAAAAATCGATACCAAAACACTTTTTCTCCATTCCTCAGGCATCCTCTCACTTTCCAAGATTTCATTAAACAATCTGGTTAAAAACTCCACTGCCATTTCACCTAAACACCTCCATGCTTCCACAGGTATATCATCTGGGCCAACAGCCTTTCCATTCTTCATTCTCTTCATAGCTATCCTTACTTCCTCCTTGCTAATCCATTGCACTTCATGATTCACTATCCCTACATCATTCAACCTTCCTCCCTCTCATTCTCTTCATTCATCAACCCCTGAAAGTACTCTTTCCATCTCCTCAACACACTCTCCTCACTTGTAAGTACATTTCCCTCATTATCTTTTATCACCTTTACCTGCTGCACATCTTTCCTAGCTCGGTCCTTCTGTCTAGCCAATCGGTACAGGTCCTTTTCTCCCTCATTAGTGTCCAATCTTTCATACAACTCTTCATATGCCTTATCCTTAGCCTTCGCCACCTCTCTCTTTGCCAGGCACCTCATCTCCTTATACACTGTCTACTTTCTTCATCTCTCTCTGACAATCCCACTTCTTCTTTGCCAACCTCTTTCTCTGTATACTCTCCTGTACTTACTCATTCCACCACCATGTCTCCTTGTTGTCCTTCCCCTGTCCAGATGTGATACCAAACACCTTTCTAGCCGTATCCCTTACTAGCTCTGCTGTAGTTACCCAGCTATTTGGTAACTCTTCACTGCCACCCAGTGCCTGTCTTAACTCATCCCTGAACTCCACCTCACAATTACCCTTTTTCAATTTCCACCATTTGATCCTTGGTGCTGCCCTCACACTCCTCCTCCTCCTCTTAATCACCAACGTCATCCTACAAACCACCATCCTATGCTGCCTAACTACACTTTCTCCGGTCTCCATTTTACAGTCTCCAATTTCCTTCAAACTGGCCCTCCTACATAAGATATAATCCACCTGTGTGCATCTTCCTCCACTCTTGTATGTCACTCTATGCTCCTCCCTCTTGTTGAAATACGTATTCACTACAGCCATGTCCATCCTTTTCGCAAAATCCACTACCATCTGACCTTCTACATTCCTTTGTTTGACACCATAACTACCCATCACTTCCTCATCCCCTCTGTTCCCTTCACCAACATACCCACTGAAATCTGTTCCAATCACCACTCTCTCACCCTTGGGTACA
Organism: Protopterus annectens; assembly: GCF_019279795.1. NCBI lineage: Eukaryota > Metazoa > Chordata > Ceratodontiformes > Protopteridae > Protopterus > Protopterus annectens. The sequence goes on along the minus strand of NC_056733.1, from coordinate 1,353,824,016 downwards.
GTCATCACCACTTCATCCAATTCACTCCAAAATTTTTCTTTCTCATCCATTGCACACCCAACTTGTGGAGCGTAAGCACTAACAACATTCATCATTACACCATCAATTTCCAGCTTCATAAACATTACTCTATCTGACACTCTTTTCACCTCCAAAACACTATTAGCGTACTGTTCTTTCAGAATAACTCCTACGCCATTTCTCCTTCCATTCACACCATGATAAAACAATTTGAACCCACCTCCGATACACCTAGCCTTACTCCCCTTCTATCTGGTCACTTGCACACACAATACACCAACCTTCCTTCTGTCCATCATATCAGCTAACTCTCTTTCAATACCAGTCATACTGCCAACATTCAAAGTTCCGACCCTCACTACCACAGTCCTAGCCTTTCTCCTCTCTTCCTGTCTTCGGCCATGTCTTCCGCCTCTTCTCCTCCTTCGGCCAACAGTAGCCCAATTTCCGCCAGCACCCTGTTGGCTAACAGTACTGGTGGCGGTCGTTGTTAACCCAGGCCTCAACCGATCCAGTATTAAAGTATTTATTGGTGTCTGCATGAAATGATTTGGTGAAGTTTTATGCCAGATGACCTTCCTGACGCAACCCTCCCCATTTATCTGGGCTTGGGACCGGCACAAAGAAATGCACTGGCTTGTGCATGTGTTTGTGTGTCTGTGTGTGTTCATGTATAAACATAATACCAAAGGGATATACATTCAAATTGTCAAAAAAATTGTTGTTAAATAAATGATTTGAGACTGCTGTCTTATCTGTTACATAAGAGGGTGCAAAAGGTGTTGCATATGCTGCATGGAGAATAAGGGGCTTAGCCCCCTTCTCTAGAACACACTGCCCCAGGGTATACTTCTCAAATTCTTAGCACAAAAAGTCTGGATGAAGCCAAAAATAATAGGACAAACAGCCAAAGATAAGGGACACATTTTAAATATTGCTCTTATAGACTTAGAAAGTTGAGAAAATAAAATGTGAAGGATATGAAAGGTATCATTATTGAGTGACATTCATCATCAATGATTTATTTATTTGTTTGTTTGTTTATTTAATTTATTTGCATTTGTTAACCGGGATAGTCCACTGGGTCGAGATGGCCCGTTTCCAGTGGAGGCCAGGGGAGAAAAGCTCCACAAGAACATATGTTACATAAAGCTCCACAAGAACATATATTACATTACATGATAATATTTACATATATGTATGGTTGCATTATGTTACTTAATGAACAGTATTTAAATCAATGCAACAGGATAAACTAGGTTGACAGAGACAAAGCTGAATTAGATACATGTTTAACAGAACAAAGAAGGGAGGTAGGAAGACAGTCGGTTGAGAAGTACTTTAGGTAGGAGCATGACAGGGACATTCCCATTTGGAGGATAGATATATGAAGAGCTGACTATTGAAGTTATTATGGTTAGGTATGTTGTGTAGATGAGAGAGGAGAGAGTTCCAGAGTTTAGCTATTGTGAAGGATAGTAGTAGTTGGTCTGGGGGATGAGAGGGTTTGCGTACTTGAAGCAGATTTTGGTTCTTTGATCTTAGGGAGCGGGGGGAGTAAAACCACAAATTTTGTAAGGAGCAGACCAAAAATCTGAAGTAAAAATCTGAACATTCTACAAAAATTTGGACAGTTCAAGCTTCAGTGTGACTGCCTGAGTGCATTTTTGTTTAGCTGCCATCTTTTTATTTATTTTGACAACTTCTCCTCAAATAACCTGCCTTTGTGTGCATAAGAAATATTATATCCTGTTCTGCTAGTGTATCTTTCCATTATCTCTACCGCGCCTATAAACATTTGTAAACAGTATTGCATAATGTTATAGTTTCATATGCAGCAACATAAATCAAATATTAAAAAAATCCAGCAACTGATAAGCACTAATTTATGTGAATTTCAGCATCATTATCAAGTTCATCTGATATGTCAGTCTGAAATGATCAGCATGAATCATTCCTCACCGCTGTTACTTTCCCTTGTGGAACTTTGGTGAGTTTCTTGAACAACTAAAATACTGGACTGTTTGGGCTTATGTTGAAAAGTACTGCTGAATGTCTTTACTTATTTTTCACATTTTTATTTACTGACTCAGTACTTACAAGCACATATATAAAGAGATATATTTTATAAACTTTTTATCTTATTTTTGTAATGTCCCCCTCTTGTCTTTCTCTGGCTTTTTTTTTTTTTTTTGTTTGTTGGTTTTTGATTTTGTTTTTTATTGTTGCTTTCTTTTTCGTGTTTTTTTCTTTTTTATGAAAACACCTAAACTACATTTCTCTTGGTTATTTTTAGATCATATTCTTTCTCCCTGTAATACTTTGTAACTTTTAAAAAGCCAATGTCTACTTTATATTTCTGGATTCTTTGAAACTGTTTGGTAACTAATTGTATTCAGTTACTTTATCCCTTCCTTTAATACCTTCAGTGAAACTTGCTTTATACTTGTGTTCCCATCGTGATATTCCTTCTAATACTCTTATCACCCAAGTTTTCTTTCTTTATTTTTCTGCTTAGTTTTGCATGAGTGATTTTTGCATAGATTACCATTGCGCTTTGATCATGTACATTTCTAAATTCTCCCATGACACCACTCTGCTTGATGTCTGTATTCTTCCCTCCTATACTCAAAGTCCCACATTTTAGACATTTAATGGCTTTAGTAGCCTCATGTGGCTGATGATATCGAATGCAAAACTGTCTTTTGGTTGTGCATCGTAAAGTAATTGTCATCCTTCCATGTAACATTGGAAAAAGAAATGATTGTGTGACTGTATTTTATTATTATTTTTAAGCCATAGCATCGTTTTGCATTCTCCTTTCTATAGAGAGGAGCCATCATGAATCATTTCTCGTTCACTCATAAATGTGTATTTTTATCATAATCAGGATGCAGTTCAGTAGTGCACTATTTCAAAGAGTTGATAACTAGTAATTTGCTCATAGAGGTTATTGAATGCATATAATGTTCAATGTTCGTGTCATGAAGCACAGCCCAAGTGATCAAGCTAGAGCTCCCATAGGTAAAATATGAATTGTAAATAACCCTGCCATGATGTATGTTTAATTTTGTCCTCATCTAAATGGAGATTCCAAGGAGTAATTCACATTTTTTTCTGAGAAGGGTGCATTGTTTTCTCTTGAGGGTACAACTTAAGTGACGAAACTGGAAAGTTGCCATGTGGATAAAAATGTGAACTGCCCATAAGCCTGCCAGAGTGTATTCTTATTTTTTAATTTATATTATTTAGTCTTGCTTTTTTTTACAATGTGCATTAAATGCAGGAAACTTTGCACCTTGTCCACTTCCATGCAGAAAATCAGCAAGGATATATTTACAACTTGCTGTGCATGCATTTCTCACAATTGTCCAGAATGTCATAGAAATTCCAGATTTTTCCTCACATTGGTCTGATCCTCATAGTATTTGTGATAATCTGGAAAATCACTGAATTCATTAAATAGTGCCATTTGAGTTTCAGATTTCATACACTACATACAATGCATGCTAGGCAAAACCTGTTATTGTAGCAATTTTCTAAGCGTATACAAACAATATTTAAAACCTGCCCCTGGTTTGGGGCTTTTGTCCTCCCATTATTTTTGGCTTTGTCCAGAACTCTTGCAGTAAGATGATGAGAGTTTTGTATGGTGTATGTGTGTGTGTGTATGCAGTTTCCATGTGTGTACTCTCTGTGTGCTTTGCATGTGATTTCTGTGTGCTATGAGTGCTCTGTATGGCTGTGAGTGTGTTCTGCATGTGCTGTGTTTGTACTCTGTATGTGATGTGCATGCTCTGCAGATACTGGGTGTGTGCTATGCATGTGCTGAACATGTGCTGTGTGTGTACATGCTCCTGTACATGGCAACATGTTTTAGTACCTCAGTCAAGTAAGTGCCACAGCTGCATGCATAGCTCTATGAAGTAGCAGAGGGTGTTTTTTTAACATACATTATAGAGTATTTTATTATTATTCAGACCAAGTACATATTTAAATTATAATAATATGCATATTTGCATGGTTGAACTAGCTTTATAAAGCAGGAAAATGTTGCATTATTTTTTCATCTGTGGTGAGGAAAAAGTGGCAGGAATTAAGCATTTTAGCTGCACTGATCTTTCCTTCACTGCAATTGGCAAACTCATAGATGTGAAATATCTGGTTTTACCCCTCATTTGGCATGTTGCACATTTCAGAAGGAGTTAACATTAGTCCATGGCATAAGATGATATAAATTTGCTAGAAAAATATGATTTAAATTTGCTTTGACATTTTGAAATAGATTTTTTTCACTAAAGACCATGAAATGGAGCTGCAGAAAAAAAGCAATAATCAAAAGAATCATTGTAGTTTAGCTATCACCATTTATCACAAAAAGGTTCTTTAAGGGTAAGAAGAATGATTCATAAAGAAGGCTTGAAAACAGAAGAACTACACTGAACTTTTGTAAAATCTGACCATGACTTATAAATGGTAAAATAAACGAATATATAGATTTCAGTCACTGTCTAACTGACAGATTCACACTGTTCCACGTATGCAAAGTGTTTCATTCCTGACCTCTACAAGGCAGTGCAGATAGTTCATTGTGCTGAAATCTAAAGCTGCCATACTTCTTTGCATCCTATTTGTAAAAATACCTCAGCTAGTATAGCTCCAAAAAAGGCAGCTCAAATTTAGTGGGGACAACATAATAATCAAAAATGTTTAATCTTGACACTGGGAAAACATATATGGTCTGGCAAATAGTTTCAAATAACTATCCATTGTACAATACCCTAAGGCTTCTTAGAAGAATGTATGAACATAAGAAAGACATAATGATTAGTGAAAGGTGACCCAAGTCTTGGACAGGACAGATTATCTTTTCAGTGTTGTGCAAACTATTCAAAAAAGGCCATAGGACTGCTAGAAGAACATGACCTAGCAAAAGGCATATTAGATGAGTTACTGTTATAGTGTTGTGTTGCTAGGTTCCTAGGTTCATAGCTGTATACTGGGATAACAACCACCGTGGCCTTTATAAGCCTAGCCAAGCATCCCGATTGTATTTCATAACTGTATGTGTCTTAGAGGTTATTTTAAGGAGTATATGTAATATAGAGCAAGATTTACAGGCTACCTCTGTCCATTAGAGACATAGGTGCTACAACTGGGGTATATTTCTGAATTCCCATCCACTAGTCCAGGTTTCCCTTGATTAGGATAGGAAACAGCTCTGTTTTACATGGATGGGAAGTCTGTTTCAGGGAAGAGCAGTTCTCTGATACACATGCCTGTCCCTCGAATGTGTCCTAGTTATACCACAAACAAAGTTTAAATTCCTAGATTGAGTAATTCTGCTGTTATTCATTTTGCGGATATGCAAAAAATCCATAACAGTGGGATCCAATGGTGCCTTGAATGCCAGACATAGATTGCCTCTCAACAGTCTGTAGGAAACAGAGTATAGAGATAGGGCTTTGAGGAGATCTGCATAGGACATGCGGTTTATACCCTGTATTCGTTTTGTGAGGAACTTCTGTGGAAATTTCAGTTTTTGCATGTGCCTGCTTAAGTACATACCAAAGAGGACATTGTTCTCAATGATGGGCCTGATGAAGGACAAATACAGTGGAATGATGACTTCCTTCGACCTAGATGCCATGCCTTGCTTATAGGTTGTGCAAAACAGAATGATTTATTTAATACCTTAGATACATGTTGGTTGAAAGACAGGTTACTATCTACATATGTATCCAAATTATTGACTATCGGTTCTACTCTTAGGATGTGTTATTACTTGAGGCAATTTCCTAGGGTGGCTGACTTCCCAAAGGTACTATTATGCATTTCTTGGCACTGAGTTTTAAGCCATGATGTTGCCGGCAGTTGTTTGTCTGCTAGTCCTTCTTGTAGGATGTTAGTGTCTTGGGGGTATTCTATGCCTGTTCCTATAGCCAGATAATGTATACATTGGCCTTGACTTCCAAGCAGTAGATGCCAAAAAAGAGCAGACCCAGCACAGATCCCTGAAGGATTCTGCTAGTGACTGGCCTCTTTGTGGAGATGGTCTTCCCATTCTAATTTCCTGGGTCCTATCTGACAACCAGCTGGTAATCCACACATTACACAGGCATTTATGCCTATATTCATGAGTTTGTTTACAATGCCTGAGTGGAGTATTGCAACAAATACCTAAGCCAGATCAAGGTAAGCAGTATGTACTGTTTAACCCTCATCCATTGCCTTGGTAACCTTCTCAAAGAAGTTGAGTAAGTTAAGTAAGCATGATTGCCTTGGAGAAACCAAACTGGGTTGGATCCAGTGTTTGAAGGTTTTTCATGCTCTTATTAATCATTTCCATGATAATTTTTCCATGGCTCTGCATATGAGGCATGTCAGACTTATAGGTCTTTAGTTACTGGGGTCTGTTGATGGTCCACTCTTGTACAGAGGTATGACCGATACAGTTCCACATTCTCATGGCACAAAGTCTATCTGGAGGATATGGTTAAAGAGTGACTCCAGTGGTCCTGATGGGTTATGTTTCAGGTTCAGCATCCTGGGATATATCTGGGTTCATCAATGCAGTGTTTTTTGACCTTTGCGAGCACACCTAGGACCTACTGTCTAGTGATAGTCTGGGGGGGGTTATTATAGCAATAACCCACGCCTGGGTGTGGGTAATGCGGGATTTACCCACGATTGGCGTGGTTTGGTCCCGAGGGCGAAGCCTGAGGGGCCAAACAAAGACAACTGTGGGAAAATCCCGCATTACCTACACCTAGAAGTGGGTTATTGCTATTATACTATGACATTATTTAAGAAAAGAAATAATTACTTTTCTTAAATAATGGCATTGTGTAATGCCTCTTTGCTGCCCTTCCGCAGCTGTCTGGTATCCGTGGCAGTTCTGATGTACTGCGCATGCCTATGCAGTACATCAGAGCTGTGGCCAAAAGCAATGAAGAAAGCAAGATCTTCATTACTTTTTACTATGTTAAATGGGTTTAACATAGCGAGACAGGTTTAAAATAAGCAACAGAGATCTCGGTTGCTTATTTTAAAGCTGTCTCGCTATGTTAAACCCATTTAACATAGCGAGACAGGTTTTAAAAAAAAAGCAACGGAGAAAGCAAGATCTCCTTTGCTTTTTACACACTGTGTTGCTATATTAAAGGAGTTTAACATAGCGAGACAGCTTTAAAAAAAGCAACGGAGATCTCCGTTGCTTTTTTTAAACCTGTGCCGCTATGTTAAACTCTTTTAACATAGTGAGACAGTGTTTTAAAAGAGACTTATACTAATGGAAAAAGTCCGGACGACCGGACCTTTTTCCATTAGTATACATAGATTTACAACGTGCACGCTGGCCAATCAGCGTGCACGTTTTGGAATATTAATGGGGGGGTCATGGTATAATTGATTGTATTTCCTAGGGGTAGCTGAGGTGGCTGGCGGAGGGGGGTAAAATTGGAGCTGAATCTTTTGACCAGCAGGTTTGTTATATCATTTAGCTCCATGTAGGTGGGTCCATTTATATTCAGTTCTGCACACTGCTGTGTGTTGCCTTTGAGGTTTCAAATATAGCTAAAGAAAGCCATGTGATTGTCCTTTGCTGGGAGCAATTTTACCTCAAATTTAACTTTAGTTGACTTAACTTGTCCTCTTAGTTGTTTGTTCAGTTTTATGACGGTGTTTTTATTATGTTGGGCATAGCACTTCCTAATCCTGACTCTGACTTTTTTCTTTTGTTGTACAGCCTGTGTATATTTGGATTGCACCAGGGTGGTTTGTTTTTTGGTTCATTTTGGGCCTATTTCCGGTAGGCACACTGTCGCACTGCATTCGTTGACATGATTGCACACAGTTTCTGTCAACAATTCCTTATACTCAGCTGAGTTCTCAGGGTTGGGATGGTTAAAATTGCCTTAGAATAGTCTCTATTTGTTACTGGGTTAGCCGGGGTCACAAAACTTATTTTTAATACAAATGAGGCAGCTTTGTTGTCTGACCTTACCAGAAAAGACACTACTCTGGTGGTGGGGGGGTACAGCATTCTTCCATGTTTGTGAGTACAATGCCGAGTATGTTTGTACCACTAGTGGGTGAATGGACTATCTGGTCCAAGAATCTCTGGGTCTATACGTTTGGGGTTGTGTCAGTATCACAGCTTATAGTGGAATAGTTGAAGTTGTCCATGAATATAGCATTAGGTTGAATGATGAGAGCCTCCAGCAAGTCCAAGTATGAGTTATGGGCTCTTTGGGTCACAGACGTTGACCTACAGCTTGCAAGGATATGATAATGGATTTTACCTAAGGAAATCTGGACATGGAGAAGTTCAAGAGTATCATGCTGTTTAACAAATCCTGAGGCGACTTTGTAGTTGATCTAGGCTAAGACTCCTCCACCTTTGGCTCCTTGCTGTACAGTAGCTGCTCTGAATGTGTAGAAGGCATTGTAGCCTTGTGCTGCCAGGGTGTGCTCTCCGGCTTTAATCATGTGTCAATAATTGCAAAGATGTTCACATTCTCCAGGGTGAGGAGAAGCTGGAGGGTGTGAATTTTGTTGTTTAGGTTCCTGGTATTGAACAGTAACATCTTTAAATTCCCTTGGTGTAGTTTTGCTATGTCGGAAGGTTTATCAGTTTGTCATTGCCTAAAAAAAGGCAGTATGGGAATGGAAAAAGTTTCAGTCAATATTTAAAATCCCATTGTGGACATGTGCAGACCAACATTGGTAATACTGTCAAAGCAGGATGGTCTGTCTACCATTTCCTCCCATGCTGACAAATATTGCCCCCCCTGGAATGACACCAAAAACTAAGCTAATTATTGAAGTCAATCATCTTTAGTTCATATTGTAGCATCATCCTGGGTGAAGGTAGAATGCTGCTCAGTGCTAGGCACAAACCAGCCTGGGACACATAGTCCAAGACCTCCATAATGTCTCTCTCTCTCTCTCTCTCTCTTCATATAGTCCAAGTTGGTATGTCTCTGGTCATTTACACCTCTATGGACTATAACTGAGTCATACTGGTACTTGTGGTCTAATAACTTGTATACATGGGTGATTTGGAAGATTTGGGTCCTCAACAGACAACTGACAGTGATTTTCTCCTTATTTAGCCTGGTAAGCGGGGCATCTGTATGTTTCACAATGGAGCCTGCTATGATTAAAATATTGGGTAGTATGTTGGCTTGCTTATGGCCTTTGTAGTTGAGGCTTCAAATGGTGTGGCTGCATGTGTTATGTTGGGTGTTGTTTTGCTGGAGTGTTTTGAGGTTGCTGAGGATTCATTTTGTAGGATGGATGTCTATGAGATCATTGGAGTTTAGAAAGGTTGCTTTTAAGTGCATCAGCATAAGCTGGTCTATGTGCTGGGTCAGTACTATACATGGTAAATGCAATGCTTAAATTACTGACAACCTGATTGTTATTTTGAGCACTTTTGGGAGAGATTCTTACCTCTAGTGACGTTATTTAATTACATCTCTCATATACTGTATCCATTCTGTAAGGATTAGTTGGTTGCCAGGAAACATGAGACAATTCTTACAATGTCTCAGGATGACCATGCATACCAAGATGGTGGAGAAGAAAATGGGAAAGTGCTTATCTATGTTCTCAGATTGTTTTTAGATGAACTCCAGGCAAATTTGGGTGCTGTGAGGGTAGAAACTGCAGCTAGGTTATGTATGACTGAATTTGTGTGGCAGTGCTCCTCAACATGCAATCAACTTGCACTTTGCATAACTGAGTAATGGGCATAGTTACAGGGGACATTTTACAGGAAACATTTAGTGCTTGTGTCTATACAGGGCACTCCTAAATGCCACTGCGCAATGAGCAGAGGAATTTTTTAGACTCAAAGAAAGGTAACTAACCCAACTAAAAAGCCCTCTGTCCAATGAAACAATCTTACTTAAAGCATCCCTGTGTGCTTCTAAACTTGGACAGATATACCACCTTTCTACTGCCACAGTGAATTGCAGTTCCAATCTTTTTCATGCTGCATAAACACTACATTCATGATGATGAGCCCAAACAGTGATGACAAAGGACACGTACAAAAGGACACACTGCAGTTGTTAAATATGTGTTTGCCCTGACATAATAGAGGTCTGTCAACCTCAGAACCTCTTTTTGGAGTTTATAGTACATCACTGATAAGGCCAGCACACTGTCCCCCATATATACATTGCTGCACAACAATGAGAACTGCTGACAGTTGTGCCATTCAGTGTACCTTACCTGAATCAGCAATGATGAGCAAGGTGGCAGAAAGGATATCACAGGTAATGCAGAGCAGGCTTCACCTCCCAGGCTCCTCATCACATAATGGGTATGTCAGGATCATGGCCTGCTGTCCGTGTGCCAAGTACCTATTATAGTAGATAGAAGATGAAGGTGCCGATAACCTGAAACAAATTGTATAGAATGTTGAGCCACTTCTGATTATCTAGCAAATGATACAATATAAAGCTACCTGTCATGCCTTTGGAAGGCCATAGTGATTATGGAAAACATTTGCACTGTCTGTTTCAGTTTTGGTTTAGCACAGAGAACATCCTCACACAACTGATTTTACTTCTTTCTTTACATTTGGAGATAGTTAAGTGGGATTTTGTTACAACGACCTTTTATAGCCAGGACCCATACCAAAGGTAAAGCAGAAAACTTCTATTATACGTATTAAATATTGAATCATAATGCTCACATAAAGAAGTGTGCAGAAAAAGTAGTTGTAGAGTTAACAGATGAAAAATGCTTGTGCTAGCAAGTCATTAGCAGACTAAACCGCAAAATAAAAGTTAAGAAGCTAAGAGATCTGGTCTGATATCCGTGGCAATATTCTCCTAAAAAGGGGATTGATTATACATTATAAGTATAACTTCCCTGAGAGAAAAATATACTTGACACTACAGCATAGTATAAATACTCACACCATTAACATATTGAACATTAGTTAAACTGGTGTCCACCTTACAAGCAATTGATGACATTCAAGTAGCTATATATATAGCTTTATCTATATACAGACTAATGACATAGGAGAATAATTCTGGTTGATAGTTGATGTGATTATAATTGCTGACACTATGTAGAAAATAAAACTATTAAATAAAACCAAGGAAAGAATGTCTGATGTAAGATATAGAAATGCCTCATAAGGTACATTAAACAACCTCATTCTTTTATCAGGTCACCATCAAGTCATAATGAACAAACTATGCCTTCAACTACTATATGTGCGCCACACTCTAATATTTACTCTAGAATTTATTTATACATTTGTTTATCTAGAAAAATGCACTGGTCCAAATATTTTTAGACATAACCCGGACCAAAAGACATGCAGCATTTATGAAATTTCATCAAAAAATAATATTTATGATACAGTAAATGTATTGGTATTGACAATGGAGATCTTGCATTGACAACAGTGAGATACACAGTTAATACAGTACAAATGTATGTTAGTAATACATCAGTAGGTTAAGTTTCAGATGATGAGGATGTTGCCATGTTATGGAATTAGAGGAGTTAGAGTAAAACAAATTAAGGGCAGGCTGCGAAGACTTGGGGGGGGTCTCCTGAGAGTTGTTTACAGCATTACACACACATTTGTAGGGCCTACTTGTGTCTAATTAAAACTTTTCATAGTTTAGGTGGAGATAACAAATCTTCAAATCAGTCCTGTAGAATCAACAACCATAAATCATTCTTTTCATGAGTAAATTTCTTTAATAAAGACAAACAGGGTTAAAATATAAACAAGCAAATTACGTAAAACCTCAGTAAAATTTGTATTCAAAGTTAAGAAATTATTGTGTGCATCGTTATCATAAGTAGACAACTACTGTGAGAAAGAAGAGTGCAAGATTTATTATGAAGTTATTGCATGACTAACTAAACAAACAAAAACGAAACAATTGTGCCACTGGTACAATTTGATTAATAATGACTGAACATTTCTAAAGCTCTTGTAAATAGAGTTTGCAACATCTACTTCATACCTTTTCATAGATCTATGAAGGTGAGTAGAACAGATATGGACAATTTTAACCATACTTCTTCATTAAATTCATAAAACTGCAGCAGCAGCTTTTTAGAAGAGAAGATTTGCAAATGCTCAATCAACAATTAATAGTAATTGACACACATGTAAAGGAAGACTGGCTCTGTGATTCAAAAATATGTTGTTAAATTTGTGATATTAGTATGTTGAGTAATTCTTCACTTACCCCATATGTGTCCAGGATGAGAAACTTGATTACTTTGGATTTCTTAGCAAGTCCATAACAATACATTAGAACTTATTATTTTCTTTGTCTATCAGTATAATTCACCACCACCAACAGGTACCAGTTGGTTAGTGTACAGTTTCTTAAGAGAAAGCATAGCTAAACAAGTCCAGTGTCCACTAAGATTTTACAAGGGTCAGACCAAGAATATCGATTAAGTATGATTCTGTTTCAAACAAATGAGAATGTTAGATACATAGAATCCATAACACTAGTGACTCAAACAGATCATAAGGAGGAACCTTGTGAAGTCATCCCATCAGCTCCTGTCATAGTGTTGGAGAACTTTTACATGCCAATAACTTCATTTAAATTCCATATCCAAGCTTTATATTTTAGTAGTCAACCAATGTGCTGTGAATTCAAGACATTCAGTTCTGCTGTTTATATATGAAATAAACATCATGCCTCCATTGTATGTCCCTAGGTTTTGAAAGAGATTATGTCTAAGGGACAGGATATAAAGCTCTCCAGGTTAGTGTATAATGCTGAGAAATGTATCAGGGAATTAAACAGGGTGATTTGTTTTAAGGAAAGACGATATAAAGTAGGCATTGCAACCTCTATCTTATAAGAGCTTAAAGACAATAGGACAAAATGCCCCCCCCCAGTTTGAATCATGTAGAAAGTATTGTAAAAACTGAAGTATCCATGAGGCAGCAAGCAGACAGTATTTGAAGCCATGTTGTACAGTACTGAGCATTATGGCATCAAAAATATTATCAAGTCTAAATGAGAGTACTTTGGGGGTAACTATGATGTGTTTCCAGTAGTCTTTAATGAGCTCAGCTTTACATGCAATAAGAACTTCAGCTTAAGATAGGAGTACCCAAAAACCCAAAGGTGCATTTCAGTGTGGTATGTGTCCACAATACTGTTTCATTGATGAAGGACCAAATGGTCAGTTGATACACGGCAGTTCAATATAAGGAGTGAATAGAAAGTACACCTGCATCTCCACAGGAGGAGTTTATCTTGATACTTGTGAAAAATATAAATCATTCTATACTGCAAGAACATCTAAGTTGTCACACAGGATATACTGAATGGAGATATGACAAGTCAGCAAGCAAAGGAGAGTAGTACTGCTGAAATTGAATTCATCCTCAAGTGTTGGTGAGTACCTTCATAAGGTGGACTCTGTTTTTCACAAAATCTCACCAAGATGGCATTGATATATAGACTGCATTTTATATAGCATATATCATGGATAGAAGTAGGTCCAAAATTAAAAAAGATAGCTGGATGCACAAGACCCACGATAAAAAAGTGCCCAATTCTGGTAGGCACACTGGTGCCAGCACTGGAAAAAAAACTGACAGTGTAGAATCCTCAAAATATGAAAACATTCCTGCAATGGGGCCAGGCCAGGCCTAGGGGAAGGATGGCCCCACCCTGTTGTAGAAGAAAGGTGAAGTCCACAAAAATCACAAAAGCTGATAGGCCAAAGAAGAGCCATAAATATGATAGAGTGGACTATTGAGGATAAGAAAGGAAAAATAAATTATGTATTGTTACTATTATAAAAAAAATCCCAGAATTTTCAGATAGAACATATACAAAACGATTAAGAGAAAAATTAGGGGAAATAAAAATGCTTCCACAAGAAAAACTGTCAGAACCCTCAAATAAAAATTTGTCTTCACTAATACAATGGATTTGTGAAAAACATTATATAGACCAACAAACTTTGAGCTGTTTAGAAAAAGATTATCTGAGGAAGTGCAAATGTATAAACAACAAAACCTAGAGATTTTTGAAAAGTATAAAAAAGAAATATGGACATGGGAAAGAAAGAAAGGTTTGATATGGTGCAATATTTATGCAAAGTCGAAAGACAAATTAATCCATACAGAAAAAGGCAGCCCCAAAGATATTCAAAGAGAAATAAAGGCAAAGGCATCCAGATATGGAAAATTTCACAATAAAAAATAGAAAAGGTAGTGTAGAAAAGAAGATCAGTAAAGTAGAAGTTAAAAAAATAGAAGAAGTTACGGAATGCCTCCTAAGTGAAGGATTTGGTGTTGAACGAGGTTGGCATCACAGCATGATGGAATGAGACTCCAAAGTAAGGATAAACAGAAAGATCAGGAGACATCTGAAAAATAAATATGGACATGGGAAAGAAAAGTGATTTAATATGTTGTAATATTTATACAAAGGAAAAGGCAAAATTAATCAATACAAAAAGAGCAGCGACCAGTACCAAAGATACTTTAAAGAGAAATACAGCCAAAGGAATCCAGACATGGAAAACTTTACAATACAAAAAATATGAAGACAAAAGGAAAAGTAGAAAAGAAGATTAATAATGGAGAAGTTAAAGAAATAAAAGTAAGGATTCAGTGTAGAAAATCTAATTCAGAAAGCACCACAGCAGGATAGAGCAATAGGCATCCAAATTAAGGAGAAACCAGTGGAACAGGAAGTAACTGATCAGTTGCCATACAAAGATATTTTTGGAGCCTTCCACAGGAAATCAGTATAAAATGTTCACTTGAGACTGGACAACAAGGAAGGGAACAGGAAACTGTGGCAACTCTGATGCAGTCAGTGTTGAGGTGTAATAGGCCAGTGAGTTCCCATATGACAGAACAGATGACACAGGATGAAATTGAAGAGAATGTGCCACAGGAAGATGCTATAGAACTTTCTATAGAATGCCCACAGGAAATGAATAAAAAATGTGCCCTCAATTTAGAAGAAAATGAACTAAGAGTTGCTTGATTTAATAGAGCTAGACAGACATATTAAAATTAATGAAAGAAATAGATTGCAGAAGGTCAATAAAACCCCAAAAAATCAGAAGTTAAATAAGATAAAACAAATGAACACAGTAATTAGGACTGTGCATAGAGATCCATGTGATAGAACAGAGATAAACAGGATATATTACTGTGCAGTGAAATTAATAGCAAATAAAATTCTACCACAAGAACACAGAGTAGTAAGGGAAAGGAAGGGAAGAAACTGAATACCATCATGGAAGTATCGAATAGAGAAAACTATAAAGCAATTAAGACAAGAAGTGTCACTGTTTATTGGATTGTACTTATTCTTCTTTTAAACTTTAAAAGTCACTGGAATAAAAGCTTTTGCACTAGCATGCATTTACTGAAGGATATGAAGTATGAAATTCTAATGTCTGGGCATTAATGACAGGCTGTGATCATCTATGACATATGAGGGCAGGAAAAGAGAAGGCATTGGGGATATTTTCACAGGACAGGGACAGGTGTGAGGTGTGTGTGTGTGTGTGTGTGTGTGTGTGTGTGTGTGTGTGTGTGTGTGTGTGTGTGTGTGTGTGTGTGTGTGCGTGTGTGCGTGTGTGTGTTTAAATGTGTCTATTATGTGTGTGAAATAATAGATACATTGGCCTCCACTGTTAACTATGTCAAGAAAGGATTGAGCTGCAGTCATGGTAGTTAAAAGGAATTCAGAGGCATACGAACTAGCCAGTAATGCAGCCTTTCCTTATTGTGGCTAAACACGTTTTTAAATACTCTAATACTGCAACAGGTAAACAGGGTCTATTTTCCACAGCCCTTAATGCAAGCAGTGGGGTTCTTTCTGAATCCACACTTTCAGTATTAAAGAGTAGTTTGAAACTCAGGTAACTTAAGGAGGACATTTAAAGAGAGGTTTAGTAAACCTGTGGTCTGGCTGATAAATCCCATGTGACATATTTTAAAATGTTATTTAATTTAAGTAGCTACTGCCTGCTATGCTTGTTTTAAAAGTGCTAAATAAGATAACTTTGATTTATTTCTGTACTCAAGATAGATTTTTTTGTTTGTTTTTTTAATATCTGAGGTTTCTTTTAGGATGTCCCTGAAATATTATCTGCTCAGAATGGTATATGTATACCCTAAACAATAGCTTATTTCAGTTCAGGCTCAATATATTAAATCATGGGCATTTTTCTTCTTTTGTTGTAATTATTCTCCATTCAAATAAATGATATACTGTAATTGTTTTCATAAATTGCTGCCAACATTCACTTAATTCTACGGTGTTATATCTCTTTTAATTATATTCTTGTGTAATTGTACAATGTTTGGTCTACAAGTACTTTAATCAGTAAGTTATAGGACACATTCATGTTTTATAAGTTTGGTCCTATATTTATTTAGCAACAGTAAAGCTTCTATACTATGAAAAACTTCAGTACAAACCTAATCAGGAATATACCTCTCAAATGCCCAGATTTTTGCAGAATGTCCAAATTTTTGTTTCATATTTTTGCTCTGTTACTCATAAAATTTGTAGTTTTCTGACATATCACAGAAGAGTAAAGTCACTAGATAACGACATACATTTGAGATACAGACTTCATATCCTTCAGAAAATGCATAGTATGGTATCCTAGCAACTTTTAAATTTATAAGAACAATATTTTGCTGCTTATTAAAAGACATTTTCATGCAGTAAAACAGCAATTAAGTGCTTTCCAGATTACTGCTAATACCCTGCAAGACATTGGTTAGATTTTGTGTGTAAACCCAGTCAATCAGCAAGAGTTTTCATTCCGTTCTGCTTTTGCACTGATCTTCTGTTTTATGCTGCCTGCTTCTGGTAATATTGCTTAGATTATATGATATATAGCAATATATGTGAAGTATAATGTTTGTTGTAAATATAGTTTGATTACTTTTATATTAATATAAATTTGCCTATGTCACAAGTGATAATTCAATAGCAGTGTTTTATAAAAAATAATAAATTGTGTTCCCTCACTTAATTTTAGTATGGTAAGCATGTACTTGTGAAATTTTTATTTGTGCGGTAGTAGATGTAGTCACATGATAGGAATATGAAGACAAGATGATCAATTTCAACAATTGGCTTAAGTGTTGGTGTCATTCAAAGGGGATCCAATGCCTGGCAGCCTGGGATGACATGCTCGACAAGCCACGATGCTTCGCTAGGGACGGCTTGCACCTGTCACCCCTGGGCTTTCGGATATTGGCAAAGGCTCTTGCTACCCCCATAGTGCCTTTTTTAGGCAAGGCTCAAAAGACAAACCCACCTCTATAGGTATCACAAGGGATAAGAAACTAAGAGTAATGCTACTCAACGCCAGAAGTCTAAACCTCAAGATGCACTTTTCGAAACTCTGCTTAGCATGGAGAACATCGATATCTGTGCAGTAACAGAAACCTGGTTCAAGGCTCCCGAGAGCACCCCAGCCCTACCAGGTTATACCTCATATCATGCTTTTCGGTCCAAAAACTTGGACCGAACCACAAAAGGAGGGGGAGTATCAATATTCGTCAAAGATACCCACACCTCCAGGTTGGTGGCACAGCACAAAGCATCAGAGACTATCCATGTGCAACTAACTGTGGGTAAAACTGCCTTCCAGTTTATAGCCTGCTACAGACCACCCTCCCAAACACAGGAACCCCACTCGGCCTTCCTGAGAATACTGGAAAATATGAAGGTCTCTCCAAACACCATTATATTGGGCGACTTCAACTACCCAAACATAGACTGGGAGCATTACTCTAGCTACAACACCCTAGCCCAAAGGTTCCTAGAATTTATAAACTCAAATGCTATGGAACAACTTGTTACCACTCCCACAAGAGGGGAAAACATACTGGACCTGATCATCACCAACATGGGGACACTATGCTCCAGACCAGAAGTGTATCCCTCACTGGTAAGATCAGACCATAAACTAATCTCACTGGATATTCACATCCTGACCCCACCCCCTGCCCAGAAAACCACAGTGAAAAACGTCTCTAATGCAAATTTCACACGCCTCAAAACCGAGGCGAAATCCTTCAAAGCCCCCGGGTCTGTGGAAAATACGGCCCAGACCGCAGAATCCTTTATAAACGCATTCTATGAACACCTTCAGGAATGCATGGATCATGCAATCCCAAATAAAACCAAGACCCAATCCTCCAAAGGCAGACGTCCTGTCTGGTGGACCCCAGCCATAAACAAACTATACAATAGAAGGAGGAAGCTACTACATGATAGAGCAAAATCCCAAAAAGGGAAGGCATCTCTGATCAGTATTAGCAAAAACTACGGGCACTCATAAAATCGTCTAAGGCCAGCTTCGAGAGAAAAACTGCACAGGACACTAAGGATAATCACAAGGCTTTCTTTAGTTATGTTAGGAACCTGGGTGGGAATTCCCAGATATGCTCAGAATTAGTCCAAAATGACAAAAAATACACTGAGCCCACAGACATTGCTAACATCCTAGCTGACAGGTTCAGTGCAAACTTCTCCCCCTCCCACCAAAGGGCAAATATCTATCCCAACAGAGTGCTGCCCCCCTGACATCTCAGATGCTCAGGTAAGAGCCGCCCTCTCCAAAGCAAAAAACACAGCATCAATGGGACCAGATGGTGCCCCGGGCTGCGTCCTACATGAACTCCAACAAGAGCTAAACCCAAACATAAAACTACTGTTCAATCTTAGCCTTACTACAGGATATGTACCCAAAGAGTGGCGTACAGCAACAGTGGTCCCTCTCCACAAAGGTGGTGCCTCAGTGGATCCTGGAAACTATCACCCCATAAGCCTGACTAGCTTGGTCTGCAAAGCTATGGAAAGGATCATCATGGACCTCATAAATAAAGATATTGGGGACCTACAGACACTGGATCCTACCCAGTTTGGCTTTGTTAAGGGCATATCCTGCCTCTTAAACCTGGTCAATTTCTTTGAAACAATCACCAAGGCCATTGACAAGGGGAAGGTGGTCCACACAGCCTACCTGGACCTCGCAAAAGCCTTCAATACAATACCCCACTCGGGCATTATAGATAAGCTCACCAGCTTAAATATAAACCCCTATGTCACTAGATGGGTTGCAAACTGGCTCAAGGACAGAACCCACATGGTTAGAATTGCTGAAGCCATGTCAGACTCCAAACCGGTTACAAGTGGCATCCCAGAAGGCTCAGTCCTGGGACCTCTCTTGTTCGGTATATATTTCTCGGCAGTACAGGCCAACACGGAAGGACTGTGGCTGAACAAGTTCGCAGATGCCTGCAAACTGGGCACCATAATCAACTCTCCAGCCAACATAAGCATCCTCCAAAAGGGCCTCATAGAAACAGACAACTGGTGCCTGATCCATGGCCTCAAGCTAAACGCCAAAAAGTGTATAGTCATCCCCTTTGGCAAAAACAAACTGCCCACAAATTACCACATAGGTGGTAATCCATTAAGTACAGAAGAAGTCATTAGGGACCTGGGGACCCAAGTTGATCGCAATCTCTTATTCGACAACCACGTGGCCAAAGTGGTTAGAAAAACATTTTATATAGCCCACCTAATCATGAAGGGATTCACATCTAGATCAGGGGAGGTCATCATGCCTCTTTACTCATCCCTCATCAGGCCCATAATTGAGTACAATGCCCCTTTTGGGATGTACCTTACCAGACACCTGCAGCAACTGGAAAGACCCCAAAAGTACCTCACCAAGAGGATCAAAGGGCTCAAACAGATGCCATATGCTGCCCGGTTAAAGAAACTCCAGCTCTACTCAGTGGCATACCGCCTGCTCAGAGGTGATCTGTGCCTGACGTATAAAGCCATGTCCAACCCGGAATTAATGGACATGCTGCACCTCAGAAAATCCAAATCCCATCGAGCTACGCTCGAGAGACTTGAACCTCAGCACTGAAATAAATAGGACATGCTGGAGGGACAGATTCAAAACCCAGAGGCTCCCTTCACTCTGGAATAAAATCCCAGTCCAGGTTAGGCAGAGTCCCACATTGACTCTCTTCAAGAGGAATCTTGATGAGTGGATGGGAGATCATAGGTTTTCCCCGGTTATCACTTCTGTGTCACTGTTAGACAGAGGCACAGTATACTAACCTCAAAAAAAGGCATAGCAAAATTAATTTAAAATGGGTGGCGAAAGCCAAACACATTCTGGCTAGGCTTATAAATGCCCTAGGGCAGATAGCCTAGTATGAACCTATGAACCTATGAACCTATGAACCTATGATCTTTTCCATTTTGTATTTAAATAATGTGTTTTAAATCAAATGACTATTTGTCTGAAGAAGCCTGTATTGGTGATAGTCTAGCACTAGCAAGCTTTAATAAATTTCCTGCTGTTTAATTATCGAGTGTCATGGTGCCTGTTTACTTTATATTTTGATTTACTTTATCTGATTTTGTAGTACACTGGCTTTATCTATGTGTGTAAAGATTGGGTGAAGATATGTGAAGGCTGCCAGCCTAGCCAGATATAATTTTTTAGATAATTCAACATTTGTAAATGTGAAATGTTGAAATACAGGCTTGTTTTCTTAAATGAAAGAATATGCTATGAAATGTTGAACCTAAAACAATGTCGCAACATTGCCCTCTGCTGTAAAGAAAGCTAAGTCAAGCATTTCTTGTCTGTCCTTTGAAGTTAAAATTATTTCATGCCTGTCCATTTGAAGTTAGAATTTGGAGTTGATGAGTCTGGAGTGAAGCATCCTGCCTATTTTTTAACTTAAGGAATAATTACTAGAGTTTACATGTGGAATGTCTTTTATTGCTCTAGTTCCTGCCAGATGTAATGTTTATCAGAACTGAAATTTCAATTTAAACAGAGAGGACCAGAGATTATTAAGCATTTTTGTCTTGACCATCCAACTCATAGCACTGCCTTGGCTCATATGTAAGTTATCTTAGACTTGTGTTTTCTTTTAGAAATAGCTAGAAACTAGAAAGATTAGACTAAGTGTTTTTCTGTGATATCAGAACTGTACTACTGAATTATTTGGGTCTATATTAGAACATCAATGGTTTCAAACCTTTGAATGTTCTAATAGCGAACCCTATGCAGCGAAAGCTTAAAACATCGAAGCAACAGAAAACCAAATTATTTCCTCAGGAAAGAATTTGGTTGTCTACTTCTGTTGCTTCAGTATTTTCAGCTCTGTCGTGGAAAGTTATGGGTCGGGTTCAGGTAAGTGTACGATTGTGAGGATGTGAGGGTTAGGGCGGGTTAGGTAAGTTAGTGTTAGGGCACGAGTTAGGTATGTGCACGATTGTGTGGACATGAGGGTTAGGGCGGGTTAGGTGAGTTAGGGTTAGGGTTATGGAGCAAGTGAGGTGAGTGTGTGATAGTGATGGACCTTAGGGTTAGGGTTAAGGTAAGTGGATAGTTAGTGGTGTGTGTATAGTTTACTGTAGGGTTAGGTGTAAGATTTTAGTGTATGTGTGTGGATTGTTGTTTGTTTGGTGTGCTTGTGTTGTGTATATGTGTTTTGGAACCGTGATTTTTTTTCCCTAGGAAAAACATCGCCGTTCTGACAGTTTGAGATTGTAAGCTTTCGCTTACATAGGGTCGATTAATCACCATTTGCTTTTTTAAGCAGTGGCCAATCTTATATAGACCCAATTATTTTAAGTATTTCTCTGTGATCTCTGAACTCTTGACTAGCACTGTGTAGTAAGAAGTATTGTCTTGTGTTTTTATTATTTATCATTAAATATTTTAAAACCTTTCAACTGTGGCTGTTTTGTGTAGAGATAATTTAAGATCTAGAGTACATTGTATATTTATAGAGTTTACTGTCCAAGTCATTCCAAATAAGCCTTGACTGTTTAGTCACACTTACCAATTGGATAATAATATTGCACAGTAATAATTGGACACCCTTTTAAGGGTCTTTGGGTAGCTGATAATTATTAGCTGGGTGGTGGCAGTGATTTCTACCATATAGTCTGGGTAAAAGGGGGACAGCTGGAGAACCTGTGCCAGCCTTTCCCAGGAGTGCCTATGTGGTTGTATACACATCTCAAAGTGTGTGTGTATGTGTGTGTGTGTGTGTGTGTGTGTGTGTGTGTGTGTGTGTGTGTGTGTGTGTGTGTGTGTGCGTGTGTGTGTGTGTGTGTGCGTGTGTGTGTGTGTGTGTGTGTGTGTGTGTGTGTGTGTGTGTGTGTGTGTGTGTGTGTGTGTGTGTCAGCTACTTGGGCAGGGACACAAAGCACTGGTTGGACAGAGAGTGTGCTGGAGATTTTAGCTTGCCCACTGGCTGAGATCTGGACCCTATAGCTGTGCCAGTGAGGAGTCTTATTAGGGACCTGGAGAGCAAGAGTGCGACCAGCCTCAGAATGACTGTGATCTCTGTGTGCTCTTAAGGGAAATTGCACTTTACTGTGTGTATTTGTTATCCTTTCCTCATATATGAAACACCCTCTCTGGTATTAGTGTTGAGGATTGAGGCTCCTTGATTGTTGGGCCAGGGCACGGGTGTCACATTTGTGGTGGCAGTGTTTGGGATATCCTCACATTTGTGTTTGGCAGAGGTGGGATATCCACACCATATATTAATTGGTTAGCAAATACTAATTGGCTTGTGGTGGTGTGGGTAGAGTAAATCTTGTAGCTTGTGTACAGTGAGCTTTGATGATGTTTTGTACTCTAAAACAGCCATGCAGTGAATACTCAGAGTTCAGTTCACAATTGGTTTATTTATTTTGTTAGCTTAGTTAGTCAGGGTGAGCAGGCAGCATGTCAGCAGGGGAGTATGGAAAGCTGACAAGGAGCCAGCTGGCGGAGATGTGCCATACTAGGGGACTGGTGCATGGAAACCTGACTAAGGCAGACCTGATTACAGCCTTGGTTACAACTGCATCAAAAAACAGCAACCAGGAGGACAATCAGACTGGCAGTGGAGTTATAATACCCTCGGAGAATGGACAGCTCAACCTTTCTGCAGTGGACCTAAAAATCCAGCTGGAGCTAAATAGACTTGAGTTGGAGGCCAGGCGTGTGGAATTAGAAGTAGCTGAGAGACTGAGGCATCTAGAGAGTGAGGAAAATAAGAAACTGCTAGGCCTGAAAGCTGAGGAAAAAGAATGGCAAAGGCAGTATGAGAAGGAGATGCTGACTCTTCACCAGAGTCATGGAGGTAATGGGGAGGGGAGTAACTGGACCCCAAAAGCACAAAAGGTCAGTAAATTTCTTCCGCAGTTTAAAGAGGTGGATAACTTTGATAGTTTCATTCATATGTCTGAGAGGGTATGTAAACAGTATGAAGTTGATCAAGGGCTCTGGGTACGGTTCCTGACCACCTTACTCCATGGTAAAACTGTAACTGTATTATCTAAAATGTCGGACGTTGCATCTTTTGATTATACTGCTGTAAAAATTTGTCTATTAGAGTTTTTTAAGCTAACACCTGAAACGTATAAGAAAAAGTTTCATGAGCATAGATGCAAGGCAGATGAAAGTGTGTGTGAATATTTTACTGAACTGAGCACTTATTTCCATAGGTGGGTGAGAGGATGTCAGGTCACCACTTTTGAAGGGCTAGCAGACCTTTTGGTGAGGGAAGAAGCTCTTAGCACTTTGACTGAGGACATGAGGATCTGGTTAACTGATAGACAATGTGGTACTTCAGATGGGTTGGGGAAGAAGGGAGACCTATATCTGGCAAGCAGGGCAGCCCTGCACAGGAAGGGGACCCCCAGTACTGCTCATGGGTCTAAAGGAACCCATGGTTGGCAGCACAGACTGCCACAACTAAATCTGCCAGTAGCAGGGGAAGCCACTAGTCCAGGTACAAGTCCAGGAGTGAAGGTTAAATGTTTTGAATGCAACCAGTGGGGCCATGTGGCATACAGATGTCCATGGAGGCTAGGTGGGGAACCAAAGGTGATGGAGCCAGTAAGTGGGAAAGACAAAATGCCAATAGTAGGTTGTCTTGAGACAACAGAGGTACTAAATTACCATCCTGCAGATATCCTGAAAGGGAAAGATTTGGATAAGGCAGTACCACGTGCTTATGCAGTTACATGCAGTCAGGCTAGGAGACAAGCAGGTAAGTCTGGAAGCCTGGGGAAGACCCAGATAGACTACATGCTTACAGACAGGACTGGGGAGGTGGTTACTTCAGGGAGGGAACTACTCTGTAGCAGTGAAACTGAAGGTGAGCCACAGCTGCTTGTGGGTACTGATGTTCCCTTGGACAGAGGGACTGCAACGGTAGAGGTGAGTAGTAGTACCCAGGCTGACAGTGAGGCACCACTGTCAGAGGATGCCAGACTTCCTGTGGAAGGAGACCTGGGAAGGGTTACCAGGAGAGAGCTGAGACAGGCTCAGCTCTCAGACCCTACATTGCAAGGCCCGAGGCAGGTAGCTAGTGAGGCACCTGATTCTCAAGGAAAGGGGGAATCTGTATACTGGGACAAAGAGTTACTATACAGAGAGTGGACCCCTGAGGGAGGGCTAGAAGGTGAGAGAGTACAGCAGTTGGTAGTGCCTAGAGCCTACCATCTTGCGCTTCTAGCCATAGCCCATGATATTCCCTTTGCAGGTCATAAGGGCATAAAACATACAAAGAAGCATCTTATGCAGAACTTCTATTGGCCTGGAATTTCCAGAGATGGAACAGGGTACTGCAGGACCTGTGAGCAGTGCTAAAAGGTAGGCAAGGCAGGAGACAAGGTGAGAGCTCCTTTGATGCCTTTGCCTGTGATTGAGGAGCCATTTCAGTGGGTAGCTATGGATATTGTGGGTCCTCTGAGTACTCCAAGTTCCACAGGGAAGAAGTATATCCTAGTGGTAGTGGATTATGCTACACGATACCCTGAGGCAGTGGCTTTGTCCTCCATTGAGGCAGAGAAGATGACAAATGCTTTGTTATAGATTTTCAGCAAGGTAGGCTTCCCAAAAGAAATACTGACTGACAGAGGTGCCAGTTTTATGTCAGACCTGCTGGCATGTCTGTGGAAGTCCTGTGTTGTGAAGCACATGAAGACCACCCCCTACCATCCCCAGACTAATGGTCTTGTTGAAAGGTTAAACTCTACAATCAATTCCATGCTACGGGCATTTGCAGATCAGTTTAAGAGGGAGTGGGACATATATTTGCCCCATCTGTTGTTTGCTTACAGAGAAGTTCCCCAGGAATCCACAGATTTTTCACCCTTTGAGTTACTGTATGGGCATAGGGTGTGGAGAACTCTACAGTTAATTTGGGATGAGTGGGAAGGTGAGTGCGAGTCTCACAAGAAGTCTGTTGTGACATATGTCCTAAACCTCAGGGCAAGGCTCAGAGAACTCATGGGCTTGGCCCAGGGGAATTTGGCAGAAGCCCAACAACAGAAAAAGGTGTGGTATGACAGGAATGTTCAAGCTAGAGAGTATGCTGTGGGGCAGCAGGTAATGGTTTTCATTCCTGTCAGACACAACAAGCTGAACGCAGCTTGGGAGGGACCCTACAAGGCGGTAAGAAAGGTAAGTGATGTTAATTACATGGTGGAACTGCTAGGCAGATGGCAGGGGCACAAACTGTACCATGTTAACATGATGAAACCTTACCATGATAGGGAGGCCCTTGTGCTGAGCATTTGCAGTGGATTGCAGGAGGAGTCTGAGGGAGATCTGGGGACTGATCTCCTCAGTGAGGCTTGGGCTGACAACTCAATGTCCCAGCAGCTATCTCCTACCCAGGTTCTAGAAATCTGAGATGTGTTGCAGGAATATGGGGACATGTTCATTGGGAAACCAGGGGGCACCCACCTGGTGCAGCACCAGGTGGATACTGGACCCCAAAGGCCTATTAGGCAGGCCCTTTATAGAGTGCCTGAGAGAGTCAAACAGACTATGTGGGAGGAGGTACAGAAGATGTTGGAACTAGGCGGTGATTCAAGAGTCCAACAGTCCCTGGCCCTCCCCAGTGGTACTGGTGCCAAAAAAGGATGGCAGCACCAGGTTATGTGTGGACTACAGGAAATAAATTGTCACACAGAGTCAGATGCTTAACCCATGCCTAGGACAGATGAAGCCCTAGAGCAGCTGGGTGGGGCTAAGTATCTTATGACTATCAGTATTACCAAGGGTTACTGGCAGGTGCCCTTGACTCCCAGTGCTAGAGAGACGTCAGCCTTAATGACTCATTTTGGCTTGTATGAGTTCACAAAGATGCCCTTTGGGATGAAAAATGCCCCAGCGACTTTCCAGCAGCTGATAGATCATATTCTAGCAGGAGCAGGAGGGTTTGCCCTTGCTTACCTAGATGATATTGCCATCTACAGCCATTCCTGGCCAGAACACCTTCAGCATGTCAGGGGGATACTGAGCAGACTACAGAGGACAGGGTTGACCATTAAGCCGAGCAAATGTCAGGGGGTATGGCAGAGGTCTCCTATCTAGGACATAGAGTGGGGAGTGGTAAGATAAGACCAGAACCTGCCAAAGTGGAAGCCATTCAGGCATGGCCTGCACCTGTTATTAAAAAGCAGGTGAGGGCATTTTTAGGGGCAGCAGAGTACTACAGAAAGTTTGTCCCCAGTTAAGGAAGAACAGGCCAGATAAGGTAGTGTGGACCCCAGCATGTGAGCAGGCATTCCAGAAGCTTAAAAAAGCCTTTGGAGGACCCCCTGTGTTAGCCAGTCCAGATTACAGCAAATAACTTGTTGTGCAGGTGGATGCTTTGAACAATGGGGTGGGGGCTGTACTTAGCCAGATTTTTTCAGAGGGGGAAGAGCACCCAATGGTTTATCTCAGTTGTAGGCTCCAACCCAGGGAGGAATGCTATGCAGCTGTAGAAAAGGAATGTCTAGCCATAGTGTGGGCATTGCAGTAACTTCAGCCTTATCTGTATGGAAGGAAATTCACTGTTATGACAGATCACAACCCACTAATATGGTTAAACAGAGCCAGCCAGCAAAATGCCAAGTTGCTAAGATGGAGCCTAGGATCGCAACCATATGATATGTCAGTGCAGCACCACAGTGGGAGTAGCAATGCCAATGTAGATGGGCTTTCAAGACAGGGAATATGGTAGGTAAATTCAGATAGACCTAACCCTCTCAAGCAGTGTTTCTCAAGGGTCACTTAAAAACTAGCTTGAGTTCTCGGGGGGGGGGTATGTGAAAATTGGGTGAAGATATCTGAAGGCTGACAGCCTAGCCAGATAGAATTTTATAGATAATTCTATCATTTGTAAATGTGAAAATGTTAAAATACAGGCTTGTTTTCTTAAATGAAAGAATATGCTGTGAAATGTTGAACCTAAAACAAATTTAGCAACATTGCCCTCTGCTGAAAAGAAAGCTAAGTCAAGCATTTCTTGTCTGTCCTTTGAAGTTAAAATTATTTCATGTCTGTCCCTTTGAAGTTAGAATTTGGAGTCGATGAGTCTGGAGTGAAGCATCCTGCTATTGTTTTAACTTAAGGAATAATTACTAGAATTTACATATGGAATGTCTTTTATTGCTCTGATTTCTGCCTAGGAGTAAAAGAATGTAGATGCAGTTTCTGTTGGCCTGGAAACCCCAGTAAGTTGTGAAGAATGATGTAATGTTTATCAGAACTGCAATTTTAATTTAAACAGAGAGAACCAGAGATTATTAAGCATTTTTGTCTTGACCATCCAACTCACAGCACTGCTTTGGCTCATATGTAAGTTATCTTAGAGTTGTGTTTTCTTTTAGAAATAGCTAGAAACTAGAAAGATTAGACTAAGTGTTTTTCTGCAATGTCAGAACTGTACTACTGAATTATTTTTAGTATTTCTCTGTGATCTTTGAATTCTTGACTAGCACTGTATAGTAAGAAGTATTGTCTTGTGTTTTTTATTTATTATTAAATATTTTAAAACCTTTCAACTGTGGCTGTTTTGTGTAGAGATAACTTAAGCTCTAGAGTACATTGCATATTTATAGAGTTTACTGTCCAAGTCACTCCAAATAAGCCTTGACTGTTTACTCACACTTACCAATTGGATAATAATATTGCACAGTAATACTTGGACACCCTTTTAAGGGCCTTTGGGTAGCTGATAATTATTAGCTGGGTGGTGGCAGTGATTTTTGCCATATAGTCTGGGTAAAAGGGGCACAGCTGGAGAACCTGTGCCAGCCTTTCCCAGGAGTGTCTGTATGATTGTATAAACTTATCTCAAAGTGTGTGTGTCAGCTACTTGGGCAGGGTCGTGAAGCACTGGTTGGACAGAGAGGGTGGCTGGAGATTTTAGCTTGCCCAGCTGGCTGAGATCTGCACTCTATAGCTGTGCCAGTGGAGAGTCTTATTGGGGACCTGAAGAGCAAGGGAGTAACCAACTCCGGACTAACTGTGATCTCTGTGTGCTCTTAAGGGAAATTGCACTTTACTGTGTGTATTTGTTATCATTTTCTCATATATGAGATACCCTCTCTGGTGTTAGTGGTGAGGACTGAGGCTCCTTGATTGCTGGCCCAGGGAGCGGGTGTCACAACGTGGTGGAATTATTTTATATTTGTGGAAATAATTATTGTCCCAGATATCCATTTTTCTACTACTCAGGTTATGAAGTCCATTATGCATTTTGCAAAGTTCCTATATTAAGAGTCATCTCTGTGTGTCAGTGTGTGTGTGTGTGTGTGTGTGTGTGTGTGTGTGTGTGTGTGTGTGTGTGTGTGTGTGTGTGTGTGTGTGTGTGTGTGTTCTGGAGCAGTGACTCAGGCCAGCTAATGTGATAGTGTATTTAACCTGCTCTTCATTTCTGCTCATATTTCCTAATACCCTTGTCTACTGCTATCTTAAATAATAATGAGTTTTTTCCCACATTTTAAGCATGATATGTATACAGATATTCTGTTCCTCTGCACGGAAAGTCAGGTTACACTTTTGCTGTGTTGTATCTCAGCTCTCACAGAGAAACACCATCCAATTTCTTCTACTTTTATTTCATGTGTCAAAAAACACACCAAAAGCTATGCATTCTTTATAGACACAAATGCTTTCTTAGTTCCTCCACTAAACATACCCTTGACCTATCTACTTCCCTCTCTCTCTTTTATGGTGTCCCATTACTTACTAGCCTACAATCTTCTCTAAAACCTAAAATTCAAATGTGTTACAACAAAGATGCCAAGCTTGCTATATATGCTAAACATTTCACCCATCACTGTACAGCTTTACACTCCATAAGTGGCTTGAACTCCCACATTATATCTCCTGCCTGTAACTCACCTGCCTTCATCTCACTATCAAGCAACCATCTGCCAAAAAGGTCTCTCAGATCTGAAAATCAACATCTTTTGCAAGTGCACAAGCCTAACTTACCTGCTGGCCAACTTCTTTATACTTGTTCTGTACCCAAAGCCTGGAATGCTTTACCACTAGCAATTAGATCTAATCAAAACCTGACATCATTCAAAAGTTCTTTACATGTCCACCACTCTTCTAGCTGGATCTGCTCTTGTAGCAACCCACCACCCTTTAAAACTGGCTTACCCTACTCTTCAAATATATTCTTATTTTTATTTCTCTTACTTACTATATAGTTCTTCTAACCTACTTTTTAATGACCACTATCTATACAATGTTATGTGTACCCTACTACATGTATGGCAGTAGTATTATACATAGTTATCCTTTACATTTGATTTGTCTCACTGTATTATAAGCTTGTTTTAACAATAACCATTGCCAAATCATATTTTACCTTTACTGTTACTAATTCTTTTTTCTTCTTCATTACATTTTTATGGACCTTTCCAAATGTCAATTCCTGTTTTATGTCTATTTTTATGGTTATTGATTGTGGAGCTTTTCTCTTTGGGCCTCCAATGAAAATGGGCTCTTATTGACCCAGTGGACTATCCCAGTAAAAAAATACCAGTATATAAATAAATACATATGCATAATAGTAATGTACCCACATGACTTCTACACAGTCATATGGGTTATGGCCTAGTATCTGGACTGATGTATGCTGTGTGCTACAAATAACCCAAGCCATACCTGAAAATTGAAATCTACAGACCTACTCCAGCTACCATAAATGGAAGTAACATAACCAAAGTCAATGTCCCTACCTGAGAGTGCATGTGTATGTGTCTGCTTTTGTATATGTTCTCAATAACAGCTCTGCATTTAAAACTTTTTGTCAGGATTGCTACTCTCTTCCTAGATTTTAAAATACACTGAAATAAAATGACAACCCTTTTATAAAATATTTTGCTCTAAAAGCCTAACTCTTGTAAGGTTATAACTATTTTCTAAACTGCCTGCATAAGAAGAAACAAGAAAAGCAGTGAGGAATGAAATGATGGAAAAGCAGACAACAGATGTATTCTTTTTGTAGTGATGTCCAGATTCTGCTAGGACTATAGCTCTCTTTTTAGAGGAGAATTGATTTTATTTTGTGTGTGCTGACTAATGGAACTATTTCCAGGGCACTTCTTGCTGTGGGGAGAACTGTTGCCACCTCTCTATACTGAGTTCCTGTGTATGTCTTAGAACAGTGACATGCCAGATACTGTCATAGCTGAAACTAAAGGATTTGTGCTGTAGAAAGGTGAGGCAACAAGAATTCTGTTATTGGATGTAGCTCTGACTGCTCTTGATAGAATGAATGCAGTGTTTTGTACAAACACGACTGCTGTAAGGATGACAGAACCAAGATAATGTCCTGAAAAAAATGGGACTAAATGGTTCCTAGTTTCAATGTGAAATAACTTACTGTAAAAAATGCAGCATCAAAAAGGTTCAGCGTGTGATAAAGAGGCAAAAATGCATTCACTAGCTCCTTTCTACTTCTTCCCACAGCATTATTCTTTGATCATACTGCGATTTTGAAGACATAAACCCTAGTAATTGCGGAATACTTTTCGGTAGGTTACCACGTTCTATAGATGTTAGTTGTGAAACATAATCACCTGCACTTATATATGTGATTTTATGTTTTAGGACATGTGCCACTGAGAATTTTCTGACCAGTGCACAAGTTTGAAGAGTTCAGTCTTTTGGAAATAATTCTGACATTAACCATCCACTTACAGAGGCATCTCAAATGAACACATTTTCATTCAGAAGTTGTTAGTGGAGATAATTGCAGTAGCAGATGAAATGTGATCTTGTTCTCCTTTTGAGAAGTTTGGACACATGCTAAGGATAAGAACTAGATCCTGTCAGGCTGAGGATTGTCTGAAACTGGAGTACAATATTCTTGCATAGTCAATCAATGTGTTATACTTAGATTAGGATCTGGATGTCGTTTATTACCTGGTCAACTGCTATGAGCATAAATCCCCTATCTATACGAGTATCTGTTGTCTTACATTTATTTACTTAATAGTTTCTGGAGAACTTTGCAGAAAGGAAAATGTGGAACACTTAAGAAGGAACCAGGGCTTATACAGTGTCTTCTAATACTTCATCTGTGAGTGTGGGCTAAGAGAAGGCATTGGGGATATTTTCACAGGACAGAGACAGGTGTGAGGTATGTGTGTGTGTGTGTGTGTGTGTGTGTGTGTGTGTGTGTGTGTGTGTGTGTGTGTGTGTGTGTGTGCGTGCGTGTGTGTGTGCGTGTGTGCGTGTGTGCGTGTGTGTGTGTGTGTGTGTGTGTGTGTACACGTGTTTGACAGATGGATAGATAGCATAATTGATAGATAAATAGATATAGATAGATCGATTAGTTGATTGACTGATTGATTTATTGATTGATTGATTGATTGATTGATTGATTTGCATATTTGCATTTGTTTGTTGGGAAAGTCTAAATGGGTTGGAAATCACTTTTCAATGGATGTCCAGGGAGATAAGCTCCAGAAAAGTAGCAATCAGTATACAGATGCATTAAACAACTACACATACAAAGAATATGATACACAAAGAAACATATATCTATATATCTATATCTATCTATATCAATCTATATCTATCTATCTTCTTCTTCTTTTGGCTGCTCCCATTAGGGGTTGCCACAGCACATCAACTGTTTCCATTTCTTCCTCTCCTCTGCATCTTGCTCTGTCACACCAACCACCTGGATGTCCTCTCTCACCACATCCATAAACCTTATCTTAGGCCTTCCTCTTTTCCTGTTACATGGCAGCTTCATCCTAAACATCTTTTTCCCAATATACTCTGCATCCCTCCTCAGCACATGTCCAAACCAACGTAATCTTGCCTCTCTGGCTTTGTCTCCAAACCTTCCAACCTGGGCTGACCCTCTAATATACTTATTTCTAACCCTGTCCATCCTCGTCACACCCAGTGAAAATCTTAACATCCTCAACTCTGCCACATCAAGCTCTGACTCCTGCCTTTTTGTCAATGCCACTGTCTCCAACCCATATAACATAGCTGGTCTCATTACCCTCTTGTAGACCTTCCCTTTCACTCTTACTGGTACTCGTCTGTCACAAATCACTCCTGACACTCTTCTCCACCCACTCCATCCTGCCTGTACTCTCTTCTTCACCTCTCTTCCACACTCACCATTACTCTGATGTTGATCCCAAGTATTTAAACTCATCCACCTTCGCCACCTCTACTCCCTGCATCCTCACCATTCCTCTAGCCTCCCTCTCATTCACACACATATAATCTGTCTTAGTCCTGTGGGGATGCACAAGCCAGTGCATTTCCTTTTGCCGGTCCCAAGCCCGGTTAAATGGGGAGGGTTGCGTCAGGAAAAGCATTCGGAGTAAAATTTTGCCAAATCATACATGCAGACAACAGTACAGATATATATATATGTATATATATATATATATATATATATATATATATATATATATATATATATATATATATAGTCACCAGAGCTGTGGATGACAGCAAGGCAGTTCATACAGCCTACCTCAATCTGGCCAAGGCCTTTGATACCATTCCCCACTCAGGAACTATTGATAAACTCACTAAACTAGGCATCAACCCCTATATCACTACGTGGGTTGCAAATTGGCTCATGGATAGAACCCACAGTGTGAAAGTAGCAGGCTCCAAGTCAGACTGCTGACCAGTCATAAGCGAAGTCCCATAGGGATCGGACCTGGGTCCTCTCCTGTTTGGCATCTACTTATCAGAGATCCAGGCCAACATGGAGGGACTCTGGCTGACCAAGTTAGCAGACAACTGCAAGCTGGGAGCTATTATTAACTCCCCAAGTGATGTAGACATCCTACAGAAAGGCCTCACTGAGACCAATGACTGGTGTCAGAACCATGACCTTAAGTTTAATGCCAGAAAATGCACCATCATCTCCTTTGGGAAAAACTCAGTTCCCACTAATTACCACATCAATGGGAGCCCACTGAACACTGAAGGCATTATAAGAGACCTGGGGACACAGGTTGACAGCAACCTCTCCTTCGACCTCCACATTGCCACAGTGGTCAGAAAGTCCTTCTATGTGGCACATCTCATTATCAAGGGTTTTGCATCCAGGAAGAAAGAGGTCATCATCTCTCTCCTCCTCCGTCATTAGGCCAATCATCGAGTATAATGCCCCATTTGGCATGTACCTCACTAGACACATGCAACAGCTGGAAAGGTCACAAAAGTACCTTATGAAGAGGATCCTAGACCTTAAACACATGTCCTACATGATTATTTATTTCACAATTCTCAGGATGAGCACTTTCGTTTGCTGCAAGCAAACTTCATCAGATAAAATGTTCACTGGTGCCACCTTTTTATATATACCAAAGAAAATAAACTAAGCTAATTACTCAATTCAATCTAGAATTCTTAAAGTTACAAAACACACTATTTAAAAACCTTCACTGGGTACATTAAGTGCAATTGAATACAAAAAATTAGTATAAAAATAATTCACAATCCTAAATCATTCATGCCACCAAAACATAAATTAATAATAGGTGCATGTACATTGGTCATGTTGACATTTTTCTAAATAATGTATCTGATACATTATTAGATGTTTTGAAAAATTGACAATTATACCAAATCAGATCTCCCTGACAAAATGGCTTTGATATTAATATATTCATTTAAACCTGGTTCTATATTTGACTTTAGTCTCAACTGCCACCTAATTTCTTTCTGTAACAAAAGATTTTTATAATCCCCTCCTCTCATGTTCCTGTCAATCAAATCCACAATACCAAATTTAAAATCAGGTGGAGAACAGCAGACTATGGTGTGTTTGTAGAGGGCACTAGTTTCTTTTTTATTTTTGATGTCATTCATATGTTCGTAGATCCTGGTCTTTAGTGCCCTCTCAGTTTTGCCCACATAATATGCTGGACAAGAAGAACAGGTTGCCAAATACACCAACATTCTAGTCCTGCAGTTCCCTCTACAAAATCTGATTTTACTGTTCAAACCATTGTTTAGTGTGATGTGATCGACTTGATGAATATGGGAACATTGGCTACATGCCCCACAGGAATGTGTTCCACCATTGTGTCTATACATAATTGTTCCCTTTTCAAAAAGTTTCTTAAAGTTCTGACTAACTTTATATGTGACCCGTGGTCCATCCCCAGTCATGCCGTGAACTTCTTGGTTAGTTTTTAAAATAGACCAATTGTTCTGAAGTATCCAGATTACATGGTCTGAAAAAAACATTATGTTCAATGACACAGGCCCCCTGGAAATCCCTAAATTCCTCTATTGGACTAACACTGACAGACCGTGGTTGTCCCAGTAAAGATTTATATCTGGTCCCCCCCCCATATAAACCTCCTGTAAAGTCTCACCTACCAGTTTTTTAGGGTAGCCTCTCTCAATAAATTTCTCACCCAAAAACAAGAATTCCTGATGTAAATCTGTAAATTCTGATGTCATTCTTGCCACCCTCACTGCCTGCCCCTTCACAATACTCCTTTTTTGATGGTAGGGATGTTGACTGTCAAAATGGAGATAGCTGTTACACCAGGTGGGTTTCCTGTAAATCTGTGACTTGAAACCGTCATTGGTTTTACTCAACGTAATGTCCAGATAACTTATGCGTGTGTTGTCTACTTGATATGTAAACGAAAGAAAAGTGGTGGAATTGTTGATATAATTCATAAATTCTTCCAACTTCTCCACGTTCCTTCCCATGTAACAAAGATGTCATCCAAAAATCGAAGATAGGTGGTGATGTAGCAAATAAAAGGACCTGAAAAGATAAATCTGTTTTCCCATTCCAATAAAACCAGATTGGCGTAAATGGGGGCACAAGCTGCCCCCATGGCTATGCCACTGGTTTGTTTGTAATATTCACCCTAAAAACTAAGAAAGTTGTTGTTTAATACCACCTCCATTAGTTCTAGGGTTAGCAATTTCCTATCCAAGGGTAAGTCAGAATACCTGGAAATACTTTCCTCAAAAAATTCAAACCCTTCGTGTCTGGGAATACAAGAAAAAAGATCTTACACGTCTAGGGTGGTGAAAAGACAACTTTCAGACCATAAACTTTTGTCAATCTTACCCAAAAAGTCCCAGGAATCCCTAACCAAATGCTTTTGGTTGAGAACAATATTCTTGACTGATCGGTCAATAAAAAACGCTAAAGGGTGTGTCTTAGATCTTTTAGCTGATACAATCGGTCTAAAGGGAGGTTGTGTAATGGATTTATGTAACTTGGGGATTCCAAAAAACCCCGGAATAACAGGATAAGTTTGTTTTAAAAAATCATAGGTGGAACCCTCTATTCCGTTTTCTATCCTGTATTCTTCCAATAAGGAATCGATCCTGCCGTAAGCTACTTGGATCTCATTATAAGACACTGAGGAATATGTATTCTTGTCTGACAATAAGGATGTTAAGGCGTTCGTGTAATCAGTTTGATGAAACATCACTAACCCCCCACCTTTGTCAGGTTCCATGTATCTAATACTATTTTCATTCCTCAAACTGTTCAACAACTTCTCTTCTTTCCTAGATAAATTATAACACACTGGACCTTTCTTGAAGCTGTTAAACTTGTCATAAATCTCCTTGGTGACAATATTTTCAAATATTGCTATGGTCGGATGCAAAGGAGGATTAAAAGTGCTTCTCCTCACTAATGAAGTATTAGTGAGCCCAATGGCACTATAAGGTTTATTTTTGTGAAACAGTCTAAGGTTCATTTTCCTAAGAAATAACTTTAATTCAATTAATATGTCAGCAAGGTCTCCCCTGTTAGATTTGACAAATTTGAATCCCTTTGAAAAAAGTTCAAAATATGTCTCATCCAAAACATGATCAGTGTAGTTGTAAATTTTAAACCTTTGTGTTCCGAAACAATACCATTATGTTCAGTTTGAATGCATCCTATCTCTCTCTGTTTCCCCTGTTCCTCCAACCAGAATCCCTCCCAGTTAAATGGGATGGGGGGCCTGGGTCTGAGGGAACACGTGCCTTGTTGGCCAGTCTTTCTGATTGTCTCGGACCTAAAAAAGTAGAGTCCAATGGATCTGAAAAGGAATCAAGTTCATCAAGACCCCCATTAAACCCTTCCCTAGTATCCCTTCTTGTCCTATCATAATGGTTTCCGATAGGGGAGGATTTGTTAGAATAACGTGGCAAGTGTGAGGTAGAAACAGTATTGAACCTCTTAACAGACTGCTCAGAGGGATATGTAGTGTGAATAGGTCTAGGGTACTGTTTCCCTTTAAAATATTGTTCCTTATCCCTAAGGAACTTTTTTTGTTTTCTTTCAAACACTTTTTCAACCCTCGTTTCAATTTTCTCCAAAATTCTGATATAAAAACCTTCATAATGTTCGAAAAGTAAATCCTTATTAATATCACTATCGAGAACATTAAGTTCCCCCAACAAACTATTAAGTTGTGTCTCGTTGTGTTTAATTAATTTCAAAACCAACGCAAAGCCACAGTCATCGAAAAAATTATGAAAATCACTTAAAACAGTTTCAGAGTACTGTATGCCAAAAGGATATTTGAAAAAACGTAATCCCTGAGGAACAATTTTACTATTTAAGCATTGATGCAAATAGCTGTTCTCAATCTGAATACTTTTATATTTGAACAACTGCTTTTCAAACACATGCACCATGTCTTTAAAAGAAAGTTCAGTTGTTCGCTTAACCCGTTTGTCATCATTTAAAACATCATTGTAATTGTTAGCACAATGCTTATCATTAAAAACATATTGCTTTTGTAAAATGTCCTGAAAGCGAACAGAACACACGTTTCCAGCACTTTGTTACAGAAAGAAATTAGGTGGCAGCTGAGACTAAAGTCAAATATAGAACCAGGTTTAAATGAATATATTAATATCAAAGCCATTTTGTCAGGGAGATCTGATTTGGTATAATTGTCAATTTTTCAAAACATCTAATAATTTATCAGATACATTATTTAGAAAAATGTCAACATGACCAATGTACATGCACCTATTATTAATTCATGTTTTGGTGGCATGAATGATTTAGGATTGTGAATTATTTTTACACTCATTTTGTGTATTCAATTGCACTTAATGTACCCAGTGAAGGTTTTTAAATAGTGTGTTTTGTAACTTTAAGAATTCTAGATTCAATTGAGTAATTAGCTTAGTTCATTTTCTTTGGTATATATAAAAAGGTGGCACCAGTGAACATTTTATCTGATGAAGTTTGCTTGCAGAAAACGAAAGCGCTTGATAGAGGCACTGGGAACAAACATCGGGCAGCACAATGCCAGGGCACTTCTATGAGCTAGGCTTGTAAAGGCTCTAAGGCATTAGCCTAGTATGCATCTATGAACCTATGAAGCTACTGTATGTATATATATAGATATACGTGTGTGTGTGTGTGTGTGTGTGTGTGTGTGTGTATATATATATATATATATATATATATATATATATATATATATATATATATATATATATATATATATATATATATATATATATATATATATATACACACAGATACAATAGAACATTATATAATGCTAGTTTATGCAGTAAGATTTAAATGTGGTAAAAGAAAGATGCCAGCTATGGTTGCAGGTAATGGCATTGTGGTGAAATGTGTGCCAGAGAGGAGGGTAAAAGTTTTACAATCTTTCAAAAGCACAAGTATCCATTCTGCATTAAAGACTCTAGCTGGAAATAAAGGAATAAAGTAGAAATGCTGGATACTGAGAGAGAAGTCTTGAGAGAGAGACTGGCAGTATACAGTATAACCATAGGATGGCACTCAGAAAAGTGAGACTAGGTAAAACAGAGGTTACTCTACCCCATGGCTAATATTGGTAATAATGAAGTAGGACAGGTGAATGATCAGTACAAGTAATGGCTTAAAGTAACTTTGTTATCCTCCCTTATATTTTTGATTGCTCCTACTGTAAATATGGTTCCTAACCACACCTTCCCAATAAAGAGAGGTACTATTCAAGGTGTGAAGCTGTCAAAAGAAATATGGTGCATCATGTAAGCATTATAAAACAGAAACAATCACTTAATATATTTTTAAGAGTGGTATCACTTCCAATTAGGTCTCCATTTTCTTCAGTTACATAGTAATTTAAGATATCTGAGGGCAAAACAAAAGTGCAGACATATGAAATATACATTTTTGACATTTATTAAATGTTTGATATTATATATAATGACTTTTTAATTAAATTATATACTGTTTAATATAAAATTAATGTTTTGGGTTAAGCCTCCCTTACAAATTGTATTTATTTAAATAGCATACATAAGAGAAGTAGACAGATCTTGTTGCTGGCAACATACTACAATTTACCAAACATTTCAGGTAGCATATTTGTGATTGGGAGGGCACTAAATCTACTTATGCCCAATAGCATTGGGGGATTAGCTAAATCTCAGGTCATCTTCTGGCCTTGGCATTATCTGGGTGTGGATATAGCTTTCGCACATGATCTTATGTTCAGGTTTGTACATTTTGGTAGTAAAGTAGAGACGTTGTTTAGCTATGTATCTGTCCTGGAGGTTTAAAGACTCTTCAGGATTTGGATTTACTCATGATTTTGATATCTGTGTAGTAGTGTTTTGTGAGATTGTTCAAGGGAGGTTTTTAATAGTAGTTGATGATTGTGAGGCTTGAGATTGGGACTGTTGAAAGCGTGTGATACACATACTGAAAGGAATCCATGGAATTCTTTTAGTCAGTGTGCACCACCTTTGATAAGTGCAAACACTTTTACTTATTTAGTAGGTATTTTGGGTCTATATTAGAACATCGAAGTTTCAAAACTTCGAATGTTCTAATATCAAACCCTATTCAGTGAAAGCTGAAAACATAGAACATACAGAACAGCGAATTTTTTCCTAGGGAAAAAATTCACTGTTCCAAAACACATACACACAACACAAGCACACCAAACAAAGAGCAATCCACACACATGCACCTAAAATCTTACACCAACCCTACACTAAACTATACACACACCACTAAATATCCACTTACCTTAACCCAAACCCTATCCCTAAGGTCCGTCATCATCGCACACTCACATCACCAGCGCCCTAACTCTAACTCTAACTCATCTACCCCACCCTAATCCTCACGTCCACACAATCGGGCACTTACCTGACCCACGCCCTAACCCTAACTCACCTAACTCGCCCTAACCCTCACATCCACACAATCGCACACATACCTAACCTGCACCCTAACCCTAACTACCCTAACCCGCACTCAATCACACACTTACCTGAACCCAACCCGTAACTTTCCACCACAGCGCTGAAAATACTGAAGCAACAGAAATGGACAACCGAATTCTTTCCCTAGGAAAAAATTTGGTTTTCTG
The DNA here is from genome assembly GCF_019279795.1 of Protopterus annectens. NCBI lineage: Eukaryota > Metazoa > Chordata > Ceratodontiformes > Protopteridae > Protopterus > Protopterus annectens. The sequence continues at coordinate 1,353,784,264 of NC_056733.1, read as the reverse complement.
TTGCTTTGATATTTTCAGCTTTCGCTCAATAGGGTACGATATTAGAACATTCAAAGTTTTGAAACTTCGATGTTCTAATATAGACCCAGTATTTTCACTGTATTGTATGGTAGTATTTAAATTTCTGAAAGATGACTTAAGGTGGGGTCAGATACACAATTTCTGAAGCAACTGTAAAGATACACAGGCTTTGAGAGACTGAGTTTTAAAAATTGGGAAACAGAAGAAATACATTGAACATGGAAAGAGAACAGGAAGTCTGCAACTGCTTTTTCATTGGTATACATGGTGGTGGCTGTGAGAAGGGTGGTTACAAACTAATAAATAGGTTTGGATCATGTACTGATATGTTACAGTTGGGTGAAGAGACAAACAAAGTCACTGGACTCGGACTTGCAAAACTGTTGAAATTTAATGTGGTCAGGGTTAAAACTATAGAACGCATGGAAACAAAGACATTTTCTTAAATACATCGTACTTTCCACTTTGTTCACCTTAAACGCTGATAAATTCATCAGAAGTAAAGTTTATGACTACAATAAAATGATATGCAGAAGAATGAAGTTGTTAAAATGAAGTATTTTTAGTTGTATGCACTTGACATGAGGATAATAGAAAACATTGGTATGGTTTACTAGTGATGTCATAAGGAATATAAGCTCTGTAAATGAAGAAGGATGATTTTAAAGAAAAATACTTTTTTGTGACCCGAATACAATCTAAACCACTTAAGACAAACATATGTAACAAATGTTAATGGAAGTGTTTGAGAAAAAGGAGCAGCACCATCACTCCCCTGCAATTAAATAAAAGACAAATGAAGCACTAGTTCTCAGGTCTATAAATTGCTTTACCCATAAGACAGCATATCATTCTGATGGTTTTTCATGCATATAATAATTTGCTATGGATATTGCAGATGTGAGTAAAACACAAAGATAAAACTCATACAAAATGATGCGGTAATGGAGAACATAGGACCGCACCATTGCAGTTGCATAATATCTAGGAGTTGCTGCAGATCATCTAAGCCACAGCTCTCAACTTCTTTGCTCAATAACAGGGGAAAAGCTAAAAATAATGGGTAGAAAACCCACTATTGTTATGTATACCTTTCACTTGTACCTAATTATGAGGAATGTTACTCATTTTGAGTCTTAAAAAGTCTATGTCCCTCACTGTTCCATATTTGAATGGCGTGTTACTCATTCAGCGTAAAGAATTTTTCTAATTAATGTCATGGACACAGCTGAGGGACACACTCAGCAATGATGAAAAGATTTACTTTTATCATATTTAGTGGCGGTAACAGTATCAGGTGATAACAGAGAGCACTGGACTTTGAGTAATCACATCACTCTTTATTCTGGATTTGTACTTACACAAGGTCTAGTGTTCTACATTATTGCCCAAGATGAGCATATGGCTGCATTCCATATCACTAAATATGTTTATGCTACTCTAATTTCCTTTTTTAGAGTTGCATCTGGTACTCTTATTGGAAGATACTTAGGTTAATAACCTGATCTTTGCTGATAATACAATGGCAAAAATCCTGAATTTTCCCTTTTATGAGCTCACCATTTCAGAATATTCTGCAGCAATTAGGTGAAAAAAAGTAAAACAACACAGAATGCTAAACAGATGTTTGACATCCAGTTCCTAAATACAGAAAGGATTCCCCTTCAGAAAAAATACAGAGGACAAAATGACAGTAGAGGGCTTGTTTATTTAATTATATTTCTTTCATTGCTTTTCCAACTGGAAAGTTTTCATTTTCGCTGGATTTCTGAGCAGTAAGAAACACTGCAAAACATTAAAGTGTACAAAGCTGGTGCTCACTGACACTGTGATACAGTACAATATAATTCAGAAAAGTGAGACCTGAGATAATAACATGCATTGTATGGACACTGTTAACACTAATTTGATGCAGTGTTGGTTATAAAGTTTATTTAAGATGAGATAAGAGTCAGATACCAGTAGGACATACCGACAGTCAACAGCTGTAATAAAAAAGTAGCAAATTGCATTTAATGAAAAAAATGTATGGTGCACCATTGGTTTTAATATAGTTAATGATTGTAAGCATGATGTATGTACCTAGTAAGTATTATATAATGATATGCAGGAATTTACAAATTACTTATTAAAGTAAATACAAACTTGACTGATATAATTAGCATATAAATTTGAGCAGTCTATAGAGGACTCGCAAAAATGTTAGCACAAAAGTGCTACAGATTAAAGTAACATAACTGAAAACAAAACATTACAGGTAATACAAAAAATGTTAACACAAAAGTGCTACAGACTAAAGTAACATAACTGAAAACAAAAGATTACAGGTAATCTGTAAACTGGTAAAGAGATAAAAAGATGCCTAAAACATGGTCTTCAGAAACAAGTAATAAGGCAGTAAGTCCACCCCAGTAACAATTCCTCTGTACATTCAGAACTATTTCCAAAAGTATTTTAACGGACTTCTTTACAGAGATGATTCTTATATCATGAGGTAGCTAGCTCCAGAATTTCCAAGGTTTTCCATCAATCAGTAGTTGAACAGGTAGCACACCTGTCTTTGATGGTGGAGGATCAGAAGTCTGTGGGTTCATTTCCTACATCAGGTAGCTGGATTAATTTTCCAGTAGTGACACTGTAATACAGCAAGCAGGTGGTGCTACTCTCCTGTATGTGCCATCCTTCAAATGAAATGTTAAATCAAAGTCCATCTGCTTTGCTTGGTGTGAGCTGACATGGAGGTAAAAGATCCCTCAATACTTATCAAAAAGGGTACAGGAAGTTCCTCAGTATCCTGGCCATTTATATGGGTGCCTTCATTTTGATCCAACAGGCACACATGATTGATCTCTGTTTGGTTGACACCATTTGGTCAATAGAGAAAAATGGTTGACATGCATAAGATCAACTATCCCTTGTTAGGGAAATAGTCCTTTTCTCTGGGGACTGTGTATTCCCAGAGTTAGTATATATAATTAGCAGGAGGTGGGGGTGCAGCCCTCTTGCAGAAACACTTGCTGATGTTTTGTCTGCTTGGGGGTTAATCCTTGTAGCATTCCCAGTACCTGAAATGTTCTGTTTGGTGACCTTTTGATGTTATTTTGAGCATTGATTATTTGTCAGTTCAACTAAAAACAATATATCTGCATCTGTATAAATAAATGTACCAATGGTGTAGTAGTACACTGCTGTGATTATAGTGCACAGGGTCCTGGGTTCAAGACTTGGTAGTGATAGGGATAGATTCGATAAATAAATATTTCTTTTTTTTTAAACAAGTTTATTGTTTTTAACATACAAAATAAATATCATAACAATTTTATACAAGCAATTAAAATAGAAATAGTTATAACATTCAATAAAATAACCAAAGTATTTACAAAGACATCCACTACAAATCAAATCAATTGATTAAACTATAATGTCATGCTATTGAAACTAAGATTTTTTAACAGGTTTTGTAAAGTATCCCATATAATATAATAAGATGTTTTTCTAGTAGTTCTTGATTTTATTGTCATCAATTCCATATGACACACTTCAGTCATAACATTTTTAAATTCATTAAATGAAGGAGGGGTATCTGAAATCCAATTTCTGGTTATTATTTTCTAGCCACTGCTAGAATAGACCATAATAAGGGAAGTTTAACTTTAACACTTTTAGGAACAGGTGTGTTAAATAATATAAGTGATTTAGAAACAATGAAATTATCTGTGAAAAGGGCCTGCAAAAAATCATTGATTAACTTCCAATATTCCTTCAATTTTATACAGTCATAAAACATATGTGCCCAATCAGCATTTATTTCTACATTACATCTTTTACATAAGTTGTCTTTATTATTTATTTTATTCATCATTAAAGGTGTATAGAAGGATCTATGTAAAAATTTCCAAGTAAAAAGTCTCCAATTAATGGAATAAGTAGTTTTATAAGCAGATTCCAATATATATTGTTTATCTTGTTGTTTTGGTGATTCACCATTAATAGAAATGAAATAATTCCAATAGGTATCTGAACTGTAATGAGTTTCTTCTCTGATAATTTTATGTATGTATGAGAGCTTACCTTTATCAGAAACTCTATGTTGTAAATTTAATATCAAGTAATCAATCAGTATTGGAACAGATTCTTTAACTGTTAAAGACATTAAATCAATTTTATTAATACGATGTTGTCTAAAAGTCTGAATTTCTAACCAACATGTTTCTCTCAAATCAAATTCTTGCTTTAAGAAGTCTAAATTTTTTACTTTATTATCAGACAGCAACTGATACCAATACTTTAGATCATTCTCTGTGACTAAAAGAGTTCTTTCAGAGGTGGTTGACAAAAGCATACCTTGTGTATACATTATAAGGAATAGAATAAAATTCCATTCCTTATACTTAGGATGCATGAATATAAAATTACGATAACTGATAATAATGTTTAATGGGTAACTAACTATATATTTTGGGGTAATGGATGAAGTAAAAAATTCTTTTAGTAACCATAACATGGGGTTATTTACAATAATATTTTTATGTATTAAAGAGATTTTCATGAAGTGAATGCTAATTAGTTCCCAGTAATCTTTCCATCTTGCAACATATGACTGATCTATTAACAAAGTAATAACTTTTATAATAGAAAAGATAGTATATAAATTAAAGTCTGGAAATGAAATGCCCCCTTGAGACCAGCTATTAGTATGTTTCTTTAATGCAATCCTAGGTCTATTAGGTGCCCATAAGAAATTTAACATTAGTGAATTCAATTTCTTAATAATTATTTTTGTAGGTGGGAGTATTATTGATTGTATTAAGTATAATATCTTAGGGAATACTACCATTTTAATAATTGTGAGTCTCTCTTCCATGGTAAAAAACATATTGTTCCAGCTATTGAAAAGATTTTGTATATTAAGAAGACAGGTACTATAATTATTATGTATAATAGATTTGATATCTTTAGTTAATATTATACCTAAGTAAGTTATCTGACCTGAGATGGGTATATATTTGTTAAAATCATTAATGAGGACATTTTTTCATGTGTATATTGGTAATATTTTAGTTTTTTCTTCATTGAATATTAAACCAGAGATATTTTTAAAATCCATCATTTTATCAAATAAGGACTGCATAGAAGAGTTAGATCCTGCTGATGTAATTAGAACATCATCTGCAAAAAGTTGAATTTTAGATATTGTATTTTCATCTATATCAAATCCTTCTATATCAGTACTGTTTCTGATCAAATTAGCCCAAGGCTCCATTATTAAAGTAAATAATAGTGGAGAGAGTGGACACTCTTGTTTTGTACCTTTTAAAATGGGTATTTTTTTGTGAGACATATGTTCCTATCTTAATGTAAGCCAATGCTCCTTTATATAGATGTTCAATTACATTTACAAATGCATCTGAGAAGTTTGTGCACTTCAGTAAGATAAACAAGTAGTCCCAACTTACTGAATCAAATGCTGAACTTATATCAAGACTAATAAGTGTTAAATCTTTATTTTTCCTATTTGCAAAATCAATTAACGTTAAAGTTCTCCTTATATTATCAAATGTATTTCTATTTACAATAAAGCCTGTCTGGTCTATATCTATAATGCCTGGGATGATTGTCTTTAATCTATCAGCAAAAATACTCATAAACATTTTATAGTCAACATTAAGTAATGAAATAGGTCTATATGAAGTGCATCTGGTTGGGTCTTTATTGGGTTTAAATTTGGTGAAAAAAATGTGTATTGCCAAGATGGGGAGTTGTTAACTCATTTTGGGCCAAAATAAAAACCTTATGTATTAATGAGTAAGTACTTTTGGGAAGAATTTTATAGATCTCTGGTATAATACCATCATTACGTGGTGCTTTGTTTGATTTAAGCTTGTTTATTTGTGTAATAACCTCTGTATATGAAATATTTTTATCCATTAGTTTAGTCTGTTGTTTATTAAGTTTTTGTTCATGTTTGTAGTTATAAATTTCTTTATTTTATCTTTAGGCTCCATGTTAATGTTATTATGATTAATTTTGTGAAAGTGATTTCTAAATTCATCTAATATTTCTGGTAAACTAGAAACATTCTTCTTTTTCCTTGAAGAGAAAATTTCTTTGATATGATTTTGTTTATTCAACCTTTTGTTTTATTTTTAAGTCTATGTAAGTATTTGGGACTTATTGAGTAAGACAAAACTTATATTTCTCTAATGTTATTTTAACTTTATGAGTTAAAATTTCTTTGTATTTCTCATTTAATTTATTTATTTCTTCAATGACTTTTTGTCCATAATATTTTCTTTATTATTATGTTTGTATGAGTCTAATTTGCTTTGAATATCTAATAATTCCTTGTCCCAAGATTTCCTTTTATTATTATACCATCTGATACTTTGTCCATATAAATATGATTTTAAAGCATCCCAAACATAAACAATGGAGACTTCAGGTGTATTGTTTAAGTCTAAAAATGTTGCACTTCTGAAAGTATATAATCTTTATAGTCTTTTAGTTGAGTTAAGTATGCTGGTATCCTTTTGATCTGAACATTGTAAGTACTTTTTATCATAAACTCAAAGACAATTGAATTATGATCTGATATAGGACACAAATGATTTTAGAATTAATTAAGTCTGTTACCATCTGGTTAGAAATAAAGACTCTATCTATTTTTGAATAAGTTTTATATCTGTTAGAAAAAAAGTGTATGGTAATGATTTTGAATCTATCTGATTATTAATATCATTCAAATGATATAAATTAACAAAATCCTTTAAATGATTAGCATTAGATGTAATTTTCCTTTTTCCTATAGTAGTAGTATCTTTTTCATGTAGGATACAATTAAAGTCACCTGCTAAAATAATATCTCCTATAGAAAATGATATGATCTTATTGAGATGGTGTTTCACTGTATTAATGCCAATTCCTGGTATCCAATATACATTGATTAATGTATATGTCTTTCCATTAATCTGTATTGTAACCATACAAAACATTCATTTATCATCTTTATAAGACTTAATAGTTTTAGGTATGGGCATACTTTTATTCCCTAAAATAGCCACTCCTCTTTTTTTCTGAGTGTGTTCTGAACTAACCAAGACTGTATATTTATTAGTGGCTAATTTATCAATATCCTTTTTCAGGAGATGTGTTTCTTGAAGGAATACTAAGTTGGCCATATGAAAATTAATGTATCTCATTAAACTTGCCCTTTTACATGGGTTATTCAGTCCATTAATGTTTAAAGAAATTCCTTTTAGAGAAATCATTTAGCTTTTATAAACATATAAAACATATAATCAGAATAACAATTAACAAAATAAATGATATTATACCTCCTCCTTTAGGTGTACCATTAATTATAGCTGTATTTATTGAAAATCTTATGGGATTTTGTATAAGCTTCACTTTTATTTGTAGTGACAATTAGTTTATAAAATGTGTTGTGGATGTCAGAACTATATACAAACAACAATAAACAGGTGAAAATAATATTAGGATTAAACATTGCACCCAGCCTGGAGTTAAGAACTCCAACTTTGAGTAGCACATACCACTCAAGTTATCCCCCTATGCTAAGCAGCAGTACCTCAGCTGCAACCATATCAATTCAATACTAACTATTATTAACTAAAGTTAACCTCATTTAATTAGATTATCTAGTAAGACAAAGCTAAACAATTTATAAATCAGCTTCATATAAACAAATAAGAACATTTAGAAACAGCTCATATTACTATGTACATCTATTTTGTATAATACACTCATAATCAAAATAGCAGTCTAATAAACTTGATAATGGGAACCGAGAAGAGAGAGAGAGAGAGAGAGAGAAAAAAAAGGGGGCATATCTATATATTAGTTTATTAAAAGTTTGTAAAAATAAGTTCTTATGTTCATTTGGATTCAATAACTTAGGCTATTATGGTTCAGACATTACATATATTAGGGTATTCCTACTTTCTGCCATAGAAATGCAGTTAACAGTTTTAAAAACTTTAAATTAATTGCACCAAAGCTTTCTTCTCATACTTATTATAGCCAGTAAATAAAATATTTATACTCATACATATGTTTACAAATCATACTGCACAGCAATGTAAATTCCTAGTTATACATAAATCATTGTGAAGAAAGCCATCTGTATTTTATATATCTGAACTGCTGCTTTAAAATATGTCACATGACAGTTTCTTCTAAGATATAATCATAATGATACTTGTGCTTGTCAATTAGATAAGTCAAATGATTTATAACATTATATATGTTTAAATCATAAGTATTTATATACAATAATATGTTGCAGTCATGTAAGCTTTCAAAAACATGTGTATATATGTTTTACCTTCTATGCCTTCTAAAATATCTCACTTGCTTACTATAGCATACTGAATCATTTAAAATCATTATAACTTTCATATTTTATAAATTACATCTTAAATAAGTAAGTTGTTATAAAGAATAACTCACATTTAGATGTCATAAAGTTCGTTTTTCATCACAAAGTCGCATTTACAGCAGTTCTACTTCCTGGAACAGTGTTCTTCTTGAATCTGCGATGTGTCAGTGTGAAATCAGGGGTCAAAGTTCAAAATGACTGCATTCAGCTTCTCTGCGTGTATTCTGAGTGTTGAAGCTTTTAAAACAACTCGAGGACACTAAATAAATAAATATTTCTAAATGCTCTATGGCTGCTCCTTTTTATCTATATCATTAATAAAACTGTTGCTATTCAAATAAGCAAAACAAATAAATATAAGCTACCAATTCTAATTTGTGACATCTTTAATGATACAGTCAATCCTGGTGTATTTGTTTGAACACATGCAACAGTGTTGGAAATCTAATTAGTGGTCTTTAAAGATCCCATGTTAATTTAATTGGTGTGATACTACCTCAGCTTCCTCCGGGTTAAATTTCCAGCAGGTAGTCACTTGGTTTATATGTATTCAATGCTGGTATAAGTGTCTGACCATGGATGACTGTGTTGGAAGGCTCATTGGTAGACTAGAATTTTTTCATTTTACAAAGATACCCTATTTTCATTCTTTCATCAATTTCTGCGATTTATGATATTACATTATCCTCCTCTGGCTTTCAAAGACCAACTCTAATTTCCAACCACTCATGACAAGCTTATAAAGATGATAGAATATTATGTGTGATAGATGGGAAGAGCAGAGATACAAGATGCAAGACTTTTACTAACCACTGATATAATTTGGTATGTTAGAAAGTGTTTGCCTTAAACATTGCTTTTTCAGTTTGTTTAGAGAAATACTTGGCAGGCAAAGTTACACAGCTTGTTAAATACTGTAAGTTTTAAACTAAATTTTCACTTTAAGAATGAACCACAAACATTCATAAAATTAAAGCTATATTTATTTGACTAAAGTGCTGAATTACTGCATTGTTAGTAAGAGCATATTTTGGATATCAGCCAAGAAATGTGTGCTTTCTGCAGTATTTACATTCTTGTTTGCAACTGTAGTAAATTATTTATTATTGAGTTTTATATTACTTAATTTGCCTGGTTTATACTTTAATAACAAACATTGTAAAGGTGTACTTGATTTCATATATTAAAAAGGTAATAATACAATCATAAACAGCAAAGTATTCTGTCCTTGTATCCATACCAAATATTTTTGTTGACAAATTTATTTCAAATTTCACACTTCCACCTCACCATCTCTGATTATATCTGTTGTTCCTCTTCCCGGTCCTCCTATTATTACTGTGAAACAAGTGCTATTTAGCTGTTTCATAAATAAAACCACCAATTCTGTGAGTCCTGATAATATTCCCAGCTGCTTACTAGGAAGTGCTAAGCAAAGCTTAACACAATCACCTGTTCAACATAAGTCTTAGGTCTATGTCCCAGAAGAAAGCAGAATGGCCATATGGGTATCCTTGTACAAGGATGGTTGTAAGACTGTCCGAGTAACTACAGACCTATTAGTCTCACTGGCATCATATGCAAAGTAATTTAACATATAATACCTGTTAATAAAGAATGATATAGGCAACCTCCAAACCATGGACCGAGACCGGTTTGGTTTTATAAAACGTACTGACTACTTAACCTAGTTGATTTATTTGAATCAATAAACCCTTGATGAGGGTTTCTATGCCCATAATGACTAGCTTGACCTTGTAAAGGTCTTTAATGCCACCTACCATGCAGATATTATAGACAAACTCTCCAAGCTCAATATTATCCCCTATGCAGATTGCTGGATAGCAAATTGCCTCACTGACTGAATGCACACTGTAAGGATTAATATCAAAGGCATTAGCCACTCCTACTGTGCCTTTTTTAGATAGTGTCAAAACAGCCAACTTCCAGATATAACAATATCCTTTCTAGATAAACATAGCCGGCCTTAGGCAGGGGCACTTTTCCAGTAAACTGGATGGTGTAAACAGACCAGGAAGGGGGCATCAGGTGGTATGGGGGCTGTGGAGCCCTTTTGCCTAGGGCACCACTTGACCTAAGACCAACCCTGTAGATAAACTCACAGTACTCCTGCTTAATGCTAGGATTCAAAACAAGAAACTGCACTCCCTGAAAATACTCCTCACCTTGGAAGATGCTGACATATGTGCAGTCAATGAGACATGTTTCAAAGCCTTGGAAAGCCCCCTGTCTTGCAGGGATACAACACCTTCCATACATTCAAACCACAAACTGAGCATGAAAGAACCAAAGGAGGAGATGCATCCATCTTCATTAAGGACAAGTTCACCTCAAGACTGGTCAAATAGTATAACTCTCTCAATCTAATCTATACCCAATTAACCATAGGCAAAACCCCCTACCACATCATAACTAACTATAGGTCCCCCACCATGAACCTGGAAAAGCATACCACATACCTGGACTTACTGGAGTCACTTGCCATACAGCCCAACACATTATTCATGGGTGATTTTAGCTATCCTTCCATCAACTGGGAAACATACATGACCACAAACATCCTGGCTTAGAGTTCCTTGGACTTTGTCAATGCAAATACTTTAGAACAGCTAGTCAGCACTCCCACAAGAGGCTCAAATGTCCTGGACATAGTAGTCACTAACATGGGGAGAACTGCACACCTCCCCCATTGTGATGTCCTCCCTGGCAAAATCAGACCATAAATCAGTCTTTGTTTGATGTAATTATAAGGCCAGATACTCCATCAATCTCAAAAAATGCTTAAGAATTTCTTCAAAACAAACTTCCTGCTTCTAAGTGATAGTATAACAAGTTTCAAAGCTCCCTAGAAAACAGATAATATGGACTCCTATGCAGAGGTATACAGCAATGTCCTGTATTACCACTTAAGCAGTTGTATAGAATCAGCTGTACTGATAGATTAAAACCAGGTCTTGCCAGAAAAACAACCCACCCTGATGGACCCCTAGTATAAACAGGCTAAACAACAAAAAAATAAACTAATGTCAAAGAACAAGAGGAAACGGGCTCAGCAGAGAAAGAATTCCCTCTCCAGCTTAAACAAACAAATCAGAGTTCTTGTCAAGTCCTCCAAAACTAATTACAAAGTAAAAATAGCCCCCCCCCTAGCTAAGGATAATCACAAGGCATTCTTTAACTACATCCAAAATCTAAAAGGAAATAGCCAGCTATATGCTGAACTGGTTGTGGATAGCATCACACATACTCAACTGGAGGTAATAGCCAACCTGCTAGCTGACAGATTTGAGGCAAAATTCACACCCCTCATCCTCAAGGATCTTCTCCCAAAGTATACCTTTCACCATTCCTTAGCCTATTATCTCAAGAGAGCAGGTCATCTCTGTTCTCTCCATGGCCAAAAACACAGCATCAGTGGGATCAGACAACATCCATGGTTGCCTTTTAAACAAGTTAAAACATGACCAAGGAGACCCACTTGGATCCCTGTTTAACCACAGCCTGCAAACTGGCTATCTTCTCGTGGAATGGACAACAGCATCAGTAATCCCTCTGCACAAAGGGAGACCATCAAACAACACTTGGAGTTATAGACCCATAAGCTTGACTAGCTGCATCTGCAAGGCAATGGAAAAATCATTATGGACGTTATCAACAAGGACATAGGTAATCCCCAAAATCTGGACCCAACCATTTCAGATTTAGTAAGGGTAGGTCATGCCTGTTAAACCTGGATGACTTCTTCAAAAAAGTCACTAAGGATTTAGAGGAGGGATAAACAGTGCATACTACCTACCTTGACCTAGCCAAGGCATTTGATACAATCCCCCACTCAGGTATTATAGAGAATCTCTCTCAATTGGGAATTAACCCCTACATCACTAAATGTGTAGCCAAGTGGCTAACACACAGAGCACATACTCTCAAACTGGATGACTTCACCTCTAGCAAAAGACCAGTCACCAGTGTCATACCGCACGGTTCAGTGCTGGGCCCTTTACTGTTCAGAATTTATTTCTCAGAAGAACAGGCAAACATGGACGGCATGTGGCTGACTGAAGTCACTGATGATTGCAAATAGATAGAGAGTAATTACTGAATCCCCCAATGATGTTAATATACTGTAGAAATGGTTAACTCAGACAAATGATTTGTGCCAAAGCCATAGATTAAAACTAAATGCAAAAAAATGCATTATTATTCCACCTGAGAAAGCTGACATCCCTGTTAATTACATTATAGATGGCAACACAAGTTTAGACCAAGTAGTACATGATCTGGGTACTCAGGTTGATAACAATCTCTACCAAAATGTATCCACAATAGTAAGGAAATCCTTCTGTGTGGTACAGCTCAAAAGTAAAGGCATCACACCAAGATTAAAAGATGTTATAATTCCATTATACTTGCTCCTCATCAGACCAATATAATGCACCCTTTTGCATGCATTTCACCAAACACCTGCAACAGCTGGAGAGACCACACAAATTGCTCACCAAGAAAATATAGGGTGCACAAAATAAGTAATTCATGAAAAGACTGAAAGCTCTGTCACTGTATTCTGTCACCTACAGGCTGCTAAGGGGTGACCTGAGCCTGGCTTACAGGGTGGTCTCTGATCTCGTCCTGATGGAAATGCTACACATTCATAAATCAAACTGCATGAGGGTTCCTCACTCCAGGGATCTTAACTTAGCCTTTGACATGAACAAATCGAGCTGGAGAGATAGATACATCTCCCAGAGACTGCCACTTCTCTGGAACAAACTTCCAATTCATATGAAATAGACCCCTCCCTGACCCTCTTCAAGTGCAACTTATGGATGGGTGACTGCAAATTTACTCCTGGGGTGGTGCCCATATCTCCCCCATGGGCAGAGACTGTCAATATTAATTACCATAAACTCTTACCTCTGTGAACTTCACTTACCTAACCACTGACAACTGAGGCAACTCAGGATAAATCTGGATAGACTTGTAAGGGCTCTAGTGCCATTAGCCTAGTCACTTCTATGAACCTAAAAGTCAGAGAACAATTACTTGCAGTGTCCTGCAGGACTCTTTCTTGGGTCATCTATTAATTGATGTGTATTGTAGATTGATATGTGTATATACACCTTTAAGAAGCTATCCAAGGGCTTGCACAAGTGTATAAATACTTAGCACGTGCAAGCTAGACTGCCATTTTGTAGTTAGCTGTTGAGATGTAAACATGCATGTCTGCAAGGTCTGTCTGTTGACCAGTATGTTCATATTTTATGATGCTCCCATCCATCCTGATGTGTTTCTATGTATCAAAGCATCTAAAGGAACCCCCAAGCTTTCTTGTTATATGTGTTAGAGCTGAACGAGCGACATGGTGTCAGAAGTGGGATGTCTAAAAGGACATGGTGTCAGAAAGGGATCCAGAAGCAAGTCCAAGAGATGTGCAGCTAGTATACAAGAGTGAATCATCCCTAAAATATGCATACTTTGCAAAACAAGTCAGAAACAAATTTTAGATATTAAAACTTGCTCAGTGCTATTTCTTTTCACATAATATGAAATGAGGGAACAGAACATTCTAAATGATATTTGCATAAACTGAAATGTACTTTACTGAAGACTATGCTTGGTTTGATTTTAGTAAAGTACACATCAAATAATAGGAGACCCAAGACATAATCATAAATTTCCAGTGTGACAGTCACATTCTCCAGCAAGGCCTTCACCAGTCCAAGGAAAGTGGTATACCTGAAATTGTAAATAAAATTATAACTTCTACCAATCTTAATGATTTTACTGAGGTTACTTTGATATTTTTTCTCCACAGAGTGTTCTTCAAAAAACAGTTAAGTAACTATTATAGTATAAGGTGTATGACTAAGAAAAACACTTCTACAATTTATTTCTGTGAGAAAAGCCCAAGTCAAACAGTAAATTATTTGCCAGAAATGGTTACTGTCTTTCATACTTAGGGAATAGATTCCTTAAAAAGCAGTTAACAAAATGAGCTAATTCATTTTTTATTTTATTTGTTGTATTTTATTTATATTTGTTTACTGGGGTGGTAGACTGATGAACTTAAATTATTGCTAATAAGATATTTTTTCAATAAGGGAGCTAAATATCCTGAATGTTGTTATAGCCCATCCTGACCAAGAAGTAATCGGTGTCCAGGCAATGCTTTCATGCCATCTCTAAGAAAGTTTAGTCATTTCACTGTCAATAAAATCACATCTCTATACAGAAATAATGTGATTCACTTTTAAAAATTAGTTAATCATGACATAATGCCTGACAGGGTGAGCAATACAGGGCAGAAGTGGACCACTCATGGGTGTTGCCTATCCATCCCTGGAAGTCTGTTATTTTGCAGATAATGCCCATTCTATAGGGCATTATTGTGCTTAGATAATAGGTTATTTATTATATTATGTTGTATTTTTTTTGTTAGTATATACATGTGTTTTTACATTTTGATGTAAAACAGTTCCATCACCTTATGTTTCAAGCTTGCTGTAGCAAATTTAATTGTTGCTAGAGGAAGTATTTTACTTCCAAATATAAGTTGCAGAAGTATTTAATGTTCATAGGTTCATAGGTTTATAGGCAGGTACTAGGCTATCATTCCAAGGGCCTAAGTAAGCCTAGCCAACAAGGTTTCCTGGCTTACGCCACCCAAGAAAGTTATTTTCCTGTGCCCCTGTCAAGCAGAGCCACAGAAGTGATCTCCGGGGTATATTTCTTATTTCCCATCCACTCATCAAGACTTTTCTTGAAGGTGCTAATGAGGAACTTTGCTTGACATCGATGGGTAGCTTGTTCCAGAGTATGGGAAGTCTCTGGGACAGGAATCTATCCCTCCAGCATGTCCTGTTTATTCTAATAACAAGGTTTAGGTCACTAGAGCTTGTAGCTCGGAGGGATTGGGATTTCTTTAGGTGTAGCATGTCCAACAGCTCTGGGCTTGACATAGCTTTATATGTTAGGCAGAGATCACCTCGGAGTAGGCGATATGCTACGGGGTAAAGTTGGAGTTTTTTGAGACAGTCAGTGTAGGGCATCTGTTTGAGGCCAGTAATCATCTTTGTGAGGTACTTCTGTGGCCTTTCCAGCTGCTGCAGATGTCTTGTGAGGTACATTCCAAAAGGGGCATTGTACTCTGTAATGGGCCTATGAGTGTCTTTTTTCCTGGATGAGAACCCTTTTGTGATGAGTTGTGCCAAGAAGAAGGATTTCCTGACTACTGTAGTGATGTGATTATCAAAGGAGAGACTACTGTCCACCTGGGTCCCAAGGTCTCATCACATATTCGGCATTAAGTAGACTGCTGCCTATGTGGTAGTTCATGGGTACAGAGTTTTTATGAAAGGGGTTGACAATTCACTTTATGGCAGTGAGCTTGAGGCCATGGCTCTGACACCAGGCATCTGTCTCAGTGAGGCCCTTGTGTAGGATGTCCACATCATTTGGGAACTTGACTATGGCTCCTAGTTTGCAGTCATCTGTGAACTTCATTAGCCAAAGGCCTTCTGTGTTAGCCTGTACTTCAGAGAAGCAGATACCAAACAGGAGAGGTCCCAGGACTGGACCCTGTAGTTCTCCACTTGTCACTGGTTTGAAGTCAGATTTGGAGTTTGCAGCTTTTACAGTGTGGGTTCTGTTAATGAGCCAGTTGGCAACCCTATACCTAGTTTAATGAGTAGCTATAATTCCAGAATGGGGAATGGTGTCAAAAGCCTTGGTGAGGTCAAGATAGGCTGTGTGAACCACATTACCCTCGTCTATGGCTTTGGTGACTGCCTCAAAGAAGATGAGCAGGTCCAAGAGGCATGATCTGCCTTTCAAAAACCCGAACTGGGTGGGTTCCAGAGTTTGGAGGTTACCAATGTCTTTGTTTATGAATTCCATGATTATACATTCCGTGGCCTTACAGACCAGGCTCATCAGGCTAATAGGGTGATAGTTCCTAGGATCAGTGGTGTCTCCTCTTTGTGGAGTGGGATAACTGTGGCAGTGTGCCATTCAGTGGGCACAAAGCCTGATGTGAGGCTATATTTGAACATGGTGCCTAGGTGGGGAGCCAGTTTGTCCTGAAGTTCATGTAAAACACAGCCTGTGATGTTGTCTGGCCCATGGATGCTGTGTTTTTGGCTTTAGAGAGTGCAGCTTTTACCTGCATAGTTGTGATTACAGGGACTCTGCATTCTTCCTGTATAGATATGGGCCATTTAGGGGGTGAGAGGGGGGGTAAAGTTAGCACTGAACCTATCTGGTCCTGTACATTTAGACAGACAGATAGATGCACAAACACACACACACATGCATGCACATAGATGGAGAGACACAGACAGACACAGACGCACATAAAAATAGACAGAAACATGCAGATACACACACACACACACACACACACACACACACACACACACACACACACACACACACATACACACACACACACAAATGTGCCCAGCAAAAGCTGTTGCTTTCTTTACTGAGTAACGTCAGATATCTGACTGTAATCAAATGAATGAAAAAGGTTTGTAAAGTGCAAGGTGTAGCACACCCCATGCCTCACAACTGTCCTGAATTTTGCACTGTCCCTTGAAAATGTTTGATTTTCCTGTAAATCGCTGAAGACTACTCTCATTGAGGCCAGAAATTGCTGTTTCATACTTTTTATTGTTCAGAAAATATTAATTGAGGGGAAAACCTCTTGATCAATTTCATTATTAAATGAATTATGATTATATTTAAAAATTGTACATGATTTTAGGTTCTTTTCCTCATATCATTGACTTTACCCATAATTCTTGCGCAAAGAAGTTGACATGTATGTGCTCAATCCTTCACTTTTTCTTTCTTTCTTTTGCTCGCTTGCTCTTTTTTTCTTTCTGTTTTGTTTCTGATACACACACACACACACACACACACACACACACACACACACACACACACACACACACACACACACACGCTCACATATATTACTTTTCGCTTTTTATATGGTCACTATGTAGCAAAGCCAAATTTTGTGAGAATAAAAAATGGTGCCCATTTCCTATTTATTCAGTCTGGGACTCACAGCATCTTAAAATGCTGCCTTGATTCAGCAGACCTGTTTTTACTATGCAAAAATCTGCACATTAATACCTGTTGAAGAATATTTGTTGTCCAATATAGAGTATAAATGTACATTTTGACCATTACTGAGAAATTCTAAAAAAGAGGTTTTATTTCTCTGTGATGATTCATTAAAAAATTTGCTATATCAGCAGCTTTTTGAATACTATCAAACACTCTAGGAAGGCAACCCCCCTACAGTGGAGCAGAAAAATCACCAACCAAGTTACATAATAAAATGCCACTTCTGGAACATATCTAAAACATTTTCGTCAGCAAGGATAAAATAACTTCTACAAAAGGTTATCAAGAGATTTGTATAGCATAATTATTGTTAGTATGTGAAAACGCAATCATCAGTAATTCCAAGGATTTATGAAGACTTTTTTGATCATATTAAAATATGATGTAAATAGATGTCTGTGAAGCTGACACATGATAATAGCATTATTACTGTTCTATCCTAGCATTGCTAACATCCTTCATTATTGATGATTTTATGATATCTAACAGTGCAACTTGCATTCCAGAAAATAAAATCCCAGGATTGATATATCATTTTCTATTTGCCTTATAATATCAGAGGAAGTGATCATGAATGCAGTAAAAACCCTATATGTTAATATTCCATCTGGACCAGATGATCTTCTAATGTTCTTTTTTAATAAGCTACAAAAAACTTTATGTCCTATTATAAAAAAAAAAACATTTTCACAATTTATTGTTAGCAGTTTATATTCCAGGCAATTTGAAGGAGGTCATCATGGTTCAGGTTTTTGAGGGAAGTAAATAAGGTGATATTCTTGATGATTCAGAAAAAGAATACCGACAGTGGCATAAGAGTTTGGGTAAAAAAAACAGATTGTTTTACTGATGTGGATAAATGCAATTCAGAAACAGATTAGCTGCATTGAGAAAAGACTTCATTATCAGTTAATTTACATATGTCTAAATTTCCCTTAATTCCTAGGTCAAATTGACACTTTCCTGTAGAAATTAACACTGGCAGCCAATGCATCACGATGGCACAGGTAACCTCCCCATTTGATCTCCCCCACACATGTACACATTCAAACACACACACACACACCACATGCCTCTTACTTGTCCCTGAGATATAAAAACATCATTGGTCATTTCTTCTTATTTATTTATCCTTGCTGTCATAATTTTGACCTCATATTTTTGGTCTGTTCCTCATAAAATTTGTGGTTTTCAGGCAAATCACTGAGGACAGAAGTAAACAAATAATAACATACATTTGAGTTTCAGACTTCACATCCTTCATAAAATACATGCTAACACAAAACCTGTTATTCTAGCAATCTTCTAAGTTTATAACAGAAATTTTAAAATCTGCCCCCCCCCCCCATTTTTGTCGGCTTTATCCAGATTTCTTGTGCTAAGAGGTTGAGAGACATGCAAGTCAGTCAATAATGGCAGACATTAGATTTTCATTCTTGTTAGTGTTCATAGACTGCATATTGATACTATAGCTGTTGCTCTATTAACTTTTATGCCTCCCCCTCTTTTTCTTATGACTGACAAACTGTTGCACATACTGGATCATGTGAGAGACTAGAGGTTTTTTTTTTCAAAAAACTTTTTATTGAATTATTAATATATGCATATTTACAATACAACAAGAACACAATAACCAAAATGAACATTGGATATAAGAGCATGGGAGTTCAAGTATAAATGCAAGACTATAACAATGTAAATGCAAGAACTCCAAACAGGACAACTATAACATAACTATATACAAAGTATGAATATGTTAAACCAGAGGCAACAAAGTATATAAGCCTGTATATAAAGGAGTATGCATTGCTAGAAGATTGCTAGAATAACATTTCTGAGAAATGCTTATCGCATTTTGCGCACTGTTGAGCGACAAATCCCATAGTCTACTCAGTGCCTCCTGAAGCCCCTTATAAGCTAGTACACTGACTTTTTCTTTTTTTTTCTGAGAAATGCTTATCGCATTTTTGCGCACTAATATTACAGTCTTCTCAGTGCCTCCTGGACCCCTTAAGGGCTAGTACACTGATTCTGTTTTTGGGTGATATTTATTCGCACTGTTGAGCGAACAACAATATAGTTTACTCATTGCCTCCTGGACCCTTATAGACGCTTCTGGGAATATACCACGACAAAGGCCCTGACCTTTTCCACTATTTTTGGGTAGTGTTTAGCGCTATGTTCTGCGACTATTACTGATCTAATCAGTGCCTCCTGGACCCTCCTCAATCCCATCAGAAGCTTTTTGGGTGATTCTTACCCCTATTGCCTTTTGCTATAATTTTTGTAACCTTCACTGTATGGTTTACCCAAATGTAAACTTCTTACTACTCTGCCCTGCCATCTTTTTGGGAACTGCGTGTAGATTTAGGAAGTGGCCTTACACGTGTAGACTGGGCTCAGGTCTTACTCCTTACAGGGCCTTCCTTCAATTAGCAATCTTCTTTACTGTATAGTATGGAGTAATGTGCCTGCCTCATGGTTCCCCTTTGAGTTTAGATGGAATATCCTGTGATTTATTTAATGGTATATCTTGTGTTTTTTTTACCAAACTAATGCAGTATTCCTATTGTGGATATGCACATGTTGTAGAACCTTGAACTGTGTAACTATGTAATGTGTTTTTGCCTAAACGCTGCTTTATTTATTGATTTTGTAGTTTTGACCTACACTGTTTTTCTTTTTTGGTGTTATTTGATGGAGCAGTGTACTTAACTACTATATCTATGTATTTGGTTACTACTCTATATTGACACAACTGCATTTTTAATTTAATTTTAATGCTTCTGTATTCTCTCCCACTTTCTCTCCTGCAACAGCTAATTCTCCTGCCTCTATCCAGTGTCTGTTTGCCTGGGTTGAAAACTGCTACTACTCTACGAGGGTACTTACTGACTCTTACCCTTGGAAAACCTGGACCTTTTCACTCTGCTTCAAACACACTACCTCAAGATTCAAAAGGAGTATGTCTACTTAATTGATTGTAGCCTATTACCATTTTTATCTGGTGAAGTTCTGTTAGCTCCCAGCTAAGCTTGCCAGCAGCAGCTACCCCCCCACCCCCTTACTCTGTTTTACTGTTCCTTTCTCCAACCTTGTGTTTTACTTAGTGTGTACTCCCCTCCCAGTAGTATACGCTTTTTCTGCCCCTGAACCTTTGTGACTCCTCTTTGTACCTCTGCCCTATGCCCACTAGACGTCACTCTGTCCACATCTAGACTTATAGTACTGGCTTATTCCCCTACCTTATTCTTCATATCTTACCCTTCTCTCTCCCATCCCTCACCTCCTTTGTAGTGCCCTGTAACCCTCTCCCCCCTATGCTACCAAGCTCAAAGCTCCTATCTGCCAGCCCTTTCTGTTACTTTTCCTTCCTCTCTGGATTCTGTATAGCCCGCTTGCCTCCCTCCCTACCCCATATCCCACCCACCCCAGTGGTCCTAACCTTATACTTCACTAGACACACCCTTCACCCTTACAACCTATCCTACTATTTCCCGCTAAACACCAAACCCCTCCCCTCTACATACACTCCTTCCTCCTCCCTCCTCCTCTATTACTAAACCAAACTCATCTCTTATTACTAACTTCTCTCATTTTCCAGAATTAAAACACCTTCCTTAAACCTCCACTCTCTCCACCTTTACCACCTCTTTATATTCCAATTTCACACCCCTACATACCTCATACCTTCGTGCCTTATACCATTTTTTTCCACCTATCCTTCCCTTTTTCTTTTCCTACTATTCTATTTAATCTTCCCTAACTCACATATGTCTCCACACTTACCCACCATGTTGATATTCTTAGCATTATTGTCTACCACCCTTTATTCTTCTTACTTTCTTACCTCCTATGAACACCCTCTTAAAAAACATCCAGACTACATAGGTAAACATACATCTATTATCCACACTTCTCTTACCACTTTCTTAAATTCTACCTCCACCCCCAGCTATCACCTTCCCCAATTCCATAGGCGCTCCCACCTTACCTATGCCTTACCCTCAAATAAAAAAATTAAACAACTAACCTTTCTTAAAAGCTACTTCTTATCAAGACCTAATACTCCTACCCTACAAGATGGTGACATTCACCCCAACCCTGGCCCTACTTATTCCTCCCCTAAAGTATCTAGGCCAAACTCCAATAACACCCTACTCATAGGACATCTAAATATACGAAGTGTAAATAACAAAGTACCCTACTTACATGCCCTTTTAGATACTCACCACTTTGACATTTTGTGCCTCTCAGAAACTTGGCTTAAGCCAGCCACCAAAGACACTGAGATTATACCCCAGGGCTATAATCTACTTAGGCTTGATCGCTCTAAACGTAAAGGTGGTGGAGTGGCAATTCTTTTCAAGAATCATCTTAGCATCTCCACCATCCTGACCTATCCAACACAGGATGTTAGAGCAGAAGCAATCATTGCTAAACTTCAATTAAATGCTCAAAAAGCCCTTTATATCATATGCATGTATATATCACCAGGCAACAATATTCCAATCTTAGAAGACTTTCTCTGTTGGGTTTCCACTAACTACCCACAAGAAACTATTATTCTGGGTGACTTTAATATAGACTGGAATACAATTAATAATGAAAATCCCTCCTATCATATAAATCTACACGGTTTTACTCAATCCATTACCAATACAACAAGGCTTCATAAACCCAGTAAGAAACAGAGTATCTTAGACTGGATACTGATAAACAAAGCCAATATCTCATATAAAGTAGGCACTATGCCAGATGACCTCAGTGACCACTGCCTTACCTATATCTCTAGAGAAAAGACTGACTATAAAACCTCCCCATCACTAAAACAATACGCTCTACCAAACACTTTCAAACTGACCTATTTCAAAATGAACTCAAAACATGCAACTGGAACCTCTTGAAATCACTTCCTCTTAATGAAGCAGTATCTCTCTTCAACTCGACCTTCCTTTCTATTCTGGATAAACATGCCCTGAACGTTCTATTAGAATAAAATCTAAAATAGCCCCTTGGCTCTCAAAGGAAACAAAGAATTTAATTCATTCTAAGAATAAAGTTTGGGCCAAATGGAGACACCACAGAATCAACTCTGACTTTCTTCATTTTTGTAAACTTAGAAACCTCACAAAAAGCTATAATCTCTGACAAAAGAACTACTACTGTGAACTACAACAAAACCATTTCAACAATCCCAAACAATTCTGGTCTTCAATCAACAAACTACTTTCACCGGAACAACTAAAACTCCCTCCCTCTAAACGCTGACCCAGATACCCCTAACCATACTGCAAATGCTTTTAACTCCTTTTCATAGAAACCATTCAATCTCTTGCTAAACAACTTAACACTAATAACTTCTACCCTCCAAATAAACTTGACTCCCACACAATTTCACTCTACAGCCCATCTCTACCTCTTTCATCTATAAGCTTATTCTCAAACTCAAACCCTGCACCCCCTCTGCTGACAATCTCCCTTCTCTCTTTCTTCAAAAGGCTGCTAAACAAATTTCTTACCCTATATCTATACTCATAAATAGGACTATCCAAGAGGGAACCATACCTGATATATGGAAAGTCTCTCATATCATCCCACTACATAAAGGTGGTAACTCTATCGACTACACAAACTTTAGACCCATTGCTCTTCTCTCACCTCTAGCTAAGATAATGGAAAAATGTATTCATCAGCAACTTGTACAGTATCTCTCTTTACATAACATTATAGCTAACTGCCAACATGGCTTCAGACCACACCATAGCACCTCAACTGCCCTCCTTTCCTTTGTTGATACCATCAACAACTCTCATAACTCTAACCTTGTCACCTCTGCCCTTTTCATTGACCTTTCTAAAGCTTTTGACATGGTAAACCACTCCTCCCTTATTCACATCCTTGAATCCCTGTCATTTGACAACCTGGCTATAAAATGGTTTACTTCTTATCTAAGTAACAGACAACAAGCTGTTCTTTGGGACAACCATATCTCCTCCTTACTACCTGTTTCTATTGGAGTCCCACAGGGCTCCATTCTTGGGCCTCTTCTCTTCTCCCTTTACATAAACGATCTTAACACTGTAATCCCTCAGGCTACCTGCATCCAATATGCTGACGACTCTACTATTATTTGTTCAGCATCTACCTCTTCAGAGCTACTCTCTCTAACTCAAACTACCTTCAACACTGTAGAAACTTGGTTTACTAGACGTTACCTTCTCCTAAATGCTAAAAAAACTAAACTTCTCCTTTTCACTCCCACCAGTCGAACCTCCCCTTTAAATTTCAACATCTTGTCTAATGATACCACTGTCATTACTCCTGACACAACAACTAAACTGCTAGGAATAACCATTGATAACAATCTCACTTTTGATCAACACATCAATAACATCATTAAAACTGTTAACAAAATAGGTTCTCTTTACCGTATTAAACCATTTCTTACACCTTCCTCCAGAGCTACTATCGCCCACTCCCATCTGATATCTACTCTCTTTTACGCCTCACCCATTTTCAGTAACCTTAAGAAGGCTAACCTAAATAAACTAGCAACTTGTTACAATAGCATTGCCGCTTTGCCACCAGTAACCCTTTCAGAACACATCACTGTCACAACCTAAAACTCCTAGGCTGGCTTGAGCTTCAAAACTGTCTTATGATCTCACAACTTACTATTGCCCACAAGATACTTTACCATCCTGAAAACACCCCAATACTATCACAACTGTTAGTCCCTTATAACAATCTTACCTCCCTTCGATCTTCTTCTAAACTTATGACCAAATCTGTAAAATCCCACAACTTAGCTGGAGACTCTCTGTTTACTAA
Source organism: Protopterus annectens (assembly GCF_019279795.1). Classification (NCBI taxonomy): domain Eukaryota; kingdom Metazoa; phylum Chordata; order Ceratodontiformes; family Protopteridae; genus Protopterus; species Protopterus annectens. The sequence continues at coordinate 1,353,759,858 of NC_056733.1, read as the reverse complement.
TACTGTAGGTAGGACATGGAATCTGCTACCCACAGATATCACTCTAACCTCCTCCTTACCACTCTTTAAACAAAAAATCAAGCAGTACTTCCAAAACCACTGGCTTTGTTCCTGCAGGACTCCTGACTAACCTTCCGCACTTCTCCTACTTAACCTTAACTTTTTTTCATTAATTAATACCTATACTTACTATTTCTTTTGTCTTGCCCTACTCCCCCTACTCAACCTTAACTTCACTAATATCTATACTTACTTTTTCTTTTCTCTTGCCCTGTTGTTCTCCTCTAATCCTCTGACTCACTCCTACTTTCTCTCCACCACCCTCTCTACCATCTCCCTAACTCGTCACTTTACTTGACTACTGTTTTCTCACTCTTTCCCTCTCTTGTATTTCTACATTAATTCCTTCACATCTCCTGCTTTACATCTCTCTCTTTGACAATTTTCTAAAACTTATAGCTAATCTTTAGCTTTTTAATGTCCACTTCTAATGACCTAGTACAATTTTTACATTTTTGCTTCTACTACCTAGTAAAACGTTTATAAGTGCCCTAGGTTTTTTTTTTTTTTGTGTTGTACTTATTACTAAATGTATATTCTTAGTATGCTTAAATTTTGTGTGGAGCTTTTCTCCCCGGGCCTCTACTGAAAATGGACATGTATCCAGCTAGACTAGCCCGGTTAACAAATGGAAAATAAATAAAATAAATAAAATAAAATGTAAATGAGAGAGAGCTAGGTTAATAAAACTATAAAAAAAATGACAGAGATTATTAAACACTATCCAAGATGTGTAATACCTTTTCTAAGACTTTATTGTTAAGAGCTAACTTCTTTGGACTCTTCACCAGTAATTTCTGAGCTGAAATATAAGAGTAGGCTAAGGTTCTAAAGTTATTCCAATTTAGTTTGGTGCGGTCTAACCAATTTTTAGTAATATAAAACTTAATGAGTGAACAAATATAAACTAACACGTGTATCAAATTATGATAGATGAGTAATAGGAATATGAAGAATCGCTAATTCCCAGGATAGTGTGGATTTTTGGTATCCCATTTTTTGTAATCTGATTTTAAGGGAGGTCCAAAGTTTATGTGAGTGCTGACAGGACATCAAAATATGTAAGAGATCAGCATTAAAAGAAGAACAGCAAGAACATGAGGAGGGAATTCTGGAGTCAAATTTGTTAAGTTTGGAAGGAGTATGATATGCATTATTATACCATGACCCCCCTCAAAACGTGCATGCTGATTGGCCAGCGTGCACATTGTAAATCGAGTTTTACTAATGGAAAAAGGTCCGGTCGCCCGGACTTTTTTCCATTAGTATAACTCTACTTTTAACACTGTTCGCTATGTTAAATGGGTTTAACATGCGAGACCTAAAATAAGCAACGGAGATCTCCGTTGCTTATTTTAAAGCTGTCTCTCTATGCTAAACCCATTTAACATAGCGAGACAGGTTTAAAAAAAAAAGCAACTGAGAAAGCAAGATCTCCGTTGCTTTTTGCCTGTTCGCTATGTTAAATGGGTTTAACATAGCGAGACAGTTTTAAAATAAGCAACAGACATCTCCGTTGCTTATTTTAAAACTGCCTCGCTATGTTAAACCCATTTAACATAGCGAATAAAAAAGCAACGGAGATCTTGCTTTCTCTGCCCACAGCTCTGATGTACTGCGCGTACATCAGAACTGCGGATGTCAGACATCTGCGGAAGGGCAGTAAACAGACATTATACTATGCCATTATTTAAGAAAAGTAATAGTTTCTTTTCTTAAATAATCTCATGGTATAATAGCAATAACCCACTTCTGGGTGTGGGTAATGCTGTATTACCACGGTTGGCTTTGTTTGGTCCGAGGCGAAGCCCAAACCACGCCAACCGTGGTAACCAGCATTACCCACACCCAGGCGTAAGGTTATTGCTATATTAAATATCATTAACTGGGTATAAAAAAGCTTCTTGAATGGGGAATAGTCTAAAGTATCCTTGATGGCTGAAAGTTTCTGAGTTAAAGACAAATGGACATTCTGTTTATCCCAATAATCAGAAAATAGACAAGTATTATTATGTATTATCTGATTAACTAGATTATAAGATTTAGATAACATCTTCTGTGGTAATGTTAGAGCTTGTATAACAGTGGTAAGATTTGTAAAATCATTTATACTTACTTTAATGTGAGCAAATTTCACAATGATGCTATCTCTCAATTGACATAGTATAGTAATGTAATTAATATTTGCTTTCAGCTTTATGCATAGGTTAGTGAGAGATAAATCATTATATTGTAGCTAGTCCCACACAGTGAAACTTTGAATAAGTGGAAATTTAGAAAGATTAAAAGGTACATTATTAAACTGGATATTAGGATTTAAGTGTAAAGGTTGTGTTAGTTGAAAAATGCTATCTAGATTAATGAGTTTTATTAATTCTTGAAAATAAATGATCTTTTGTTTTAAGGGTTTGGAAATTTTCAGAATGTTAGCAGCCTCCTTAGAAAGGAAAGGAAGAGCAATCGGGTTAATATTTTTACTTGAAATGTATTGATGCCATAATTTAGTCCAAATGGGGTACTGCCTATACCTATCAGTTTTCAAGTTCACAATGGTGAGTAGTTTGTTAGCCGAAATAATTAAATAATACATGTAAAAGTTCGGAAGACCTAGGCCTCCTTTATTTTTAGGACACGTTAATTTAAGATATGATATTCTGACTGACTTAGGAGACCAGATAAATCTAGCTAATTCCTTATTGACTTTTGTAAAGAAATATTTAGGAATAATCTGGTCTATGGCATTAAATTGAAATAGGAGTCTAGGGAGTATATTCATTTTGACTATCGCTGCTTTGGATAAGAGTGATATATTAAGTAATTCCCATCTATGTAAATCTAAAACTATTAATGACCATACTCTGTGAATATTATTTTGACATGTAGAAAGACCATTATGCTCAATTTGAGTACCTAGGTATTTAATTGCATAGGTGAAAGAAAAAGGTGAATCTGAAAATATGTGAGGTTTATGGGCAGATGGATTTATAGGAAAGATGAAAGTTTTATGAGAGTTCACCTGATAATCAGAGGCCTGTGAAAATTTATTAATAATATTGATTATTTTCACAAGGCCTGTACTAGGTGTTTGGAGGTATATCACCAAGTCATCCGCAAATGCAGAAAAGGGCACCTCAGTATTTAAAATTTTGGGAATCTTGTGAAAAGTGTTTTGTGTTATATATAATAACATTGGCTCTAAGTATAGATTAAAAAGAAAAGGCAATAATGGGCATCCCTGTCTCATACCATTAGTGATTTTTATAATCTTAGAGGCATTTCTATTGATATGAAGAAAGGTGGAAGAATCCTTATATAAAACTTTAATAAAATCAATAAAAGTATTAGGTATTTTAAAGCAAGACATAGTACGAAAAAGAAAGTCCCAATTTACTCTGTCAAAAGCTTTCGAAGCGTCAAGGATCAGTGCATATATTGGATTTCTATCTTTTTTTGCGAAGTGTATAAAGGCATCTAGAGATAAAGTATTGTCCCATACATGCCTGTGGGACATAAAGCCTGATTGATCTGGGGAAATTAATGATGTTAGAACTTTTTTCAATCTCTCAGCTAATAACGAGGCTAAAATTTTAATGTCAATATTTATTAAGGAGATAGGTCTATAATTATTAGGATCTGTTTTGTCTTTATTATTTTTTAGAATTAATATGGTTTTTGAGACATTCCAATGTAAATCTGATATACCATTTATTTTTATGTAATTAAAAACTTTAAGAAGAAAAGGTACAAGAATTGACTTGTGAGTCTTATAAAATTCTGGTGTAAATCCATCCGGACCTGGGGATTTATTAGTTTTAATCTTGTCAATGGCTTCTGAAATTTCTTGAGATTTCAAAGGGGCCAATAGTGTTTTCCTTTGTTGATCATTCAGTAGTGGGAATTTAATGAAAGATATAAAACTTTCAATATGCTGTGTAGTCATAGGGTCAGGCACTTTAGAGTATATATCTGAAAACAAGGTAGTGAAAAGATACATAATTTCTAAGTCCATATTATATATCTTGTTGTTATAGTGTATGGGTGCTATTCTAGGTAAGGACTGATTATTTTTAATTATTCTGGCGAGAACTTTAGAGGGACTTGAGCCCATCCAGAATAAGTAGCTAAGAGCCTTTGTTCTATTATAGAGAGATTATGTTGGTGTAGTAGTAAAAGTTCTTTTTGGAATTCACAATTTTGTAGATATATAGAAGAATCAGGATTCAATCTGTTCTGGTTTTCTAAAGTTTGGATTTTTAGTTTTAACGAGGTTTCTTTATTTCTATACTGTTTTTAAGATAAGAAGCCTTGCTAATTAACTCTCCTCTAAGGTTTGCCTTACAAGCAGCCCATTGAACATCATATGGAATGTCTGATGTATCAAGATTGGAAAACATTTCTTGTATAATCTCAGTAATTATAACATGGATATTCTTATTCAAGAGAAGGTTGTTGTTAAATGTCCATCTATTTTGTGTATATATGTGTGGCCTCGTTATATCAAAGCTAATCTTAAGTGATATCCTTGAATGATCAGATAAAAATCTAAGCCCCATGAAGTATTCAATTTTTTGATGCATAAGAAAAACAGAAACAAGAAAAAAATCTAGTCTTGACCATGCATTATAACATTTAGAATAATAGGTATATCTATCTTTCCTGTCAGTATGTACATTGAGGGTAATGGGATCTATAAGGTTGAGGTCTAACATTAATTCTTCTAGGGCAATAGATGCTTGGTGATTATATGAAATTGATCTACTAGTACGATCAATATCAGGATTAATAATGGCATTCCAATCCCCACCCATAATAATATAATGATCCTTGAAAGATGAAAGAATATTACATATCTGAATAAAGAAAATATGTTGGTGGTCACAAGGACCATATAAATTAAAAAACAAGAGTGGTTTATCAATGTTAGAAAAATAAGAAGAGAAATAACACCATCTGTGTCATAATTTATGTTTGTAATATTACCTAGGAAATTGTTTTTGACTAAAATTGCCACACCTCTTGAATTAGAGCAATCTCCGGCTACAATTATCATTTTAACCCATTTCTTATTGTTTTCTTTTTTCCAGTCATCTCTATGCATGTGTGTTTCCTGCAGAAAACAAATACTGGCCTGAGATTTGAACACTAAATGAAACAGTAGTGATCTCTTAGTTTTGTTCTGTAACCCTCTGACATTCCAAGAATCAATATATAAAGACATTACATTAGTTGCTTTAAGTCTATGTATCTACTTAAGTGTTTACTCAGTAAAATCTTAAATACTTTACTTAGTAAAATCCTAAAAAAAATAGAAAATATTGAACCTAGTCTCACTGTATAAATTATATTGTATGTTACTGCCTCTCAAAAGTTCCAAAATCAAAACCAGTTCCCTCCATACTAACCCGGTGCCTACCCACCCATCTACAACAAAAGAAGGAACATATGAATCATCACAAATAATAAAGTTAACTTTGGTTAACATAATAGATATCATAACTGAAGTAGTTCTATAAAGAGTCCTGAAAAGGACTATTATATCTTTAAACATAACTATACATATATACAAAAACATGGAAAACAAAATGTCCGTCATAGTAAAACCTCACCACACCAACTCTCCTTCTCACTGTAGTGTTTAAATGTGAGAGACTAGAGGTTTATACTTTTTATTATCATGTAACAAAACAAAACAAAACAACAAAAGTTATATTAATGGATTGGTTAGTGTAGTGGGTTAATATTTTTACTTTCTTTGTAAAGGGTGCAAGGTTCAAAACCATTTCCTACTGTTTCTTTTACAGTTTTTAAACACTCTTAATTAATATTGCAAATATCATTGGTATTTAGTGGTGCCACAGTTGTCTAATACCCTCAGTCTTAGGTGGGATGGTGCAAGGTTTGAATCTTTTTTAATACCTTTATGGCAAACTATGAAGAATATCCCTGGTGCCTAATGCCCCCCCCCCCAAGAACAAATCGTCTGTGCTGAAAAACTTGAGTTTTTTTCTTAACTGCATTTAAGGTTCTCTACGTGGAGTATCCCTGGTATCTAGTGTTCACCCCATCCACATCTTGATTAAGTGCCATTAAGGCATGATGTAAAGAGAGTTCACTCTGGTAGCTAGTGTTTCTCCTGACCCTAAGTGTCATTAAAGCATGATCTTAAAGAGTTATCCCCAGTGTCTACTGTTCCCCCAACCCATGCCTTTTTAATTACTGTTAAGACACAACTGTTCATCCCTCCATTGTTGCTGGATTTGCTCATTAGTATAGAGGAATCTCAGAAATGTGCAGTTATGATAGTCATGGCCACCCCAACATCACACACAGTTTTGTATAATTATGCATGTATGCACACACACACACACACACACACACACACACACACACACACACACACACACACACACACACACACACACACACACACCTACCTAACATAACCCTTACTACCGCCCCACTGTGACCTCTCAGGCAAACATACACACTCCACATACACTCACACATGCAGCTAAATATATACACCACTCCAGCACTACCTGCGGTAAACTTCTCAGCACTTATCTCTATCACAATGAGTGAACACGTGATTTTGGCCATGTTTGATAACACTATTAAGAGGCTGCATGATTCTCTGAATTGCTGAGCTGTGGAAATGCCTTACCTCTGGCATTTCTGGGAGAAAGCACATGTATAACTGGCATAAGACTCTCCCCCAGAATGCCTCTTTAGGATTTTCCATGACTCCAGAGACAGCCCAACATGGGGTTGCATGTCTTTGTGCTAAAGTACCATGATACGGCTGTCTCTGAAATGGAAATTGTAACCTTTCTGAATCTGTAAATTACAGACCAGTCAGTTTCATTTTTTTCCAATGAAATGTTTGAAAAATAAAAATTATTGTCACTTCTCTCACCATTTTTGAGCAAGACCATAGACCTAGTAAAACATGGTTTTATATTACTGGAATCCTACATTTTCAATCTAATTTTCTCTAAAAAAATGATAGCTTACCAGATAGCAGAACTGCATCACAGCTAAAGACATAAAACATTAATCCTTATATTGTAAGATGGGTTGCAAAACTGGATGAGAACTAAGAGATTTAATGTTGTACAGGTGATCCGTTTTCTGGCGTTTATATAACATTATCAAAATTTTAAAATATCGAACGTCTGAAATGTCGAATATGCTGTGCCCCCCCCCCCGGTAATTATATATACCAACTCCGAGATCACATTACAGTGAGGAAAGGGCAAATTTTCCATTCCTCACTGTACCACCATCTCACAAAAAACATTTCAATGAATGGCATATTTCACATTTCAGACGTTCAATATTTTCAGTTTTCGATAATGTGATATAGACCCAGTTTTCTGCAACCAAAAGTGTGGTAAGTGGCATCCTGCAGGGATCTATATTTGGTGTATGTTAATGTAAAATATATATGGCTTCAACACATACATATCTTTTTAAATAGTGTTACAAATTTTCATAAATGATAGAAAAATTGCTTTTATAAATCTGATGTAAATGATCATAAATTCATACAATCACACATAAGTCAGTGTTGAAAATTGTGATATCTTGGACATGGTAAGGGAAAGCTATCTATATGAGAGTAATTATATTTTCACTAATATGGTTGTACCTTACAATGCATTTGGTATTGTGTCTTCTAAAGATATACAGTTTGGCACAAAGGCTTTAGAATACATGCAAAAAAGGCATATGACTATGTATGACTAATGTCCCATGGAGTAAATTTAAGAAATTCTGATGAGTTGATACCTATATTTGTAGTTGTAAGTAGACCATGTGTCTTCATTTTATGTGTACTCAACCTTGAACATTAACAAACTGGAAAGAATCCATTTATTTTTTTTACAGGTGACATTATCACTGAGAAAAGAATTATGTAAATTATGTAAACCATCTGTAAGACAATAATTGATTTTCTGTCAGCTGTAGGCTATTAGGCAGATAATGTATAAAGGGTCTTGTAAACCTTCAAAGCACCTCTATTTATACACTCTTGAATTTATCAACTGTAAAACAGAACTTTAATGCAAAAAATAAAAAAATGATCCTTTCATGTGCCTAAGTCAACATCTAAACTTAAGGAAAAACAATTCCTGCAAGAATTGCAGAAATGCAGAACAGAATATATAATGACTTTAGAAAAGTGAGCTCATTGCAGGATTTTAAAAATAGAAATGATAACTTTTGTCAGCAATTATAGGTTTTTGCCACATGGGGCAGGTCACAACCCCCTTGATAGTATCACCACACATATAATATTAATTAGCTCAAACATGCCCCATCCTGGTAGGCTGGATTCAGTGGCCATCTTTTGTGTGGCTGCAGCACTACCCCTATCAGTGGAGTGTTAGACTGCATGCAGAATCCTTAGTCTCACCCCCATGGAATGGGTTTACAAATGGTTTGCCTCTCTATTTCATCTCTCCCACCCCCAGCTCCTCCAGTGCCTGAGCTGTTAATCAAACTCTGGACGTCTGGGTCATATGCAGGTCTCACTTAGCCTGTCCCAGGGAGCCAGGGTCCATTACATTTTTGACTTCATGTACAGTGTATTGATGTAGCAATGCAAGGCCGTAAGAAACTGAGATCTTACCAGGGTACCCATAAAATATAACAAACTAGGAAATGTAACTGTCTGAAGAGTGTGGCAACCGGATTTGAGAAAAAAAATGCTCACACCATTTATGATGATACTAGGTGTAGCTTTTAAATAATTAATTCTTTGAGAAAATTACTGAAAGGTGATGGAACAGGTAGTATGATTTTCGGTCTCCTTTTGGTAGTCTTTTATATGTTTGTGCACATTACAGGCAGAAGGTGAACTCACAAATGAATACATGATGGAAAAGACATGCTTGTTAGAAAAGTTGCTTGAGACCTGTGAAAACAAGGGTTCATATATTTTAAAATGGGACAGGGTGAGATGTTTTGAAAGATTGTAAGTGCCACTAGGGACTGTTAATGTGCAGGGTACCTCATTTAATTTAGTGAGTATTGGAATGTAAAATACAGAGTGAGAGAAGAAACCTGCTATGGCTTTGAATGTGATGATTTAGTAACATCCTAGCTTGATTAATATAACAGTGTATGTAGCGAAGAGTGCATGAAAACATATATAATTTAATTACACCTTGATGGGCATTCAACAGTTAATTATATGATGAGAAAGACAAAAAAAACATGGGGAATGTGAGATGTTTGTGGAAGAATGTGTGAAAGTTGGCTGGGTAGTCTGGTGTTTAATAGAAAAAGTTTGAAGAATGTGTATTATGTACTTTTTTTTTGGTTTTTGCAACACATCCAAGAGCAAATTAACATAATCGACAAGAAAAGATAATAACAAGTCTCAATAGCATAGACTTGCCAAAGATATTCTAAAACCATATAAACATACTCATCCTTCAAAGTTGCATAGATTTAGCAATTCCCAATCAGATATATCCTAACATGTAATATCCTTATATAAAGACACATGATATAGTGCATAGACCAGTTGGAAGAGAGAGCAGTTGGCATAATGGTTAAGGTCTTTGTCTCCCATATACAAGGTATAAGGTTCAATCTAGAATTCTGGCCTATACCTGTTTGGAGTTTGCTTGTTCTTCCTGTGAAAGTCTGAGGTCCCTCCCACTCTCAAAAACATGCTAATTGCTTCCATCTTAAACTCACCCAAGGCCAGAGTTGTAGGCAGCAACGAAGACTCCAGCTGGTGGTGCCATATATCGGAAATAGTTGTATAGACCAACCACTTTGGGTATCTACTGTTGTGTGCCTTATCCTCAAGACAGGTGAATGTGGAAAACAGACTACATGCCATAGCAGGGCTAGCCAATTTGTCAGAGTAAAAATATGGATCTGGACGATCTGGTCATATTGACTAATGTTGTCAAATAGACAGAGGTATTTGCTGGTGATAAGCAGATTGAGGATCCAGCCTACTCTGGCCTATGCTAGTGACCCATGCTTATGATGTAAGAGGTGTATGTGATCCTACTGACCAGTGTGTGTGTCCACCATAAAGTTAAGCAGCTTTGCATCAATGTACTACTGGCCCAGTGTCCAGTTGCCCAGCTTTGATTAGGAATATCTCTACTGGGCAAAATTAACCTGCCATGACCTAAGAATTGGCATGATGGTAGGAAAGAGGCTAGACATCCTAAGTATCCAGGAAATAAGGTGGAAGGGCAATGCAGCAAGGCCAATCATGTTGAGATTCAGGGTCTACTTCTCAGGAGGATGCCAGACTAGAAATGCTGTGGGAATTGTCATAAGAGAGAGGCTTCAGGAGACATTGATGGATGTCATAAGAATTAGTGACAACATGGCAATCAGAGTGCAGTGTAATGATAGGGCAATATTCATAATCTCAGTCTATGTCCCACAACAGGTTGTGATAGTGAGGAAAAGAGTGCATTCAGACAGCAATGCAGATACTACTAGACAAAGCAGGACAACATGAATTGGTGTTGATAATGGGTGAGCTGAATGCACATATCGGCACAGACAGAACAGGATAGGAGAACTGCCTGGGTCAGCATGGGTGTTTACATAGTTTAACATTATTTGCATATTTACAGCATAATCTACTGGTTTCCACACTCAGTGCAGAGAAAGCTCTATGGTCAACAGAGACCAGGTTGAAGACCTGGAAGTTGCCTTTTGAGATAGCACACAAGTGCAAGGAATTACTCAGGGCTCAAGCACCTCAAGAAGAAGAGGAAACATAGATAATTGAAGAAGAAGAATGGCAGCACCTCAAAACGGTATGTGTGAAGACTACAGAACAGATATGCAGCTGAGCTAGGTATGGAAATAAGGTATGTAGGGAAAGCTGGTGGTGGAATGCAGAAGTCCAGGAGGTCATCCAAAAAAAGAAGAAGTGCAGGAAAAAGTGGGAGAGAGAAAAGAAGAAGGACCAGTCTGGGAAGATATACTGGTTGGCTAACAAAGAGGCTAAGAGAGGAATTGCAGTAGCAAAGAACAAGGCATCAGATGTACCCTACCAGCTTCTGGAAAGTTATTCAGTAGATGGCACAAAGAAACTCTATCAGGTTGCAAGGCAAAAACAGAAAGATAAAGAAGATAGTCAAACACCCTTCATAAGGAATGCCAGCAACAACCTGCTCACCAGTCCACAGGACATCAAAGGCAGATGGAAGGAGTACTTCTAGCAGCTTCTAAATGAAGAAAACCTGACAGAAGCTGTCTTTCTCCAGACACAACTATGATGACAGAAGAGGAGGAGCCCACCATAATAAAAGTGAGAACAGCACTAAGGAAAATGAAGTCAGGGAAAGCAGCAGGATTAGATGAGGTCACAGCAGATATGATAAAGATGTTGGGTGAGATATGGGAGAAATGGCTCTTGAGGGTACTCATAGCAGTATGGAATGAAAGGCTTAAACCAGATGACTGGAGAATAAGCATAGTAGTGCCACTGTTCTAGAATAAAGGGAACACCCACAACTGTGGGCAGTACAGAGGTATCAAACATCTGTCAGACTGCATGCATGTTCTGGAGAGGGTGACTGATAAATATGCAGAGCAGTATAAAGTAAGATGGGAGATGAGCATTTTGGATTCAGATCAGGATGCTGGATGCAACTGACCCAATGTTTGTAGTGAGAAAGATAGTTAAGAAGAAGATAGAGATGTTGAAAGAGTCCAAATTAGCATATCTAGACTTGGAGAAAGTATATGACAAGGTTCCAAGAAAGCTGATTTGGTCAGTATTGCCATGGTTCAAAGCCCCAGAAACATTGGTAGAAGTAGAGCTGGCTATGTACAAGGACCTAATTATACAAGTATGAACAGTGTTTGGTCTCACAGAGGGGTTTCCAGTGGGAGTGGGGTGCATCAGGGTTCAGCGCTGAGGCCACTGCTGCTCATACTTGTGATGGACTACATTAGCAAACAGGTTGGAGGGGACAGATCAACAAAGTTGCTGTATGCAGACGATGTGGTATTGCAGGCAGACTGATTAAGGACTTCAGCAAAGGACAGGGGAATGGAATGCAAAACTGAAGGCACATGGGATAAAAGTGAGCAGAGATAAGATAGTTGTAATGACAGCAAATGGAGGAAATCAGAAGATGTTCAGAATTGAGACAGAAGGTTAAATAGTGGTACAGATTAACAGCTTCAAGCATCTTGGCGGGGTGTTTGAGGAGAAGGGAAGTCTGAATGAGGACGTCAAATTTAGAATCAAAGAGGCTGAAGACAACTGCCACAGAGTGGCAGGTGCATTATATGGCAGAAGAAGGCCAAAGAAACTGAAAAGTAAGGTGTACAAAAACAGTGGTGCAACCAGTACTAGTGTATGGTACAGAAACCTGGGCAGTAAAGGCAGAGCAGATGAGGAAGTTAGAGGTGATAGAAATAAAGTGCCTGAGACTGGTGGTGGAATATACACTGGGGGACAGACAGACAAAAATGAGGATATAAGAGCAGAAGCTAAGGTAGCTCCAATTGCAGAAAAAGTCAAAGAGAACACATTATGGTGGTTTGGGCACATGTGCAGAAAAGCAAAAGGCAATCTGGTGAAAGAGACTTGTAACAGACAAGAAAAAGACAAGAGGAAATTATAGCATCCAGGAAACAGGTGCCTGGATTGTGTGAGAAAAGAACTGCAATAGTAAGGCATGAGTGTTGAAGAAGGTAGGAGAGTGGCATGGAATACAGAGAGATGGCAACATTTGACATGACACACAGACCCCATGTAGGGAAAAAAACTATGAGAAAAAGGGGGTTGATGATAATGATGATGATTGTGATGATGATGATGACATGATACAGTGAACAGATATCCTGAAACTTAATACAAGAATAATTATACAGCATAGACAGGGGAATGACTCATATGCTCATAATATATAAGTAAGTTAACTTAAAGTGGCGAGCACGAACCAAAGAAGAAAAGTAGCTGAAAATAGTTGAATAAATAAGAGTCCACTTGCAGCTACTCTTTGTATAAATTAATCATGCTGTTTTGATGCAACAACTGACGAAACTTTGCATTTCTGGAATGTCAGTATTTGGGGACTTATGCTATACTGTTTCATTTCAGTAATTATGTACTTTATGAGGAGTTTTCTTTTTCTGTAGAAAGTGTGTGTGTGTGTGTGTGTGTGTGTGTGTGTGTGTGTGTGTGTGTGTGTGTGTGTGTGTGTGTGTGTGTGTGGGTGTGTGTGTTAGCACTATGAATTCTCTGATGTACATATAAAATACCACTAAGTCAGTCAGTATTAGACTCATGTTAATATCACAGCTAAAGAAATTTGGTGCAGGAATGTAGCACCTTCATCATCCTGCAGCTATATGCCACTGATCCAGCATTATAGTCAAATATCTTATGTGAAGGAAGAATCGATCACACAGGAATGTGTAACCTGCTGAACCACTGCTACTGCTTTATGAAGGAATATCTCTGACATTTCTGGTAAACACTGCAAAATGAAAGTTAACCAAACCCCTTCATCTCAAAAATCACATCAGTACCTAACTTACCTTCCTGCCAACCGAAACAGTCAATGAAGACATCTAAAACATATACACGTATGTTACATTAACAAATATTAACATACAGCTGCTGCAGACACCCACCTCTGTGGAAAATAAACATGGTATCCAGGGTGAATGGGAAATATTCTCACCAAAGTGTAAAAACATAAAGTGACAGTACATAAACATAGGAGAAATTTGACCCATCTACTTTGAAGCATCAGGCAGAATTAATTATTTAGGACTATTTAAGATAAGGCAACAACTCTTCTGCAATAATATACTACTTCAATCATTTCAGTAAGTTATTAACAAATAATTATTTTTTTGAATCAAAGCATGTAGTATTCATTTACATGACTTGTTCATTTCTTTGGGTGCAGACCTAAAGTAAGTAAACCACAGGTCACTCACAGCATGTAAATTAAAGCAATATAGTTCAAGGTATGACTGCCAGTTTTGCTTTACAAGGTACTTCTCTGTTAAGACAGTTCACACAATTGTTTAACACAGTCATGTTCACACCTTGTGAGTAAACAAAAGTTTTTCTGAATCCAACCTATGAGACGTGCTTTTTGCATGATTTAAGCTAGTTAATTTAAAGATCTTTACTAAACTCAAGAAAACCTATGCTTAAAAAAAATTACTGTATCTTTGTTAGAAGAGCATGACTAACTACCTACACCTGACAAAATGTATTTGTTAAATCTAAAAATAGTTAATGGCAACTGCAACCCTTAAATTACATCATTTATTACCAAATAACTGTTTAAAGTGTCCATTTCCTCTTTAATTGACACAGGACTTTGTATCAAATTGGTACATATTCACTGGCTTGCTTAGGTAACTATTGACTGCTGCATTCATATTTAGACCAGCATCAATAATTTTCTCTGTGTCAATTAAAGATTTAGGGTATGCATTTTATTTTCTCCTTTTTTTCTACTGTCTTCCTTAGCGGACTGAAATGATACAAAATAATGCAGGTACATGGCTTGTGAAAGCTAGGTTACTTCATTTTTCAGTTTTAAAGGTTTAGTAAGTCAACTATCACATCCCCATGCCATCAGACCTGGAAAACAGAGACATATTAACAGGAAACCCCATTTAAAGACATTAGGATTTATATAATACTTGGAAAGCCTAAGATAAATAAGAGAAACATTATGTGAACTCAGCTTAAACAGACCAAGATGATACATATGTGAATGCTTAGTTATTTGTTTGTATATGTGTTTACTAGGAGTATCCAGCTGAACAAAAATTGGTTACTTATTTTCCCTCTGTCAGGTTAGATGACTTGTACTAACACTGGTTATTTTCTATCCCTGGCTATTGCTTACCAAGTGGATAACTTAATAAGGATTTTTATAGTTTTATGACAGGCCATAAACTCTGCCATCTAGGATACAGAAGAAGACACACTCCCTCTTTCTCTCAGACATATGTATCGTATCCGTACACATTAGCTGTGACTATTTTTTTCCCTTACTTTAGTATTTTTGTGTTGACTTATGCACATGCAGAAATACAACATGTTGCTTCAGTAAGAGATTATTGCAGCTGCTCAACAAGCAAATGAATTGAAAAGCTCTATGTTTTTCCAACAGAGAAGGTCAATATCAAAGCAGCAGAAGTGCTGGCCAGGACTAAATTATGACAAGCTGGGTTGTAGATTGGACACTGTCACAGAATTACTATGACAGCCTTTAGTCAATAATGAACCTGTCAGGTGACTAATGTGACAATGGTTTGGCCGACAAAGTGCACCATTGTCTGGCAATAGCTAAATACAATAAAGTGCAATTTATGGCTTTGTATTAGTACATTTGGTGATAAGCCTGTCATGCTGAATGATGGGTTCTTCGTCAGACAGGCGCAATGAAGCATATCCTGGCAGTGTAAAAGTCACACAACTGCACTACAAGTGTTTACTTTCATTTTTCTTACGTTCAGCCACCCAGCATTTGAGTTCACTATTTTCTTTAGCTGATTCATCGTGTCTTTGATTAGTGTATCATTTACCATATGAAGGAACAGAGTTGGCACTCCGGTTCATATTTTGCTGGTGAAGTTTTTTTTTTTAGTTTTTACCTCTGCATCTCAATGTTTTTCATGTATATGTCATTCAACATTCTGTAGCAATGCTGAACTGAATGTAATAAGCTGCAAAATAAACCTTATATCCAGAGGCAAGATCTGTCAGTATGAGATTGAATTAAGTGCTGTTCTGTTGTGCAACGTGGCAATCTATAAGAGTATTAAAGTGATTTTAAATGCTGCAGAACTCAACTATACAACCTAAGGCATGTTGTGCAAGTATTCTTTTTTTGGTACAGCATGACTCTGCGTGCAGTAATGTTCAACCATATGACGTATAGCATTTCATGACGCTATTAAATTTATTGTAAAGAGTGCCAGATGGCACTATTAAACTTGTAACACACTACAAAATCAGTTGTGTAAGCTAAAGCATACCCTGTCAGTACTGAATTGAATGTAATGCTTTTCAACTGTACAGTGTAGGAGCATATCATGTCAGTGTTCAACTGATTCTAGAGTGCCATATCCAACCCACAGTTTGCAGTCCACCTTTCTATATGCATACATAACATAAAGGACATCTGTTGGCATTGCTCCATTTGCATTTTGTTGATAGAGTTCTTTGTCATCTTTGAAAATCAATAGTTTAAGTCATGCATTGGAAAGCAGCCTGTAACAATGTTAATCTGAATATAATGCTCTACTAGGTTAACATCAGAGGTTTAGTCACGCATGCTATTATGGCATTACATAGAAAACAATGCTGTTTAACTTTGCTGCACAGAGAATGTCATGTTAGCATCAAAACAATTTTAAAACACTACAAAATAGATGCATGATGGCAGTGTAAAATTCAGTGCAATAACCTGCATGTGTCTTTCCTTCTGTTTAGGTAACACACTCACATTTGGTGCAGAAAACTGTAGGTACAATTCCCACACAAGATAGATGGATTGCTGGCACTGCAGGGCAGCATAAAGGGGGGGGGATGATGCACTTCTGAGTGTGTCACCCATTGAATCAGGCATTAATCTGCTGCCCCATCTGTCTGAGTTGGTGGTGGATCAGGTGGATGCAAAACATCCCATGGCACTTATTGGAAAGAGTAAGGGACCTTTATTTAACATAACCTAAAAAACATTATTTACAGGTACATATATACACATTTCTGGGTTTTTTGCTTGTTTTACTATTTAGCATTTTTATTATAACATCCTTATTTATTAGTAATGTCTTTCAGATTATACTGTCAGGAGTCACCACAGTGGATCACCGGTCCACAGATAGTTTGTCAGTGAAGTTTTTACAGAGTCAAGTTGCCAGCCTGACACCCAACCTTCACAGAAGGCACACACACACACACACACACACACACACACACACACACACACACACACACACACACACACACATACACACCGACCTGCATGACTTTTAAATTCACTCGACTGCAGGGAGGACATGCAGGCTCCACACAGAAGACTCTCCAGTTGAGAATCAAACCAGAGAATCTCTTGCTGTGAAGAGACAACGCTAACTATTGCACCACCATGGCTGACCTAACATCCTTAATTATTTTTTTTTCCAAAATTGACTCCCACTCCTTCTTCCACAACTATAATCTAATTTTTCACAATATCCACCAAAACCCATTTCCCATTAAACAAAATTTAATTCAGTCTTTCATTCCAAATAGCCCATATAACAGTAAATAAATTCATATCCACCCTTCTCGCATATTCTTTCTTATTTTTCTAATAATATCCCTACATAATGATATTCACATCATTAATAGTCTCACATTTTTTTTTAGCATGCCTTTTGCAGAATTTCACTACTCTTCTACACTAAAAAAACATGCTCTGTTGTCTTTTTCTCCCCACAAAATAGAAACACTCATTCAATTTTATTTTATATGGAATATTCCTCTTTACTGGTAATTTCTTTATTACTAGACTTCATAAGAAATCCTAACATTCTACTATCTTGGTACACCACTTTTTCCCTACTTTAGTGGCTTTAATAACAACTTCTGGTAAATTTCCCCATGGATTTACATAATAACTTTGTTTCACCACATTATTATACCACATCCTTCTTTCTCTATATCATCAATTTTTATTTTCCATGTTAGTATTTTTTTCTGCATAATGTTTAATTCCTCCATTAATATAGTATTTTTCTTAATCTCATTTTCCAGAATTTTTGCACTTGTATTTAAACATTCTCACTATTAAATTTTTATTTTCTTCCTTTACCCACTTTAATACTTTATACAAGTTTAATGAAGCACAACAGCTGAATTTAGTAACCCAATGCCAGACTGCCTTCATCTTCACTCATATACAATACACCTCTTTCATTGAGGTAAATCTTGAATCCTAAATGAAAGAAAATACCAGTTGCAATAAACCTTTTTCCTGAATGCTAATCTAAATGTCCTCCTCATAAGACATACTTCTTTCATTTATTTTATCAAACTCCCCCATTGCAATGTAACTACATTATTTTCCCAAATTTAATTCCTATGAAAGACACTTCATTCATTAATAAATAAATATAGCCACACCCCCCATTTTCACCAAATCTCCCATACCCTTACTTTTATCTTTATTCGTGGTCATTCCATTCATACAAACCAACACTTACTTCAGCTATATTTTGTTCTTTGCAAATACAACTGTATCATCTGTGTATATCAACATTACTGGAATCACCACCTTCTCTGCATTACATATCTAGCATTGTTCATTTTATAAGCCACTTCATTCACTATTGCATTTAATACCAATGCAAACAATATTCCACTCATAGGACATCATTGTTTTATACCACACTTCATGCATACTTGTTTATTCAGTCACCCATTTGTTAATACTCTCATGCTATTATTTGATATGCTGACATACACACTCTGCTAATTCCATTACCTCTTCCATATGTCACCATAACATCCCACAAAACATCAAGTCCTGCTGCATTAAATGTCTTGCTAATATCACCTACCATATGTTCCCCATCCTCCCTTTTGCTTATAATATTATCCACAATTTCTGTCATGACCAATAACAATTCTTGACATGCCTTCCCTTTTATACCATATATACTTTCTTCCATAATATCCCTCAACCTTCCTTCCATTCTCCTTGGTGTCATTATGATAAAAAGTTTACAATCTGTGTTACTTAGTGTGATGGATCTCCATTTTCTATTTCTTTCTTCCATATAAATTTTAATATCCCACTGCATAACTCCTTCAACCATTCATTCAGTACCTTAAGAAATACTCTCTTTGCCAATCCCTTAATCTCTTGTACATTCCATACTCTGTGCCATCTGGGCTGGATATTGAATAAACATTTACTTTTCTAAGTACTTCATCCAATTTTCTACTAACAGTGGTGTAGCTAGGGTGCCGAGAGATACAGTCCACCCCAGGCAGCACTTTTGGGAGTGTCAACTTTAATACTTTTAATTAAAAAAAATGTTTAAGGGCGTTCTTCTTTAAAAACAGTCCTGTAGCAACACATCTGTGCATGCATTGTTCTTCTTCTTCTTGTCTGCGTACAATTTGAAAACATTTGCCTAAGGAGAGTTTTCTAATTGCTGCTGCCTGTTCAAGTAAGGAGAGTTTTCTGATTGCTGCTGCCCAATTTAATTATTCTGCTGCTGGTGGTTCTGTTCAAGTAAGGAGAGTTTTCTAATTGCTGCTTACATTTGTTTTGCTGGCTTCTGCCAGACTTAAACTTCTTTTGTTGCTTGTGTCTGAGTGATGTTTCCTGCCCAGTTTAATTCTGCTGCTGCTGGTTCTGTTCTTACTATTGCCCAATTTAAGCTTTGTGTGTGTGTGTGTGTGTGTGTGTGTGTGTGTGTGTGTGTGTGTGTGTGTGTGTGTGTGTGTGTAAAATTCCCCAGTTAGGTATACCTGGTGGTTAGTGTTACTCAGGCACAAACCCTGTACCTTAGGTACAAGGAACAAGAGCCTGAATTGTCTACCCATACCATAACTTGTGATTCAAGCTCTCAAATGTCCAGATTTTCACAGAATGTCTGGAATTTTTGGCTCATACTTTTGATCTGTTCCTCTTAAAATTTGTGTTTTTTTGGCAAATGAGTGAGAACTGAATTAACTAAATTATGATGGCCATTTCAGTTTCAGTCTTTCTTTCTTTCAGTAAATGCATGGTAACACAAAACACTTTATTCTAGCAACCTTCTAAGATTATACAAGAAATGTTTAAAATGTTTCCTTGGTTTTGGGCCTGTGCCCCCCCCCCACCACCACCACCACCACCAATACATTTTGGCTTTTTCCAGATTTCCTGTACTGTAAAGTTAAGAGATTTAGGTGAGTGTCAAGTGGATTTTATAAGGAGCTGAGAATTTCAGGGGAAGAGAAGTTTAGTGAAAATTACAAACCGAACTGCAAACAAAGACAACCAGCCAGTGATTCTACCAATATTTTATTAAAAAAACAGCTCTAATGTCTCGGCTCTCCACACAAGCCTTCAAGGAGTAAAAAGACATAAAAAAACGTGCCTCATATAGTGTGTTCAATCAAACAATTAATTAATTACACAGTTAAATCAAATATTTCCAATTAAGCTCTTCATTAAGACCATATGGAAGAGAAATTTTGTGTTGTATATGTAAGTCTATTTGCATTGTTAGTAGCACAACAGGTAGTATACTTGCTTTTGATGCAGAAGGCTGTGGGTTCTACTCCCACAGTATATAGATGGATTGCTGATACTGTACTGTGTTGTACTTTAAAGGGAGTAGATGCTGCAGTCCTGTGAATGTCCTCCTTTGGAGGAGCTACCTAGTAACTATGAACCTGTTATCAGTTTGCTATCCATTCCCTATTGCAATATTACTACCTTATCATTTTTAAATCTAAAATAGGCAGTATATTCTTCAAGGACAACAGGCACTTTATTTGTAGATAAAACAATGAAATATAAAGTTGTTTGCTAGCAGAAACCTCTTCATTAATCACATATCTCTTTAATGTGGAATTATTTAAATGACTTTTACTTATACAGAGATTCTGCATATTTACTGATATTGGTGGATTGTAATGATGGAAGTGTGAGTAGACTTTTATGATGGAAATTTTCTGAATTGGTCTGTTTTGTCATTATTGGTTCATACATTTTGTTTCATTGCTTAATGGAAAAGTTTTCAAAACAATTAAGTTAAATATGTTCTAACAAGTGTGCTGTATTATATAAGGTATATCATTTAATGCAATCAGGAAGGTGAATCAAAGAACACATGTATTTATGCAAGGGGTCTTTGATTTGTAAACAGCCCAAAGGTAAACTTTATCCTCCAATGGCCAGATGCATTTTCTTTGAATGTGGGTTTCAGTGCTGTTTCAATGAATGTGAGTTTCAAGAGCAGAAATGTTGTAATGCTAAGTCTGTTTTCATTGTGAGACTGCATTGCTTTGTCTAGCAGATGTCTATCAATGTTTATGCTGTAAAACTTGAAGTAAAAGTTTTAAATGAAATCCAAATAATCATTGTAGAAGTAAAGCAAAAAGTAGTATGCACATTACAGTGTTTATGGTAAATGGGGAGAAATAGCCAAGTAATGGTACACTAAAATGGCTGTGAGGTGGAGGGCTGTGTATGGGGGCCCCATATGACCATGATTTTGTGAGTGTGGAGGGGCAGCAAACTCAAAGACAGTCCTGGGCGGCACAAACTCTAGCTACGCCACTGACTACTATTAATTTATTTTTCAAGTTCTTCCTTAACTTGTTCTGGATTTTTTTTACTTTCCATTCTCGTATATTTTCCTTCATTTCAGTCTTATACATATTTTCTACTTACTGTACTCCAATACACATAATTTGCTCTTCTGTTCTTTTACCCTTCCTTTTACATTTTCATTTCCATCATTATACTAATATCCTCCTTTACTATTTTACCCAAATATCCAGATACCTTCCCCCTTCTGATTAATATCTCTGCCCAAAGAGTAATTCCTTTTTCTCAATTTTTTCTATATATTTATTTTTCCATGCCAGAATTTTCTTTTATATTATTCTCCAAATTGTCTAATATATTTCTTTACATTTTCCCAGACTCCACTCTTTTTCCTTTCTTACAACATCCTACCACTGAAAAAAAACAAAACAAAACAAAACAAAAAAAAAAAACATGTTTATAGTTCTTCTTAAATAAAATCCACCATTCAGACCAGTTTTTATATAAATCCTTAATGGTTATATGTTCCTTCCATAACCACAATACGTCCTATTCCCCAGTATCATCCCATAATGTCTCATTTATTCTTTTTATTCCCTTTCCTATTTTAAAATACTCCCTTTTTTCCATCACCTCCATCCATGTTGCTAAACAGTCTGTATCACCATCTGCTATCCCCAAGCCTTCTGATAATACAAAATAATCAATTTCAGATCCGAGTGCCCCATTCTATAAGTCTATTGACTTTTGTTCTTCATAGCTAATTCACCACAGTTTATCATTTCATGTGCCCCTATTTTTGCCAACATCATTATGGCCTATTGGAAAAATAAGTTTATTTCTGTGAAAAAGGGCCCTTTTCCTTGTGAGTTATATTTGCATTTTTGGATGACGTATTCATCATTTAGAAACATGCTGTCTGAGTTTGATTTCTTTATTGAATATCTGAACAATACAATATCTTTTTTAAGATTTACTTTTTCTTTTAACTCATTCAGTATTAATTATTTCTGTCTTCAAGTTTCTAAGGACATGGCTAAGGGTACATTTAATAATAATATTTACAGGAAACCAAAATACTGCAATAGTATTCTTCATTTTAATAGTAGTCATCCTGAATATTAGAAAAAGGCCATTATTAAAGGGCAGTACATATGGCTCACTAGGTTAGTGTCTGAGGATGATGTGTACCAAAAGAAGCTTTGCTTTTAGCTGATATGTTCAGGGCCTGAGGTTATCCTAGTGCACTAATACAAAAGATGAAAGATGGATGGTAAAAAGAAGTGAAGGTAATTTTAAACCACTGCTTAGGACAGATGCAGGAACAGAAATGTTTCTGATAACAAATAGATCCAAAGTTGAGAAAGACTTCTCATTTCCATTTGTAATGACATATAATGGCATACATGATTATATCAATGAAATTTTAAGGAAAAACTGGAATTTTTTTCCCGTTTTGATGACTATATGGAAATTTTGGGGATGAGCCCACAGATAGTTTACAGAAGAGGGAAAACTATCAAGAACTATTTAGAGCATGTCAATAGATTTATAGTGACCCCTACCCATAAAAGGGTGGGGACTTACAGGTGTGGGTACTGCAAACATTGTAAGGATATTTTGGTGGGGCATATGACCTTCTTCTTCTTTCAGCTTTTTCCCGGTTAGGGGTCACCACAGTGGATCACCTATCCGCTCATGATTGGCAGTGGAGTTTTACAGTGTCGAGTTGCCAGCCCGGCACCCAAACTTCCACAAAAGGCACACACACACACACACACACACACACACACACACACACACACACACACACACACACACACACACACACTCACACCTAGGGCCAATTTAGAGTATCCAATCCACCTACAGCATGTCTTTGGGATGTGGGAGGAAACCGGAGCACCCAGAGGAAACCCATGTGACCACAGGGAGGACATGCAGAATCCGCACAGAAAGCACCCCAGCCGAGAATCAAACCGGAGAACCTCTTGCTGTGAGGCGGCAATGCTAACTGCTGCACCACCATGGCCGCCCAGAGTTCATTTTTATTGTGATTGCAACACCAATGGCATTTTATACCTAGCTTTATGCCAAGAATTCCCTTGTTTTTATGTGGGAAAAACCCAAAGGAAGCTTTCTGAATGCATATATGAGCATTTGTTGGATATCAGAAAACAGAATACTAACAACTCGCTAGCAAAACATGTCTTGAAGCTTCCTGGGCATAAGTTTGTATTCATGGGCATTGATATGGTTAAAGAAAATCTTAGTGGGAGACCTTGGAAAGTATTGCTTGAACAAAAGGAATTATGGTGGCAAATCAAATTGAATGTTTACAGTTTTCCAGGTTTAAATGAGAATGTTTCGATTAGCAGTATTTTAAAACTTTGTTCATTTAAAGTGTGATTTAAGTGATATCATTTTTGAATCATAAGCATATTTTAAAACTGTTTTCATGGGGTTGTAAACTGATTGCAGTTATTGATGAATGGGAGATTTTTTGATTGTTGTAGGTGAGCATGTGATACATTTGGAGGGTATTTAATCTGTATTACTTCTATGTTTCCTTGTTTCTGAAGACATCTTTGCTATAAGCTGGACGAAAGCACTTAAACTCATTAAAACTGACCTTTACAATTTATTGACGTGATTACTAAATGTGAACCAACAAACAAGCAAAACCAAGTATTCCAGCAAAAAAAAAGCAGATAAGGCACACTAATCCACCAATGGACAGACATTTTGTGGTCTGATATTAAATTTCTGTCTGTTGATGGATTAGTGCCCCTCGCCTGCTTTTTTGCTGGACTACTTGGTTATTGAAGTGGCTGCTGAAGTGTGTTCTGACTGTTTTTTTGTTTTCATAACTAGAATTGGGATGTTGAATGCTAGATCGACCCCCTTTTTTGCCCTGTTCAATCCACAAGTTTGACTTTGTCTTAACTCACTGATGGCCATTGTCAGTCAATAATAACAGATATTAAAGTTTCTTACTTTTTACTGCTCATATAATGCACACTGGTGTAATAATTGTGGTCTTGTTAACTTTGAAGTGCATTAAATGAATGCTTCTAAATTCTGATTTTGGCTTTGTCTCTCCACTAAGTTTGGCTTTGACCAGAATTCTCAAAACAAGAAGTTGAGTGATATGCTGTAGCTTTCTACCTCAAGACACAGAGGATCTTCTGTCTATCAGATGTGTATGTATACCTACCAGATTTCTAAGTAAATCTGGAGTACCATTTGCTTCTACTTGACTAAATTTATTTGTTCTGTATTGCTGAATTCTTGCACCAAACTGATGTGAATATTCAAAAGAAAACACTTGTATATTAGTGTGGTTGCACATTTATAAACTAAACTTACAAGAATATATGAGTTAATAGTGATTGCTAAGAAAGTTTTACAACCCAAGGTATTTACGGTGCTCAAAAAATTACAAAGATTAAGCTCTAAAATATCCTCCTCAGGAATTGTATGTAGAAAGCCATGAAAATGTTTTGTTTCAACTCAACCCTCCTGTATAAGCTAATGACTCTTTGGGATGATAAGCCACTTTCTGGGCAGCAAAACAACATACTAACAAACCAGTTTATTGCTTTTACTAAAACCTTTGCAGTCATGAGCTAAGGTCATAGCTTGAATTTAGCAGCTAAAATGAAATATCTTACCTTTTTAGAAATACTCACACCTTCCTTTTACAGGATTATGCCTTAAATCTGTTTTCGATTCCTCCATGATGCTTTGCAAGAATAAATATAAGCTAAATAGAATCCAACTTATAAATTACAAGCTTCCCCTTCATCTGAAATATTCTAGCCTTCTCTGAACAAGTCCTGTGCCCTGTCCCATTACATTCCCCCTTCTTCTTGTAAAGAAGTTATCACCAGTAAAGCAAAAATGGGTACAGTATTCTACTACTTGGCCACAGGGTTGCCAGCATCCTGCTCCTTTTTTCTATATTAAGTTTTAGAAATGTGTTATTATGCAAATAAATAAATAAGCCACAATCAGTCCACAAGGTCATCAATTGTAAGGCATGTGCTTTTGGTTTTGTGGGTGTAGGGGTTGTTATGCAGTCTCCATCTTAGCTACTTCTGCCATGTGGTCCTGAATAAGCAGTATGTTTTTTGTAAACAAAAAGGTGGTGGTATGATATGTTGCATTTGGGTCAAACCCCCCAAAAATAGATACTTCTTTTTTAGTCCAAACTGTCTTTCATGAAAAAATAAATAAATAAAATCTGTTCTCTTAATAATATAACAATTGAAGTCACTTCAAACAGCAAATTATTATGGGTGATAGTGGATAATAACTAAATACAACAAACAAAGAAAATGGTCAGAAAAAAACACTTTAGTAATCTTAGTGCCTCAGCTCTCAAGCCTTCAAGAAATGAAATACAACATTATTAATTAATATTATTTTAAGCAGCAGTCTAATAAGTTTTTTTTTAATGATGCTTTAGATAGTTCTGGGGATAGTTTGGACAATATGAATTTTTCTTGTGACTCATCTATCTCTGATGATATTAATGCTTACTGTTTATTAGATACTTCTGATATTGTTTGTAAAAGTGATTTTATTCCCCCCTTTGTGAATGATAATATTAAGAATTTTTCTGCTATGATTGATTTTACTCTTTAAAGTATGTGCAATAATATTTGTATAGATAGCGATAATATTATATACAACTTAACCAAAGCTGAGTGGTTAGCCTTGAAACAATATTAGTCAGCTCGTGACCTGGTAATTAAGCCATCAGACAAAGGTCACAAAATAGTTGTGATGCACTATACTCAATATAAAAAAATGGGTGATGATAATTTGAATTACACTAGTGTATATAATAAACTATTGTGTGTTGAATATGAAAAAGCTTTAAAATAATTTCAGGATCTAATCACTAAAGGATTTAGGTTGGGATATTTTTCCAATGAAGATATTGAAAGAATATTCACTCTACAAGGCTGTTCTATGGCTAAGTTCTACTGTTTACCAAAAATAAATAAGACTCTTACCTTTCCTCCTGGTCGTCCTATAGTGGCTGCTACTAGCTATTTTTTACATAATGTAGGATTATTACTTCATAAATATTTATCAATATCTGTGATGAAATTAGATTTGTATATACGTGATTCTTTTGATTTTTTTAGAAAAAACATTTAGTTATTGAGATGGAAAGCTAAGAATTACTGGCTTGTTATGGATGTTAAAAGCCTCGATACAAATATTAGTCATTCTTTGGGTATAGAGGCAGTAAACAATTTTTGGGAGATAGTTCATTAATTAATTATATTGTTGAGTTGTATTTTAGTTTAACACATAATTATTTTGAATTCAATGGAGAAATATTCCATCAGCTTAAGGGCACAGCGATGGGAGCATTTTTTGTTTTCATGTATGTGAATCTTTTTATGGGTTTATTTGAAATTAGATATTTATATAAGTTAGATTTTTATAAAATATTTGTTATTAAATATTTTAGATTTATTGATGATTTAATTTTTTATGTGAATATGGAGAAATGCTTGTGAATGATTTTATAAATGATTTGCAGAAGAATAATTTTGGACGTCTATATCATGACATCACAAACTGAAAATATCGAACTCTCACAAGAGCGAAAATGCCGAAACTGGAATTCGGTATTCCCCCACTAAATATATATTCCAACTCCGAGATCACACTACAGTGAGGAAAGGGCAAATATCCCAATCTTCACTGTACTGCAATCCCAAAAAATGACCCTCGACATTTCGGCACTTTCACTGTTGTGACATTCGACATTTTCACTTTGCGATAATATGATATAGATCCTAATTTTGGTATAAGTTTTGATGGTGCTCAATCTGGTTCAAAGGTAGTATTTCTGGATATGGAACTTGAGGGTGTAATTGGAGATGGCATTTTAACTAGAGTCCATAGAAAATTGTCTGTTAATCATGTTTTACATGGCAAGAGTTGTCATCCTTCTCTTTTATTGAATTATTTGTTTTATGGTGAATTCTTAAGGACTTCTAGGCTTTGTAATGAAGAAAATGTATTATTGGAGGAATAAAGTAAAGCTTGTAGCTATTTTTTTACAAAGGGGTTATGATTCAACTGTTTTAGAAAGAGCTTTGAATAGATTTTTTGATGTGGACCAAGAATTGAATAATGGAGATAGATATGACAGTAACCATAGAATGGCATAATAATAATAATAATAATAATAATAATAATAATAATAATAATAATATCCAAATGACAGATAAAAAGGTCTATTTTGTCACTACTTACAACATTTTAACTGATATGATTTTTTATGTTAAGTATTATTGGGGGTTACCTGTTAAAGGATAAAATCTTAAAGGATATTTTACCTATACAACCTGTTTTGTCACTTAAAAGGGGCCGAAGTAGAAAAGATATGTCAGTTCATAGCTCTTTTTCACTTCCCAGTGTTGAGTTTTGTGTGCAACACAGATTTGTCGGTACGTTTTTGTGTGGGTGCTGTACGGTTTGTAAGTTTATAGCCCCATTTTTTAGTCAAATAAATCATGTTAAATATGTACCTAAGCAATCTTTTAGTTGTAATAATGAAGGTCTTTTTTATGCACTTAGGTGCTCCTGCACTCTTTTTTTATATTGGAGAAACTAAGCATTTCTTTAAGGTAAAACTGCAGGATAATCTTAGAGACATTAAATGTAAGAGAGCTGAAAGTCCTGTAGCAGCCCATTACTTACTTTGCCATGGGGTGGATTTTAGTTGTTTAAAAGGTACTATTTTGGAAAAAGTAGTAGGATGTAATGTTGTTGAATTGAAAAAGAATTTGCATTATAAAGAAACAATATATATTTTGAAGTTTGGAACTTTGTCACCTTTAGGTTTGAATCTTAAATGTAATTGGAAGGTGTTGCTTTGAATTAACTGCAGCTTTCTATTGGTTTATTAATGAATTACTTAATTGTTATGTTTATTGGGGGCTTTATAAAATGTGTTTTAGCATGTTGCTTGAGAGCTGAGACGCTAAGATTATTAAAGTGTTTCTTCCTGGCCATTTTCTTTGTTTGTTGTATTTAATTATATATTTTTTCTTTTGTGGTAGTTTGATAGTGAATAATAATCTTAAAATTTACTTGCATTATCCTTGAGTTAACATACTTGTTCATCTGTCCTCTTTTTGAAGGGGTATGCCAATGCCCTCTCTCTTTTCCCTCTTTGATTACACACAGTGCAATTAACTATTTTATAAAGTGAATAAAAGTTCCATGAGTTTTGCAGTTTGGGAAATCGCTGGCCATAAAAATAGAAGCACCCTTTACGAAATTCTGCATATGCATACAATACAGCCAGAAATAATAATGAAGTAACCTAGGAAATGAAAGGTAGGAAGATTAAGACAGGGTTTTGAAGTGAAGAACATTTTAGATTCTCCACGTTTAGGTACAAACCTTGCAGATATACTATGAGTAATCAGTGGTATAAGAGCTTAATTAGGCTAATAAGTAAAAAAGATATAATATCCTGCCCCCCCCCAAAAAAAAGCAGCCCCTTGCCCAGCCATTCTAGTTTTCCATTACTTGGCTATTTCTCCCCAGTTACCATAAACACCATTCAAAACTATCAGTGTGCATACTGTTTTCTTATTTACTTCAACAACAATTACAGATATTGAAATAAAACAGCACAAACACTGATAACCATTTGCTACACAATACAGTCTCACAATGAACACAGACAGCATGAGCAGTAAACTTCGCTGCCATTGAAGCTCACATTCATTGAAACATCATTAATACTCACAGTCAAAAAAAATACACTTGGTCATTGGAGGATTAAGTTTACCTCTGGGCTGTTTTCAAAGTATAGGCTCTTTGCACACATTTTAGGGCCATGCATACATGCATGTATTCTTTGATTCATATTAAACTATAGTCCTTATATAATACAGCACCACTTGTTAGAATGTGTTTTAAATGTGTAGTTTTAAACATTCTTCCAGAAAGCAATGAAACAAAATGTATGAACCAATAATGACAAAACTACCAGTTTCAGAATATTTCAACTATAAAAGGCCACTCAGACGTCTGTCATCACAATCTACCAGTATCAGTCAATAAGCAGAATATCTGCAGAAGTAAAATTCATCCAAATAATTCCACATTAATGAGATCTGTAACTAATGAAGAGATTGCTATTAGAAAACAACTTTACATTTCAGTGTTTCATATACAAATTCGGTGTCTGCTGCCTTTGAAGAATGAATTGCCTATATTGTGATTGCAATAGGGAATGACTGACAAACCAACAAGTAATAGTGCTTCTAACACTGCTTTTATATTCTACAGCACAAACATGACTGTCATTTGTTAAACAAACCAGTCAGTTATACATTGACAACAGACTTATCATGAGGCAATAGTAAATTTATCTTCCCTTTAAACACACAGTTCCATGAAAATGCACTGAAACTCAATCCCTTGAAAAGGCACTGATCATAATTCCCTGAAAATGTACTGAAACTCAAACTCACAATTCAGTCAGCAGTCTAGCAGTTTGTGTAGAGGATTCAGGCTATTGTCTCCAGTGAAGCTCACAATTCCTTCTGCAGCCTGGTAGTTGGTATAGAGGATTCAGGCTGTTGTCTCCTGTAACCAAGATTCAAGGTCAGGCCTGATCAAGTTAATTAACTAACCTGCCCCCCCCACCTAGAAGATTACATACCATACCTCTCACACAGCAACACACACACACACACACACACACACACACACACACACACACACACACACACACACACACACACACACACACACACACACACACACACACACACACACACACACACACACACACACACACACACACACACACACACACCTACTCTCTCTCACACAGCAACACACACATACCTATCAACTGTCTAACTTTTTACACAATGTACAGATTTTTCCCTCATATTTTTGGACTGTTCCTTGTAAAATTTGTAGTTTTCTGGCAAATTATTGGGAAGATCTGAGGATTGCAGTCACTAAATAATAACATAAATTTGAGCTTCAGACTTCATATCTTTCAGAAAATGCATGTCAACACAAATGCTATCATTCTAACAATTATCTTAGTTTATAACAGCAATATTTAAAATCTGCCCTATTTTTGCCCCACCCATTATGTTAGGCTTTGTCCATATTTCTTGCACTTTAAAGGTTGAGACGTATGCACATACACCCCTACTCTCACACACAGCAGCACCCACACACGTACCTCTCAACTATCTATATTTTTGCAGAATATACAGAGTTTTGCCTCATATTTTTGGACTGTTTCTCAAAGTTATGGCTTTCTGGCAAATTATTGGGAAGATCTGAGGATTGCAATCACTAAATAATGACATACATTTGAGTTTCAGACTTCATATCATTCAGAAAATGCATGTTAGCACAGATACTATTATTTTAGTAAATTTCTAAGTTTATAAGAGCAATAATTAAAATTTGTCCCTATTTTTATTCCCCCCACCCATTATGAGAGGCTTTCTCCAGATTTCTTGCACTTAAAAGAGATTGAGAGGAATACACACATACTCCTAATCTTTCACATAGCAACATACAGACACACCTTTTCACTCATACATCAACATACACTCCTTCTCATACAGCAACACACACAGACACGCACACACACTTACTTTATCTCGCATACAAACAGAACAGCTAGTTTAACTACACACATGCATATGCATACACATTTTCACTCTCACAGCGAAACAAATGGAACCACTAGTTTAAATTATTTATACATACATACACCTACTGTAGAATAGTGTGTTTTGTAAGTTTAAGAAGCATTTCCAAGAACAGCACGTGCATATAAACAGCAAGCACGTGCTAGCTTCAGTGCCATTTTGAGAGAGCAGCCAAAGTGTGAACATGTATGAGTGTGACAGTCAGTTTTTATAAGTTTATCTAAATTAAAGTTACTAAGCCTCAATCATGATGTGTTTGTACATAATAAAGCTGCTTGAACAGAACCCACAAATGTTCATCTGTTTTATCGTGCCCAGATGAGTGTTACCAATTGAGTTGGAATTAGATAAATTAGAATTAGTATGACAAATACGACTATATGCATATAATGACCCAGGTTTGAATGATATGTGTTCAATTATGCATATATTAAAAATGAAAAGTTTATGTAGGTAATCTTTAACATTAGATGAATGTGGCTTGACAAGGTGTAACTACATTATTTAAGCTTCTGCTGTTTAGAATAATATGATTTCATGATTTTATTTTCGTGTTTTAACAACAGGAAATAGTTGAATATTAATATTTAATATTGTAGTATAAATATGTGTAGTATACTATTATAATGGTAAGAATTTTGGTATTCATAGTAAGGACTTACATTTTAGACAATTAAAAATATTTGGTTTTATTGGTTTTATAAAAGACAATATAGCTTTATTTTTTGTGAATAATTACCATGTGATCAACTTCAATTCGTATTTAAATAGTGGTAAATGTAGAATATTCCATCTGAAGAAGTTCATGGATTTTAATTGAACGAAAGGCGCTTTATGGAATAAAGGTGTAGCATACAGCAAAGGTTGCCAGTGCTTTGTTTGGTGAAAAAGTGTTACCTACTCCTCACACAGCAACACAAACACACCTTCTCTCTCTCTCATACAGCAACATACACACACACACACACACACACACACACACACACACACACACACACACACACACACACATGTACGTGCGCGCACTACCTTGCATATAAACTGAGCAGCTAGTTTAACCTACATACATACACATGCAAGCACACACTTAATCTCACATTCAAAAACAAACAGAACCACTAGTTTAAATTACACACACACTCACACACACACACACACACACATACACACACACACACACACACACACACACACACACACAATCTCTCATTCACTCACTTTACATACATACATACTCACACAC
This sequence comes from Protopterus annectens, assembly GCF_019279795.1. Lineage (NCBI taxonomy): Eukaryota > Metazoa > Chordata > Ceratodontiformes > Protopteridae > Protopterus > Protopterus annectens. The sequence continues at coordinate 1,353,727,519 of NC_056733.1, read as the reverse complement.
ACTCACCTTCTCAGGCTGGCTAGTTTAAATTCCACATATTTTTACATCCGTATTGGTGTGTGATGCATGTATGGTTCTTCTTAAAGGACAAGATTCCACTACTTTGGCCAAGGTGCTGGTACATTGTACCTGCGTGTACTGTCACAACAAAGCCCTGTGAATAAGTATTTCCAGAAAGGTTACTTAAAACTTGGTGTACCCACACAACATTTAGTTAAACATTTATATCCAATAAAACTCATTGAGTCATTTATTACCTACAACTGGCTGGTAAATCCCATAAAACTTAGCTTAGATTTATCATAACAACCAACTTTTTTTCATGAAAAATTACACAAACATAATTTACATTGTAGTAAGCAACAGCCAATTAATGAACCAAACATGATTACCCTGCATTAAGCACCAGTTGAGTAGTACCTACACTTTATATATATATATATATATATATATATATATATATACACACACACACACACACACACACACACACACACACACACACACACACACATGCAGGCACATGCACACACTCGTTAATAATCCACAAAACATGCTTAAATTTGCACCAACTAGGTAGCATCTACTAGGTAATCTGAGAAACACTATTTATCTTGCAAAAAATGGGTATAGTTGTATCCTAGCACCCCCCCCAGCAATGTGTAGTAGCAAGGCTTATCCAAACCCCTCCCCTCACCCAACACCTGGTGATGTGTATGAATATTTAATGAATATTCATGGAGCTGTCCTCACCGGCCTCATGAATATTCATCAGATGTCTGGCAAGTCAGTACAGCTTAACTTTAAGTGAATTAAACAATTTATATAACAGTAAAACAATATATAACAACACAGCAACTATAAACTATAAGTATAAACTTACTACAGAAATAAATATACAACTGTTGTATCCTATCCGAAGACGTTTATGGTAAGGCATGAATATGGTATACGTGTGAAAAAAGACACATATGAAATAGATTTGGATGAACACCCAATCAGTAAACATCATAACCCCCACTCCCTCAAAAAAAAAAAAAAAAAAAAGTTTTCTTGAATTGAATAAATGGAACAGATAACTACCTTAACCCAGTGAAAGAGAATGGAAGATGATTCCCACGATGAGAAACAGAGGCACTCATTTCACTCACCCCTTACTCTGGGTTACTATCAAGATAGAATATTCACATAAAGCATATCCCCATAACAGAAAACAGGAGAAAGGCACTGACCCCTCGCCCCTTCATATTAGTAGAAGCCAGATACTGATAATGAAGAAATGTTCTTGGCTGCACTAAAATATCATGAGAGGAAAGAAATTATGTAGCTTGTGATTTGTTAAACACCCATCCAATGGGGACCGTGATGTCATATTTTGTAAATTTCGAGATCATTTGCCATATTTTGTTAGAAAGTTTGAAGTATTCGTGTTTTTTATAAGGACGTCTTCTGGTGTTGTCATTCCACTGCAGTTGCTGAGAGAACAATACTTAGTCTCTGTAAAAGTGAATGGGGTATAACGTTACTTCATCTACATGTGCAAGGGTCATTTCTATATGTGTCAATCGACAACCAATGTATGCACGATGTCCCTGACAAATCTGCATGTCAGTCAATCATGCATTATTTGCATATGACAGCATGTTATTTGGCATATCAATCCACACAGATTATGCCCACTTCTGTGCAGTCTGAGCATGAGGGATACTAGGATGCAATTATGCCCAAGACGTGTGTGTGTAAGAAATTAACCAACCATCATTTACCTTGTAATAAACACTCAAGTTTGAAGTCTTAGTAGGTTCCATTATTTCTAGATGCTGCTGAAGTCTTTTCAGGAATTCAGGAATTCTTGTTCATCACTGTTTCTTTGTTGGTTACTTCTCCATTGCTTCTCCTGTTCATTCTTGTGTACCACTGCTTCTTCTATCCTTCCCTATGTGCCTTCTTTGTTCTGCTCTGTCCTGCTCTGATGTTGAAAAGAGATTATTCCTAGCTACCTGTATTTTTATATTCTTTCTCTACCTACCCATCTACCTTTACACAGCCTCTTTCTTCCTCATCCTGACCAGCTTCCTGCCTTCCTGACCCCCTCCCTACTCTCATGTATGCTATTTTCCCCAAGGCAATATAGCTGTGTATACAATTCCATAACATGCTCTCCTTCCTGTGGTCTAGGGCTCAGGCGGACTGACTAATTAATAATGGTTTATTTATTTATTTTGCTTAATTTTGCTAACCTCTTCCCAATTACAAGTGCTCTATAGAGTCATGCCTAGTCCTTTAAATAACTATTGGGAAACAAAATTAATTGGGAGCATTTCAAGGAATTGCAGGCACAGCTATATTGCCGAGGTGAAAATAGCACAGGGAGGGCAGGAAGGCAGGAAGTTAGTTGGGATCAGGAAGGGGAGAGGGGGTTGCAAAGGTGGATGGGTAAGTAGAGGAAATGTTTCAAAAGCTACAAGTAGACAGGCAAGATCTCTTTTCAACAGTAGAGCATGACAGAGCAGAACACCCACCTTCACACTCTTCCTCGTAAAAGTAGGAAGAGGTGTAGATAGCATAAGATGACAAGTGGTAAGTTCAGACTGATAAGAGCAGGTAAGTGCTTGCTGAACCATGAGGGTGCTCACACTAGGGGTTGGGAAGGAATTTTCCTTTTTCCTAGTGGGTTTTTGAGGTTTTTGCCTTTCCCAGCAAGTGGTAGGTAGGGTAGGTAAGTGTTGCAGCCATGAAGCATGGAAGTGCAGACATAGAAAACTAAAATTGCAAAGGAGTGTGCTTGGCTTGGGGAGGCATGCAGGCTCAGACACCTTGGCCCTTCTCTGGGCGGGCTGCCCTGTGCTGCAGAAAGCATGCTGGGGGCCACAGCCTGGGGTCCCACAAGTGGCAGATCCCCTTCAGCCACTGGTATCTGGCTGAATGGTGACAGAGGACTGTCAGTATTTGGTTGTAGATCCCTTCAGTCATTGGTGTTGGTTAAGCATTTACAAGGAGTATGGTGGTATGTTATGCCTGGTTGATCGGATTTGACTTTCTTTCAAGTTCTGCTGCTTGCGCACATCTGCATATTCTTGGTTGGCATTGACTAATTATCTGGCACTGGTATTCTCCCTGATTTGATTAGCATAATAAGTACATGGCTGAGTCCATTTCTTCTAAACAAGTGTGTGGTGTGATTTCTAAAATGACGTGCATGCTTCTTTTCATCCATGGCTATGTGCATTTCTGTGGGCAGTGTGTATGGTTACCCCTGCCCACAGATACATCTGCTGTCCAGCTAGTATTTACAGAGGAAAACAAATGCACTAAATAAAAACTTTCCCAAAGATGGACACATCTCAGTAAGCATTACAGATCATCTTCTTCAGACAGATGATCCCTTGTGCTTTTTTTTAACATAGTAACAGCAGTCGTTGCTGTTATTAAGAACCTTTCTTGACCGGATCCATGTAATAACAAAAATAAATAAATAAAGAATCAAGAAAAAAGTGATAAATGGATCGTTTGTGTTGGCAACATTTACTGTTCATAGGTTCATAGGTAGGTAGGTACTAGGCTATCGGACCTGGGGCCTATACAAGCACAGCCAAAAAGGTATCCTGGCTTTTGCCTCCCAAATTATTTTCCTGTGCCACTGTCGAGCAGAGCCACAGAGGTGATCTCGGGGTGAATTTCCTATTTCCCATCCAATCATCAAGATTTTTCTTGGAGTGCTAATGAGGAGCTTTGTTTGATATAGATAGGTAGTTTATTCCAGAGTATGGGAAGTCCCTGGGACAGGAATCTATCCCTCCGGCATGTTCTGTTTATTGTGGTGACAAGGTTTAGGTTCCTAGAGCATGTAGCTCGGAGGGATTGGGATTTCTTTAAGTGGAGCATGTCCAACAGCTCTGGGTTTGACATAGCTTTGTATGTTAGGCAGAGATCACCTCTGAGTTGCGACGGAGTAAAGCTGGAGTTTTTTGAGACGCTCTGCGTAGAGCATCTGTTTGAGGCCGGTAATCCTCTTTGTGAGGTATTTCTGCGGCCTTTACAGTTGTTGTAGATGTCTTGTGAGGTACATACCAAAAGGGGCGTTGTACTCTATAATGGGTCTAATGAGTGATGAGTAGAGGGGAACAATGACCTCTTTTTTTCTGGATGAGAAACCTTTTGTGATGAGGTGTGCCACGTAGAAGGATTTCCATTGCCCACAGAGTTAATATCTTTCATCTCTCCTTGATTTCCTGGGATGCCCCTGATTTTGACTTAAATTATAGCTCTGTCCCTCTTAATCCTTCCTGAAACTGGTGACTTTTGAAGAAAGGTGGTGAATTACACTTAATAAATATTAACAATAGTTATAGACTTCTTTTACTTCAGAAAATGTATATGAATTCATATTCTCTTATTTTGTCAATGTCTGAAGTTAACTGTATTTATATTTTAAATTTGTCCCTGATTATTTCTGGATCTGTCCCTCATTCTGTTGAAGTTTTTCCCTGACTGGTTAAGAGCTATGCATCTAGCGTCCTGTAAATAGTAAAAAAAATGCCTGCAAGTCAAATACCTTCCTTAAAGATAGGCTTTGTGTCCTTTAATGTTTTGAAATAAGTAATAAAATTACTGCGACATAAAAACTATATCTTATAACTTAAAATCAATAGGAACTACTGCTGCAATCACTGAGTTCAACCAGGGAAGGAAAACAGGAATGGGACAGGGTTTTCAAAGAACTAAGAAATATGTTGATAGGGAAAAACTGTGATGTCACAAGATGGGAGGTAGGTGACGATTGGGTGGCAATGTTTACATTTCGGTCCGAAGCAAGTAACTCTGGCACTGACGTGTCATAAGTTTCTTACCACTGAAGCAGGGCGTCCCTTGTGTCACGTGACAAGTGTGAGTGACACGGGGACAGATAGAAAAGACTTTTTTGTCAGCTCGTGTACTGTTTGCCTCCCAGCTAAAATGACGTGCATCCGCCGCACATGTATATGTCGGCTAAGCAGAACCTAGACGGTGGACAAGGAGATAAGAGTGGGAAGAGTTGGCTTAATGGTAGGAGGGTGCATGGTGGCATTTGGGAACTGAGATTCTTACTGGAGCAGGAGAACTAAAAGTATGAACGTAAGGAGAAGAAGCGCAAGATGAGTTTTTACCACATGAACACAGTCAACAGCATTTTGAGTAATCCCCTTTTTGCTGCTGTACAAGTACTAATAGCGGTCTTCATAATCCGGTGGTGTATAGTTTCGCATCAACAGGTAAGTGTGTTCCAAGCTGCTCCTTCCGTAGATCAGGTAGTGAGAAAGTATATTTTGTCTATAGGTAGTGTGACAGATGAGCATTATCGGTGTCTGCCAAGGAGTCCATTTACTTTCCATGCAACAGTTTCGTAAAGAGCCAACAAGTCACCCGGTAACATATATTTTGCAGCCGGTGCTTTTGCCCCGTTCTTTTTTGTGGCATGATACAGGTTACATTAAGAATGCCAGCTTCCTTTTTACTTGATGCTGTATGACTGAATATTGACGTGGTATATGGAGCTATTTAACTAAAACTAAACTTAACAGAATGCACTTCTAACACCACAAGGTTATTCAAGCTGTCACCTCTTCTTAATGTTTGGGTATTTCGGTTTAATAAAATATTAGCAGTTTAGCTAACCTGCAGATGTGTGAACACACGGTCTGTTTAACGTCGGTGTTTTGCATATACCTGCAGCTTTTTAGCAGTACAGATGTGGCAGTGCGCTTGACGATAGTGGAATAGCTTCAAGCCTCCGCTGAAAGGGCAGGTGAATAATTTGAGACACTAACACCGAAACTGTTGGACCTGCATAGTCAGCTTCAGTGAGTTGCTTCTCCAGCGCGCAGTGCTTGTGTCCAAGTTAATTATCCAAGTATTGTCGGATCATTCCTCAGGTGTCATTTCCAGTTATCTGAACATTTAATTATTTCCTTAATCGGGAACAGAAACACAAGTTTAATGAAATAAATAAAAGGCAGAGGAACTAATCCTGATAGCTGAAAAGGTCTCCAGTCCACCATTGGGACGCGATCTCACACAGTATGCGCCTTTTTGGACAGTTTAGAGTAATAACGCCACTTTATCAACAGCTAGAGCGACAGTTTACTATTTCCTCATCTTGAGGTTTTAATGCTTGCGAGCGCAACAAGTTGTTGCTAGATTTTGAAAAAAAGGCTTAGTGTAATCGTAGCTCCCAACACTTTTCCAAAGTGCAGTGATCTTTTTTGGCTTGTCTGCTGTATGGCATGATGAATTGCAGAGCATCATAGTTGATTGCCATCAGTTGGAAATATAGTTTATCTTTTTGATTGCGACTTAGGGATGTATTTAATCTGGTGCATTTGTAAATTCACACGTCAAGTACGAGGCTAACTGGTTTTGTCATTCATTTTAAGTCTAGCAAGTTACCTCTGTGAGAATCAAACCGTGTATCTTGTGTCTGTAAGGTAAACACTTCAACCATTATGCTAACCTCTCATGATCTAAGGCATGCATTTTGATATTTTACACATTATGCCTTCCAAGTATACTCTGCTAGTTTACAGACTGAAACAAAATGAAATGAAAGCCATTTGCTGTTTGGTATGCCAGTGATTCTTCTAAAGCAATCTGAAAACTTGTGGCAGAGAGGCAAAATTACTGGCATTAAGCTGTTTTCACATTTACTGCATTGGGCTCAGGAGATGGCATTTCTGCAAAATTTGTAAGCTATACCTTTCAACTAGCTCTGGTTTTGGCTCTAAATTGTGATGCCTCTCTCATGCCTTCTGAAAACTGGCAATTTTGGTGGAAGAGATGGTGAAGTGCCACAGGAGTTAATAGCAGTAATTAGAGTTAGACTTTTTTTACTTCAGAAAATCCATAACAATTCACATTCTGTTATTCTGTCAACTTTTGATGTTAATAATATTAATATTTCAAAAGTGTCCCTGATCTTTTGAGGACTTGTCCTTGTTTCTGGAAATAGTCTGAGAGCTATTAGCCCAAGTTTCAGATGTATTTATTTATTTATCTATCCTTTTTGACTGGGTTACTTCTACTAGACTGATAACCTCTTTTCAGGGGAGACTCTATGTGGTATTTGTACTACTAGGGGAAATTTCGTCAGAACATTGGAGAACTTCCCTACTGTTTTTGACAAGTGCCGTAGCATCTTTTACATCCAACGGACATGCCACCAACTCAAGCAGATGGGGCCTCAGTTTAATGTCTCAGCCAAAGTACGCTTTGTTGTTACTCATAAAAACTGTAACGTAGGGAAGTGTGCAATAGCTTTTTAAACCATTTGTTTATCAAAACAGTACTTCATTTCTGCCTGCTGTGTGTGCTATTACCATAAGCGTTTCATATGTTTCAAAGCTGTAAAACAATTCATACTTCTCCACTTTTGGTTCTCTAATCCAGACGTTAGATAATTATGATTGGATCTATCTCTCTGATCATACTTTCTTTTATGTCCTGAAATGGATGTCAGGTTTCTCCTCTCAGACTTCACTTTGCTCTACTCTGAAGGTGAATTTCTTTTGATATCTTTGTCTCGTACAAGTTTTCTGTGGTCAGAGATATGACCATAATTTCATTCATCAGTGTTTTCCACGTATATTCCATTTTGAATATACAACAATTTTAAATAAGCACCACCGTTTCTGTATACAGTACCATCAGATTGCTGTGACAAAAGGTTGTAAGTTTGATCGTGTAAGCCTGTTACTCTACATGATGGGAACAAGAAGTATAGACAGATGTACAGCAGCTTTATTTCAGAAGAAAATTTAAATACAAAGAACCCCCTTATCCATAACTATTGACATTGATTAAATTAATTTAATAAATGAGTGAAAGAATGTACAGTGGAGACATGTTGTAGCTTATAGTGGAATAAATGATCATTAAGTCAGATTTTTGTAATGCCATTGAATGTCAATAGATTTGGGCCTGCTGTCCCTCCATTTAGCAGAATGCATCTGTTAGACAGTGTTTGAGCTCAGTTTTACATTTGTTCATACCACTGTAATTTGTGTTTGTTTGCATCTTCAACATACAATCCAAGGAAGATCAGAGTAAAATCTTTACTGATGGAGTATCTCACATGGCTGTTAATGTGAAATGGGAAAATAATCTGTGATATAGGTGGTAAATAAGGAAATGATTCAACAATGCATGCATGATATTAAAGGTTAAAACAAGAACCATATCCTCATAATGTGCAAAGTTGCAAAGTTAGTGAAGTAGTTGCAATCCGGCATGTGAAAATAAAAATTTATTAATGCACTGAACCACACCTGCTGTGGTGGCAGCACAGAACAATAAAGCTGCTGATGTAACCTATGAAGAACAAACCAGTTACAGGTACACTACAGTTTCAGCAGCACAAAAAGGTTTGGATGTTAGCCAGGTCAACACGGCATGGGGAATTAATTGAGAAGTTCAGTGCTGAGTAGTGCTTTGAATTTCACTTACAGGTTAAGAAAAATCCCAGGGTATTTCTGCAATGTTTTTGTGCTGTAATATCAGCACAGGATGGTAAAATCAATGGATAATGTATGAAAAGGGGTGCATGAATCAGATGTCAGGATATTAAGAGACAGCAGAAACAAGATCCTCAAGAACCTTTATGTATTTTCAGTAGAAGAGGAGACAAGTAGTTCTTAATCTGAGTATTAAAAATTCTAAAAATATTGTGGAGTTATGCAGGACGTAAAGATTAAGCAGAAAAGGGCATAACTGTCAGATTAAAGGAACTCAGTTCAGCATTACATTTGGATGCACTCCTTCAGAGAGAGGGTGGAAAAAGGATGAGATCTCAGAATAGTTAGTAAAAGAAATTGTAGGGCATTTAAAATTACAGAATAGTAACTGTTAGAAGAAAAACATGAGAAACAGCTGTCCTGGTCTGTTTGTATCACTTGGGCAGATCAGTTCAACCCATTCTTTTTCTGACAGCGTTTTGTCATGCACGTTTATAATGCTTGTTTCATACCATATTTACATAGTTTCTGAGTATTATGTGTTTAACTTTAGATACTACTTTAAAATTGACTTCAATAATGTGTTCTAAACTACTACCTGTCATGTTAGTTGTATTTTCATATATGCAGCATAAGCTCATACTAGAGAAGTTGCCATTTCAAGTCAGTGTTACCCACAGTAGAAGCTTCAAAACACCTATAATGAAAGGACAGGGCAACTCCACTGAATGTAGTACGGCAAACCAGGACTCTCCACCAGCTCACAATAAGGCACGGCTAAAACTCGAAAATTCCAGCAGGAAAAAGACTTTATTAACGCCAACAAATACTGACACGTTTTCATCAAATTCTGACTTCATCAGACAACCACATGTTAATTCCACAAGCTTAAATAGCTTCTCTCCCCTCCCTTAATGAATTAATTAATGAATCAAGATTTAAAAACACATACACAAACATATAAAATATAACCTATGCGACTCCATATATTATAAAAACATATTTAAAAATACATTTCTAAAACCAGTAATTGATATATGTAATATCGTAAAGAAGCTTGATAGATTAGCAAAATTACATTACCATTTTTATCAAAAATTATTTTTTATATATTTTAATATCAAATTTTTTCTGACTTTAGTTTCAAATATGGGACAATAGATATAGTGTCATTGAGTCCAGGGAATCTATTGGATTCCAAAAGTATTTGCCAGTGTGATTCCCTATGGGATAATAATACATCCCATGGTCCACCCCTGGCATCCTGAACTACAGAATCCAACACAAAAAAGGTAAAACTTCCATCAGAACATGTGTTAAGATGTTTAAAGAGTGAGTTCCAGGCAGCGATCATTTGTGTGTCCGCGTAGGGGGACATACAAGTGCGGAAGGTGCTCACAGTGCAAATATATGTCTAATCAGGAATTTATATACCTGGAAAGTAGAAACAGGAAGATTAGATCTAATGCTTTCTACAATTGTCATTCCTGCGGAGTTGTCTATTTGGCTGTGTGTCAATCATGCCAATCATTTTATGTTGGAAAAACTAAAAGACAACTCCGTAGAAGAGTTTATGAGCACCTATACGATATACAAAAACAGGACAATAAAAACGCACTCTTTAAACATCTTAACACATGTTCTGATGGAAGTTTTACCTTTTTTGTGTTGGATTCTGTAGTTCAGGATGCCATGGGATGTATTATTATCCCATAGGAATCACACGGAATCCAATAGATTCTGGACTCAATGACACTATATCTATTGTCCCATATTTGAAACTAAAGTCAGAAAAATTACTGGTTTTAGAAATGTATTTTTAAATATGTTTTATAATATATGTCGCATAGGTTATATTTATATGTTTGTGTATGTGTTTTAAATCTTGATTCATGGAGGGAGAGAATGTGGTTGTCTGATAGAATTTGATGAATGCGAAAGCATTATTTGTTGGCGACAAAGTCTTTTCCTGCTGGAATTTTCGGTTTTAAGCTGGTGGAGAGTCCTGGTTTGCTACATTCAGTGGAGTTGCCCTGTCCTTTCATTATAGGTGTTTTGGTGTTTCTTTTGGTTTACGTTTGGACACAGTAGAAGCTTATTACATGTGCTATTTGACAAAAAACATACACCAAAACCACTCTATAAGTACAAATCAGTTAATTAATTAATTAATTAATTAATTAATTAATTAATTAATTAATTAATTAAAATGTAAAAAATACCAAACTAAAATAAGATTTGTTTGTAAAATGTAAAAGCTTAACTAATAATATGATCTACTAATAAAACCTTTTAACCAAGAGCAGCAACATTACTTAATTTATAAATGTGTAAGAATTTTGTGTTCACTAACGTATAAAACTAAAACTGTTTATCCACATGTAATTAAATATAAACTATGAAAATTCATACAGTACTTCTATTATTTAAAAATTCACACTCTGATAAAAAGGGTTGTACTTCTAGTCTATCTTCCCATGTTTTTTAGTTTCAATATGCAAGTAAGGGATATTGTTTCATTAAGACGAAACAATATCCCTTACTTGTATATTTTTGTCTGAGGAAGTACGGGTGTTATCCCAGACGAAAAGCGCTTCACATTAAACTTAGAGTGGTTCGAGTGTATCCAGCTGTCTTCTTTTGTATTATATGTTCTTATAAGAGTTGTTTGTGAACAGTAGAGAGTGAAGAATTTGCTCTTTCCAACTGTAGTGTGTTCTTATAGTTGTTTTTTTATATAAATATATATATATATATATATATATATATATTTATATATCTATATATATATATATATATATATATATATATATATATATATATATGTTTGTAATTAGCAGGGGGTGCAGACTCCCACATGGAGGTGACCCATGCTGACCTGTAAAAAAATGGTGTTTTTTTTATATTAACTGTGTCTCGAGCAGTTTTTCTTGAAGTTTTGTTTTGAAGTTTGATTTGTTGAGTATTAGATTGTGGTATATACTTGTGTGTAAGCAAGTCATGCTGATAACTGAAAAAAACAGCTAACTTCTGTAATATTTAACATTTAACTTTAAGAAAACATAGATCCATCATACTAACTGTCTGTTGAATTTACTTTTATACCAGATTTCTAACCTGTCTTACTAAGAGGAGACGTTAAGTTGCTACATTTCCATTAGTTATCTGTGGTTGCTGTGCCCTATTTCTTTCAGATGTGGCTTTAGGAATCTTCATGTAGGGGGGAACTGGATGCCTAATACACAACTAACTTGTGCAGTGATTTAACCCAGAGGAAATCAGTACAGCCAGAAACACCAACATGGGCACAGAAAACATGTAGACTCTGCACAGTAGGTGCCTAGCTGAGGAATGCACTAGATACTTAAGTGCTACAAGGCAATAGCAATATTGACACTATCATGGTGCTACCCCAATGCCTCACCTCTTGTCCACAGTCTGTGAATGTTTATTGTTTTACATTTATCAGCTGTTCCTATTTTTAAAGCATACACCTTTTGTTGTTCATATATTCATAGTTGTTTACTAGGCTAACACCCATAAGGGCCTTTTTAAGCCTAGCCATGCATTCCAAATCTCTGACAAGTTCTGGCACCCTTGATAAGTATAAGCATGAGCCTGGGAGATGAACCATTTACAGGTTACCTGTGTCCATTAAAGACATATGTGTCAAACCAGGGATGAATTTCCAGTTTCTCATCCAATTGTCCAAGTTGCACTTGAATTGGGTTAGGGAGGAACTCTGCTTCACATGGATGGGGAGCCTGTTCCATAGATGCAGTAGTCTCTGGGTATATACCTATCTCTCCAGCAGGAACTATTTATATTACAGGCAAGATTTAAGTCTTTAGAATGGGTAATTCTGGTGCTGTTTGTTTTGTGGATATGCAGGATGTCCATTAGACTGGGATCTGACAATGCCCTGTATACCAGATAATGTTTCATTTTAACTTCCTTTTGTGCATGCTTTCTTTTCAGTACCACGTCGCTAACAATCATGGTCTCTTAATGTGTTAAAGCTGGCACCTCGGTTGTGTATACTGATTTCAGTAAAATCTGTGCAGGTGATTTAACTTATAATTGATTGAACATATGAAATCCTTCTAAGAAATTATTTAATGTTTGCAATTTTTAGGGCTTTTGCTAGTGATCCTATCAATTTGACTTCCAGACCAGTATCTTGTGATAAATGTGTGATTCTCCTGTGCTTTTGTTGTGATTCCTTTATATGTCTCATGCGGGTTGCAAAGCTGTTAGCTGTAGATTGTCAATGTTGAAGTATCAGTTTATGTTTCTTGTACTAAATGTATTTATCAGTTTAGAACAGAAGTTCATGCTGTAAATAACAACAAAAAATATTCCATGTAAAGTATACATACTAGTGTTATGGACCAACACCAACTGCAAATCAACCAGCAAGTCCCCAGTAGCCAGATTATAGAGCATTATAATACACAATTTGTTCTGGCATCTTCCAGCATTGAGTAATAAGCTTTATCTCTCTAGTTTGAAGACAGTATCCCTTTGTCTACAGGTAGAAGCTCTCCCCAAGTTTAAAGTTAACAAATTAATGCATGCCTTATTAAATCTCATCTCAGTGATTATATTTTTAATTCTGGAGAGTTGCAGCCTCCTGCTTTTTGGGTACATTGGTTCATCTGTTGGGCCCTTACAAACCTGGCTACATACTCCAAACGATTTGGGTCCCAAGTATCAAAAAGACAATATGGAAAAGTCAAAAATAAGGCAGGAAACACCAAGCCAAGACTTACGACAAATATTTATTATGGGCAGAGGCTGGCAATAAGAAAAATGTTAAACTAACACCCTTCCCAACAAATCATTAGCTACCTGCTTACTAATATGCTCCCCTCCTCTTTTTGATACTTCAAACAAACAAATGTCTCCTTGCACCAAAGTTCCACTGCCAAAACAGTCAATATGATAAAGTAAAAAATAAGGCAGGAAACACCAAGCCAAGACTTACAACAAATATTTATTAAAACAATAAAAGCAATAAATATAAAAGTGCACAATAAGCGCTTTCAGGCAAACATGCCATTCATCAGATAGTATTCAACAAGCAAAGCAATAAATTTAAAATAGAAAGAAGCAAGATAATGTCATATTTAATACACATCATGATTGGAGGACCAAACTAGGTTATTATACCCAGTTTGTGGATGATGTGTTTTTTCTCTGGAAAGGTACAGATATTGAGTTAACATCTTTTTTACAATATTTGGAAATGAGCACAGATTTTTTAAGATTTTCGGTCAACAGTTCTGACACACTGATAGATTTCCTGGATGTACATCTTAACAAACACGTAGATGGTAATATAGAGACAACTTTATATAAGAAAGCATGTTGGTGGAACAGCTTACTATCCTTTGATAGCATGCACCCCAGGCAAAAACCCATCCTAAGAAAAAGGAGGGTAAAATACTGAATTTTGATAGGAGGATAAGTATTTTAAATTTATTGCTTTGCTTGTTGAATACTATCTGATGAAGGGCATGTTTGCCTGAAAGTGCTTTTTGTGCACTTTTATCTTTATTGCTTTTATTGTTTTAATAAATATTTGTTGTAAGTCTCGGCTTGGTGTTTCCTGCTTTATTTTTTGCTTTACCATATTGACTGTTTTGGCAGTGGAACTTTGGTGCAAGGAGACATCATATTGACTGTTTTGGCAGTGGAACTTTGGTGCAAGGAGACATTTGTTTGTTTGAAGTATCAAAAAGAGGAGGGGTGTGTGTTAGTAAGCAGGTAGCTAATGATTTGTTGGGGAGGGTGTTAGTTTAACATTTTTCTTATTGCCAGCCTCTGCCCATAAGGGACATGGGGGGAAGGCCGTGGATGCATTTATGATTTCCCATCCAGTTGTCAAGGTTTTGTTTATATAGGGTCAGGGCTGAATTCTGTTGTACATGGATATGGAGTCTGTTCTGTGGTGCAGGGATCCTTTGGGTGAAGGTCTTGCTGGTGGCAACCTACTCTTTTTACTGTTGCTCCATTCATGTATAATACATTCCCATCCACTGTTGGTCATGTGACTTTTCCTGGCAAAACTGCATTTTCCCAGTGCATGTATACATTTATTTATTTTATTTTATATTTGTTGACCAGGCTAGTCTAACTGGATATATCTCCATTTTCAGTAGAGGCCCGGGGAGAAAAGCTCCAAGCATAGGCAGTAACAAATAATACATTATATACAATAGTAGCAAGAGTTATAATAGATTATTCAGATTGTACATGAGAGAGGCTAGTATAGAGTCTTATAGCAGGATTAAGCTAATAAAAATACTGAGAACAAACAACATATGAGAGAAAAAATAGAGAAAAATATATATAAATATAGAGGAAACAGTATGGAGATTGGCAAAAATATATATTTTTTCATGCATGCATTCCATCTTTTGTGATCTTTGTGTTGTTGTGTCTTTTGGCTTTTCCCGGTTAGGGGTCGCTACAGTGGAACTCCGGTCCGCTAATGATTGGCAGTAGATTTTTACATGCTGAGTTGCCGGCCCTGACGCACAACCTTCTACGAAGGTACGCCCATTCACGCATGTCTCCACACAGAAGACGCTCTAGCTGAGAATCGAACAGGACAATGTCTTAATGTGAGGCGACAACTTCTGTGAATCATTGTGTATTTGCTATAATTTATTTTCATATGTGTAGGATTTCAATACATTGGTAGGACTGATCCATCTCCTGGGTCAAGGCATATTAAAATTTCAGGAAATCTGTATTACTTTAGTCTGCAGAGTTTACCAATGAGTGGTCTCTGCAGCACCAGTATCTTGTCAAGGATTGTGTCCATCTACATTTTATACTGGGTTGCCTGTGTGGTGGAATATTTCAGTAAGCTTGAAAATTGAGAGGGATGACAAATTGATCATGTAATTTAATTTGGTTTAAATTATTCCCTGAGCTTTAACCATTTGATATTTTTCTGTTTAACTTTCCCATCGTATTATATTTGGCACCTACCCGCGGTGGTGGTGCTGCGGTAGCGTTGTCGCCTCACAGTAAGACGCTGTCCGGTTAGATTCTCAGCTAGAGCATCTTCTGCGTGGAGACATGAGTGAATGGGCATACCTTTGTTGAAGATTGTGCGTCAGGGCTGGTAACTCGGCACGTAAAAATCAACTACCAATCATTAGAGAACCGGAGTTCCGCTGTGGCGACCCCTAACCGGGAAAAGCCGAAAGACACACACACGTTATATGTGGCACCTCTGTTTCCTTTTGTTTCCTGACTTCTGTCATATAATTTCTACAGCTACTGCCATATGATTTACAAATATTTGAATAATTTTTTTTCGTTTTATCTGCACTGAAATTTGGTGAATGTATTAAGCATGACTGTACTGAACTGTTGTGATTAATTAGTTATGTTTTATTTATTTTTTAAGAATGTCTTTTTTAATCTTAAATCCAAGGGATTGCTACTGTGTGTGCATTTCTTAGTGAGTGCACTCAGTATCCAGTCATCCCGCTTATAACAAGGTATACATATTAGTTACAGTATCTCTTGTATGCCAGTACTTTGCTACTCTGTGTGGGATGTGGCAGTTTCTATAGAAAGTATTAACAGTAAACCCGGCAGTGTTACAGGTTGTGCAAAAAGGCTTTGACAGCATTTGATAGTTTTTTTTATGTGAAGATATTTCTGAAGAGAAGCAGCAATAAACTATTATTTGGTAAATTAGAAAATACAACAAGATAAATATTTAAACCAGAAGCTTTGCTTGATTGAATGGGACTTTGTTTTTTTAAATGATTATGTATGTTGTTGACTCTCTTCATCAGAAAGTGTTTGACTGTATTTTTGGTGGTAAGTAATTTATTTAATGGTAGGCTTTTTTCATTCTCAACATTAGTTACATTCTGCCCTCTGATTTGAAATAATACCAAACTTCTGTCCTGGCCAAATTTAACATAGGTAAGAGTGCACTGAAGTCAGATGGATGTATATGCTTCAAACTTCAAAAACTCTGAAATTTCACATTAGGTATGCATACTCACAGTGTTAAAGAACTTAAGGATACTTTCATAAACATTGCACAGGCCTACATTAAAAAGTTTATCGATTTATCTCATCTGTCTATCTATCTATCTATCTATCTATCTATCTTTCTGTCTGTCTGTCATCTGTAAGTGGGTAAGTGAGCTGGTTCAGAAACCCTCTTGTGCATGACCTGTGTTAGAGGCATGCAGGTATATAAGTAAGTATACATTTATAAACAAACACGTATAGTATTATAGAATCATAATGCATCAAAATATCGACATAAACAGATTAAACTGTGCTGTTTATTATTAAGCTCAGTTTTTGGAAGATTAAGTTCATTTTTTTTTTTGTAATTGTTGTAAGCTGAGACCAGAGGGACAGCAGGGGAAGTTGAGTAGAGTCACAGTGAAATACACTAGGCAGGAAGGTAGGTTAAGATTTAGCAAACGATACTGTAGTGACTTTAATATGGGGTACATAATACACAGTGATAAATGGAGAGACAGAGGTAAAATGGAATGATAGGGCATGAGATTTCTAATTATTAACTTGCAAGAAGCATTACATTGTACCTTATAAAAATGTCAACCAGTCACAATATGTCATACCAGGACATTTTACTAGTCAGAGACCTGGATTTCCAACCCTCTAATCGATTAGTAAGTGTTTTCTAACAGTTACCTTTTCATTCTGTTGTGTCCATTAAAGGGATTAAGTTGATAGTCTCCTAGACCTTTGTATCTTCAACTTTCACGAAGGCTGACTTTCACAGAGCACGTCTTTGAATCCAAAGCTGCTAGATGTATATTCACTACAGAGCTTTTTGCTTTCTTGGGAGTTCAGGCTCTTTTAGTACATTGCTTGTGGTTCTGTTGTAAGGGCTGAATCCAAAACTTGCACAGCTGGTAAAATTAAAAAATGAATGACAACGCAGTGTAATGTTCAGCCTTAACTTGGGCATGCATTGTACACTAAATGCAGAGAAAAGTAATATCTGCAAAATATTCATTTGTTTAACAGGATGCTGCTGTGTAGAAAATACAATTTATCTAGTAGCTGTGCCAAAAGACACACACTTGTTGCCATTGTGACTAAAATTTTATCAAATACACAAACAATTAACCATGTAAAATGCAGTTACAATGTTCTAGAGTCAGCCATATTCCATATACTGTCACTGGACAGTACTGGCCCAGGTAGTATAATTTAGCCACCCTCACAACATGTCCATCTGTACTGGCGCCTTTACACACATGGCCACTAAGTACTGAGTAGTATGTTATATTGTTTGAACACAACAAAACATCCACCTGTCCCAGGAAATCAGGGAGGGGGAATGAAAGGGAACAGACCACCCTGCAATGTCCCACAAGGTTGACCCAAAGCATGCCATGTCTCTTACCACCATCTGGAACAACTCAATTTACAGCATAACTGTCAGACCATATATTTATTTCTATTTTATTTTGAATTTGTTAAACTGGTATAGTGCTCTTAATCCTATTGGACCTATTGCATTTCAGCCTGGGGTAAACACAATAGATATATGACATTATATACATAGTGAATAACAAAATGCAGTATATACATATATAATTTTCAAAGTTATGGACTTATACAGAAGAGACAGAGCATATGTGTGGCCTAAAAACGACAGAGATATAGAGGGAACATTTGAGGTGGCACAATCTAGAAGTAATAAAAGATACATGCGAAGGAATGAGGAAGAAAATTTTCAAGGGGGGCGATATTTTCCTGCACCAAAGAAACAGCCAAGGAGGTATTAGAGAAACACAGCAGCCTCACTTCAGTGAATCCTGTAGGTATGGTGTCAGACGAGGACTATGTCACCGGGCCTCACACCACACTAAGGCCGGACAACGAAGCTATCTCAGAATTAGCCCCTAGCAAAGGGCCTAGTATTAGCAGCTTCAAAGGTTTCAATGTGTATAACTACACCGACACCCCTGTCACTAATGACTTCATATCACTTTTTAGCAAAGGTATGAAGTTTATACCTACGGTCAAGTTTAACTTGTTTGATCTCATCAAAGAAATAAAGTTTTTCTGTAGAAGGCTAAATTTGGCCATTCAATTCAACGATAGTTCTAACAAGATAGTAGACAATAGGAATTCCAACATTTTAAAGGAAAAAAGTACGTATATTCCAACTTCGAATATGCAAGTCAACACATATGAGAATATGGTGTGTCATGACATTTACCATCTTTATAAAGATATCAGATATGAAAACAGCTTCGGTAAAGCTTTTTCAGACAATTTAACTACAGATGAGAGAACTTGTTTGAAAGAATTAATTATGAACAAAGAGATTAGAATCATGAAACCTGATAAGGGTGGAGGTGTCGTGATATTTGACAACATTCAATATTACAATGAAATTCATAACATTTTACATGATTCAGGTAATTATGAAAAGGTGTCTTTAAACCAGATCAACACCGGATATAGGTACATTGATAATGCCTTAGAAGAATACTACATTGATAATCGCATCACTAGTGAAATATATGAATATGCGAAAACTGACTATCCAGTGTTGGCACATATAGTCGGAATTCCAAAGATACATAAGAACCAGACTAAACCACCTTTTAGACCTATTATCTCTGGATCCAAGTCAAAGACATTTAAGATAGGTACCATCATTGACCAGTGGACCAAGCACATCTACAATAAGGTCAACCACTTGGTCAAGGACTCATGGGATTTTCTTGGTCTATTAAATATGGACAAGTGGGACGACAACCTCACGTTCTTAACCATTGATGTCCAAGACCTCTTTTCAAGCATTCCTGTGACCACGGGGCTGGAGTATTTCTGCAGTAGTCTAAGCAAATATTCAGGCAGCAGCTGGGATAGAGTGAATTTGATAATGGACATGATGTCTTTGGTGTTGGAACACAACTACATAGAACATCAAGGTGAATTTTTTAGACAATCCAGAGGGGTGGCCATGGGAGCATCATGTGCTCCAGTTTTTCCTAATCTGGTCATGCTAGAGTGGGAAAATTTATACATATTCCCAAGCGATTACTACAAACACATCAGGTTATATACTAGATTTTTGGGCGATGTGTTCATCATTTGGACAGGACCAACTGAAATGATTCCCACCTTCGTGGATTACCTTAACAACACCACGGATTTTCTTAGATTCACGTTTCAACACGACAAAAAGGGTATTGCGTATCTAGATACTTGGATAGGCAACACTGGAACTGGATTTGTGTCCAGACTGTACAGGAAGCCAACTTTTTCGAATGATTACATTCATTTCACCAGCTGCCACCCACGTCACATTTTCAAAAGCATTGTGAAAGGTCAATGTATTAGAGCAGCAAGGATGTCATCAACCCTCGAAGATATGAATAGTGAAATGGACAGAATCACACTACTTTTCATAGAGAGGAACTACCCCAAGAAACTATTGAACGACATTACTTCTTATGTCAAAACACAATGGGGAAATAAATACATACCATTATTAGGGAGACACACTGGGCCACAAGAAGATCAAAGTGGGGCTTTCAACAAACAAGTATGTGTCATTCGATACAATCCTTTTGTTAACTTGATCATGGACATTCTGAAGAAGCATTGGAATATCATTACTTCTTCAGGTACTTTAGGCAGTATAGTTGGCACTGAGATATGCACTGTGTATAAAACCGGGAACAACATCAAGAGAATTTTGGAATGTGGAATACAATATGAAAGGAATATGAGTACTAAAGGGACTAGTAAATGTGGAAGATGCAATCAATGCACCTATATAAATACTACAGACACCATTAGACTCAACAACATCATGAAAACCAAGATAATATGCAGAAAAGGGAATTGCAATTCTCAACGCCTAGTATATATAGCAACGTGCAAAGCGTGCCCGGCCTTTTATATAGGCAAAACAGAGAGGATGATAAAGAAACGGATATACGAACACACGTACAAAATAAAAAAACAAGACAAGAAAAATGCATTATACAGGCACATTCACGACAAAGGTACTGATCACAAGTTCAGCTTTTCCATTATAGATCAAGTTGATATCAAGGAAAAAGGAGGAAACTGGAAGACTTACCTGGCATGGAAAGAAAGCAGATGGCAAATTTGTACAGACGCCACCACACCGCCAGGGATCAATGATTTTATTAGTTTGAAACCATTGCTAGCACTAAACTAAGAATATTTGCATCACCATTCAATACACAAATTTAAGCACATTTTTATTTTTAACAAGATTCAATTAGGTCCCAGCCTTTTTGACATAAGGATGTAAATAATTGGGCCATTACAGCTGGAATATCAGGAAAGCTAAGTTTTATTATAAGTTTTATTATAAGTGTTACTACAAGTTTTATTATAGAGTTTTTATCATAGAGTTTTTATTATAGAGTACTTGACACCCAGTATGACTCTTAGTACAGTATATAGAAACAGTAGGGCTAATGGGAAGTTATTATACAGTTCTTATTCTCAATACAGTATTTTATTGGAGATTTTTAGTAACATAAACAATTATAACAACATTTATTTTAATAGAGTGACATTAATTTATATTTAAATTTATATTAAAATACTTCATGTTTTTAGAATAAGCTTACAGAATATGTTTTGAGGACATTCTCAGTATAAAAAATGGTATAGCACTTGTTGGCATAAATTTTAGTTAACATGGCTGCTTTAAGAAGATAATTGTGTTTAGAATGATTAAAATAATTAATTAGTTAATTTATGGCGCCAAAACTGGTATAAAAAGTATGGTCTGATGTACTTTCACTGGTTCTGATGAAATCTGTATTACCACAGATGAAAGCACTCAACCCTTGTGATCTACGTTTTTTCCATTTTTTCTGATTTGTGTAATAAAGTGCAATTTGGTAACTACAGTACCGGTTTCGAGTGATTGGGGGTCTACTTGCTGCATTTTGGACTATCGTTGTGACATTTCTACATATTTCATATTCCATATACTGTCACTGGACAGTACTGGCCCAGGTAGTATAATTTAGCCACCCTCACAACATGTCCATCTGTACTGGCGCCTTTACACACATGGCCACTAAGTACTGAGTAGTATGTTATATTGCTTGAACACAACAAAACATCCACCTGTCCCAGGAAATCAGGGAGGGGGAATGAAAGGGAACAGACCACCCTGCAATGTCCCACAAGGTTGACCCAAAGCCTGCCATGTCTGTTAAAACCATCTGGAACAACTCAATGTACAGCATAACTGTCAGACCATATATTTATTTCTATTTTATTTTGAATTTGTTAAACTGGTATAGTGCTCTTAATCCTATTGGACCTATTGCATTTCAGCCTGGGGTAAACACAATAGATATATGACATTATATACATAGTGAATAACAAAATGCAGTATATACATATATAATTTTCAAAGTGAAACGCAGAATTGGCTTGATGGTATAAATGCAATAGGTAAAATTACATTCTATACAGAGTAACTGGCAAAAAGTATACTAGCAGAGTGGAAGTCAGAGTTGGCATGTTAAAAGAATCCCAGTGAGTAGTGGAGGCAGAAGGGTAGGATGAGATCAAGGTATTTGACTAGAGAAATAGCAGTTGCATTTTCCTGGAGTCTTGAAATGTGCTTATAATTCTGACTGAAAAATGGGGTAAGAGGAATGATCTTTTAGAAAGGGAGGGGGAGATTCCCACAGTTTATAATGAAGGATTGAGAAAGCTTGGTGCATGCAGTGAAGCCTAGTTTGTGGGATTTGGAAGAGAGGACCTGAGTGGTTAAGATTTCTAAGTTTGTATGTTGGCGCATCTCTGAGTAGTGTGGAGGCAAGTGGGGGGCTATCATTCTTGATGAGTTTAAAAAAGTTGAGAAGAGAGTAGAAAGTCACCACATTTTACAGGTATCCAGTTAAAGTTTTCAATGGTTTTACAATGGTATTCATAGTGCTGTTGAATACCACAGCCAGCGAAAAGAAATATCCTCTCTTCAAAATGTATTTATTTTAATAAAGCATTGTCATGAACTACTGGGTCATAGATTGACTGAACAAAAATTGCCAAGTTCACATTGAACAAATGTGAATCAAACAGACAGGTGAACTCCATCAGATGCAAAACAAGAAGGGCGTTGATCTTAGGATCATTGTAAGTTACAAGGCTAATGGCTCTAGAGCCTTTTTAAGCCTAGCTTTTCATGCCTAAATTTGCCCAATGGGCTAGAATGGCTTTGTTATATGCCTGTGCCTTAGGGCATTTACAAACTGCCCTTGTCCGTAGGGACCACAGGCAAAAAGCCAGGAGTGAATTTGCGATTACCCGTCCAGTGGTCCAAATTTTATTTGAATAGGCTTAGAGAAGAGCTCTGTTTCATATGAATGGGTAGTCTGTTCCAGAGAAGGGGTAATCTGTGTGACACATACATGTATCTCCAAATATGTTTTGTTTATGTCACAGACAAGGTTTAAGTCCTTAGATTAGGTAGTTCAAGTGCTGTTTGTTTTGCAAATGTCTAGAAGGTCCATTGTTGCTAGATCAGATAATGCCTTGTTGGTTAGGCATAGATCACCCCTCAGTAGTCTGTAGGAGAAAGAATACAGGGACAAAGCTGTGAGGTGGTTTGCATAGGACAAATTATTTACACCCTGCATTGTTTTAGTGAGGAAATTCTGTGGCTGCTCCAAGTGTCCCACATGCCTGGCCAGGTACATGACAATGGGTGCATTGTACTCAATTATTAGTCTAATGAGGGCTGAGAGTTGTACATGACAATACCCAGGTTTGCTCTGAGTTACTGCACAATGGTACATCCTGCACTGAGCCAACAGATATTGCCAACATACTAGCCAACAGATTCAGTGCCAGCTTTACTCCTTTCTCCCCCCTAAAGGACCAATCACAATACCGTAGGATTGTGAGGCACCCAACATTACTGCAGCACAGGTTAAAGCTGCATTGTCCAAGGCCAAGAATACAGCTTCCATGGGACCCGAGAATATCCCTGGATGTGTTTTACATGAACTACAAAGTGAACTGGCACCAGATCTGTGTGCCCTGCTCAATCACAGCCTCACCTCAGGCTTCGTCCCTACTGAATAGCACACTGCTACCCTCTTCATAAAGGGGGAGCGACTACAGACCCTGGGAATTATTGCCCCATTGGCCTGATGAGTCTGATATGTAAGGCTATGGAGCGCATCATCATGGACCTAATTAACAAGGATATAGGGAATCTCCAAACTCTAGATCCCATGCAATTTGGTTTTGTGAAAGGTAGATCATGTCTGCTCAACCTGGTTGACTTCTCCGAGTCAGTCACGAGAGCTGTGGATGAGGGAAAGGCAGTTCATACAGCCTACTTCGATCTGGCCAAGGCCTTTGATATCATTCCCCACTCAGGAATTATTGATAAACTCACCAAACTAGGCATCAGCACCTATATCACTAGGTGGGTTGCAAATTGGCTCACAGATAGATCCCACAGTGTGAAGGTAGCAGACTCCAAGTGAGACTGCCAATAAATCACAAGTGGAGTCCAACAGGGATTGGTTCTGGGTCCCCTCCTGTTTGGCATCTACTTCTCAGAAGTCCAGGCCAACACAGAGGGACTCTGGCTGACCAAGTTCGCAGATGACTGCAAGCTGGGAAGCATTATTAACTCCCCAAGTGATGTAGACATCCTACAGAAAGGCCTCACTGAGACCAATGACTGGTGTCGAAACCGTGGCCTTAAGCTTAATGCCAAAAAATGCATCATCATCCCCTTTGGGAAAAACTCAAGTTTCCACTAATTACCACATCAGTGGGAGCCCAGTGAACACCGAAGGCGTTATAAGAGGTCTGGGGACACAGATTGCCAGCAACATCTCCTTCAGCCACCACATTGTCGCTGTGGTCAGAAAGTCCTTCTGTGTGGCACATCTCATTCCCAATGGTTTTGCATCCAGGAAGAAAGAGCTCATCATCTCCCTCTACTCTTCCCTCATTAGGCCAGTCATCGAGTATAATACTCCATTTGGCATGTACCTCACTAGACACATGCAACAGCTGGAAAGGCCACAAAAGTACCTCACAAAGGGGATTCTAGGTCTTAAACACATGTCCTACATGGACAGACTCAAAACACTCCAGCTATTCTCTGTCTCATATCGTCTACTAAGAGGAGATCTCTGCTTGACTTACAAAGCCATGTCTGACCCAGCTGTGTTAGAAATGCTACATCTAAAGAAATCCCAATCCCTCTGCATTACATGCTCCAGAGATCCCAACCTCCTTACCACAATCAACAGAACATGCTTGAAGGACAATTTCATAACCCAGAGACTACCCATGTTCTGGAATAGACTTCCCATACATGTCAAGCAGAACACCTCACTGGCCCTCTTCAAGAGAAATCTTGATGAGTGGATTGGAAATAGAAAGTTCACCTCAGGGATCACTCCATTGGTTGTGCTTGATAGAGGCACTGGGAACTAATGTCGGGCGGCATGATGCCAGGGCACTTCTATGGGCTAGGCTTGTAAAGGCTCCAGGGCCATTAGCCTAGCACATACCTATGAACCTATGAGTGTAGTGGGATTATGATCTCATTAGTTATGCCATATAGAAGGATTTTCTCTTTACCATGGATGCATGGTGATCAGATTTCAGGTTACTCTCAACCTGAGTTCCCAAGTCCCTTACCACTGGGTTTACTCTTAGGGGATTTGGGAACTCAGGTTGAGAGTAACCTGAAATTTGATCACCAGTTATCAGTGGTGCAATTTGCAAGGGTGGTCATCTTCTCAAAGAGTATAATTCTGTATTTTTTGCATTGAGTTTTAGGCCTTGGTTCTTGCACCAGTTATTTGTCTGTGTTAGATCCTTCAGGAGGATATCTACATCTTTGGAGGATTCTGTGATTGCACCCAGCTTGCAGTCATCAGCCAAATGCCCTCTGCTTTCTTCTTGACTTCAGACAAGTATATTGCAAACAGGAGAGGTCCCAGTACTGAGCATTGTGAAACACCACTAGTAACAGGCCTCTTGGTGGAGGTGGATTCACTCACAATAACTTCATGTGTCCCATCTCTGAGCTATTTTGCTGTCTGTTGGGTGACACAGGGAATTATGCCTAAAATTGTGAGTTTATCTATAATCGAGTGAGGAGTTGTGTCAGATGTCTTTGCCAGATCAAGGTAAGCGGTATGTACAATTTTCCCCTTGTGCATGGCTTTTATGACCTTCTTGAAGAAGTCCACCAAGTTTAGTAGGCATGATCTGCCCTTGAAGAAACCGAACTGTGATTGGTTTGGTGTTTGAAGATTTACTCTGTCTTTATTTCAGGTCTGCAATAATACTTTCCATGGCTTTGCATACACGTCTAGTCAGATGTATGGGTCTGTAATTCTGTGGGTCTGTTAATGGTCTGCCATTGTGTAGAAGGATGCCCATTGCAGTCCTGCATTCCCTAGGGACATAATTTAAATTTGAAATCTTTAAAATCCCAATATTCAGTAACACTGATCATCAGTAAAGGAGCTTCCTTTGCTGTTCTATGGTTAATTCCTGGTTAAATGCTGAGGCCAACGGAGATCTTGCTTGTTGCTAGAAAAAAGTCTGGAAATGATGGTAGACCATGTGATGGATGAGTCGGGAAGCATATCTCTTAGTTTTGAAAAAGTTTATGAAATATGTTGGATAACAGATGCCTGTTTGGAGGGATGCCAATATCATTACCATCAACATGAACAAGCAGCCAAGGAATCCCGGTGTGTTACAACAAATCTTCCACGGCATCATCTAACTTGGATGTTCTTAAGCCAGGAATCCTTCCCCACACTACATCAGATTCTGATGGATCTAACCCGTTATGGCACCACTGGGTCGAGCAGCCACCCTTGCTGCTGCATGAATGATGAAGAAATTACTTACTGTGGCTATCTCTAAACCTGTTAACATAAAATAACAGATCAATGAATGTAACTGAAAGGAAGAGGAGGACCAGCGTCTTATCCTCTTTATGTCATGTACAGAATTCCCTTCTATGTTCACATTGAATGCTCTGTCTTTTTGGAAGGGTTGGTACAAATACCCAACCAAGCATAGATTCTGAATCACTAAAACCTTCTGCAAACACTCATCTGAATTGTTGGGAGTAGCAGGACACCTAGAAGGTATTTTTAAAACTAACCCTTGTGGAGGAGCAGAAAGTGAAGCACTCCACAATGTGTGAAACCAATGAATGGGATACATAAGGGGAAACGGGTGCTCATCTAGCAACGTTTCTTGCCCCTGCCCACTTGACCACTTTTTGACCTGTGAACTGAGATTATCACCATTTTTAGTGATGGCTACATCGTGCCATGAGCAGTCTGTAGGTCCCTACAGAAATAACCTGCAACAATGCTTTTCCTGTAGGTCTCCTAGAATTGCTGGCTCTGCTAAGTACCTTCTCCCAGCCTTTCAGCATCCTGCTAGTAAACCAACATTTCATAAAACTTGATAACCTGAAAACGTTCGCTCTAATGCTCATAGCAGACAAGTGAATGTGAATGGTTTGAAGTGTCTTCCTCTTGCAGCACCTGCATCAAACAAAATGAGCCAGCAATAGGGGGGTCCAAAATGTCTCCTGTGATATGGGATAGTCTAGCTCAGAACCTCTGAAAGGCATGAAATGTACCCCTGCATGACTTCTTTATACTATCGGCCCAAGACTTGCATATGAGCAGGAAAATCAATCTTCTCCAGTCAAACATACCCAAGGCTGTCTGTGAACTTCCAGAGCCAGCTGGTGAAATAAAGATTTCTGCAAATGAGAAATTTTCCCATTCTGCGCCGTACAGAGCCATTGATTTTCACCTTCGAACATTTTCAAGTTCGATCATATGGTGTCGACCGTATGACATTCGAACTTTAAAAAGTTCGGATAATTAATAGGGACCCATTAAAAGTCTAAAATGACTTAAGGTTGTTCTTCCCCTCATTCATAGCTAGAATAGTAGGAAGCTTGGATTTATATACCGTTAACCAAGTGTCTAGGTTATGTGCATAAGGCTGTGATAGTGCTATGGAAGGGTCTAAAACCATGCTGTGGGGGGGGGGGGTCAGGAGATTTTCCTGAAGAAAATATTGAAGTTGCTTGTGAATACATAATTTTTGACAAGGGATAATATGGTGATGGGTCTGAAACTGGTTATATCAGATGAGGTTCCTCCTTTATGAAGGGGATGATAAAGTGTTTTATTCCATAGAGAAGGAATGTATGATTCCTTGATAGATTAGTTAATTAGAAGAGACACAGGATAGGCTGTGGAGCTAGCAGCCAGCTTGAGGTATTCTGGAAGATTATCTACTGAAGGAGAACAGGGTTTCGGTTTAAAAAGTAGCAATTTGATGTAGAAGGTTGGGATGGGTTTTATGCTGAAATAGGGGGTGTTTGCTGTCTGAGGAGAGGGCATGTCAGAATTGTTTGGAGGAAAATCGTTAGTAAGGGCTTTAATGTTTTCTATAAAATGTATGTTAAATTGAGTGGGTATTTCGGAGGGAGAGTTGTTTGGGGCAGGATTAGATGGGATTGGATGTTCCAGGGTAGAGTATTTTATTAATAGAAGACCAGAATTTTTTAGGGTCCGAAGACTTGATTTAGTAAGGGGTTACTAAAGTAGATTTTCTTGTCTGAGATACTCTTATTTTTAGTATGGTTACATAGTTCTTTAAAGCATTGTAGGTTTTTGCGGAGATTCACTGTATATTTTAACCATTGTTTTCATACATTAGGTGCCTGCTATGAGTGGATAACCAAGTAGTATGGTTATTAACTCTTTTTGTTCTACTTGGAGCCAGCCTATTGAGGGTTTTCAGGAAAGTGAGTTAAATCTGAGTATAGCTTTGCTGAGTGGAAGATTTTTCAGGATAGACCAGTTCAAGGAGCATAGAATTTGGTTAAATGTATCCGGGCTAAAATTACTGAGGTTACATGAAGTTCTAAGCTAGCATGTGGCATGATGGGTACTGAATCTGTTTGCATGTACATGGAGGTGATCAATGAGGGAATAAGAGAGGGTGCCATTAGAGACATACTCAGTGGAATCCGACACCAGTATCCAGTCGAGAAGTGAGCCACAGTTTTTGGGATCATTATAACCTGTGGGGGAGGAAATGCGTTGAGTCAATCTAAATTGGTTTAAACTAGTTGATAGATATTATCTGCCAATCAGAATTAACTTTACATACGATTATTTTTTCATTAGAAATTGTATGCAAGATCTAGTTTAAGATGGTTTTTATGGTTGTTGTATTATTATCTGGAGGAATATCGAGTAACATAATACATAGTTGCTTATGGTTATTTAGTTTAAGATGGATGATGAGAAGTTCAGCCTTATGGAATTTGAGAATCGGTTTAATATAGGCTAGGATTTCAGGATTGTTACCTTTTTGTTTTTAGTTCTATCAGTTTTGATGATATTATGACCAAGGAGTGACATTTCAGAGTCAGGTATATGGAGTTCTAGCCATGATTAAGTTATGGTAAGAATATGTGATATGTTGTGGGAGACCCAAGCATGGAGTTATCAAATGTTATTGTAGATGCTATGAATATTTAAGGAAATTAATTTAAGCTATTTGGGTGCGTTTGAGATTGGTGGGTTGGGTTTTGATGGTTTTGGTGATGGTGGTGTGGTCCCTGTTTTGGAAGGAGACAGATGAGCTGAGCAGGGGATTTGCTTGGGATAAGTTTCTGAGGCTACTGGGGAGTCAGGATGTGAGGAGGGACTGCGGTTGGGATGAATACCTCACAGAGTGGTAATTTGAGAGATAAACAGATATGTTTGATAAGCTTGTTTTGATTTAACTTCATTTTATTTTGGTGTGGTAGAAGTGAAAGTCTAATAATTTGAATTTAAAGTAAAGTTTGGGTGAGTCTTTGTATATACTGGAAGTAATTAGTTGTGAAGTAGGGTGATTTGAATGGTTAGAGGTGGGACACATAGTGGGAGGAATGCATACAAGATTGAGTAGTTGTAAGGCAGTAATATTGAAGAGAAACATGGTATGAAACTTTGTCAAGAGATATGTCAGAAAAAGAGGAGATAGAACACTGGGGCATGAATATAGGAGAGTAGGAGTGGATAAATGGGGTCTATATTATAAGATTGACAGTTGAAAACATCGAACAACATATGGTCGACACCATATGGTCGATGTCTTCAAACGTCGACCCTATAAAAAGACAAAAAAAAGAGAACACTGGGGCATGAATATAGGAGGGTAGGAGTGGATACATGGGGTCTATATTATAAGATTGACAGTTGAAAACATTGAACAACATATGGTCGACACCATATGGTCGATGTCTTCAAACGTCGACCCTATAAAAAGACAAAAAAAGAGAGAAAAATGTACCCTAACGGGTTTAAGCAGTGGGGCAAGCCTCCCTGCACCCCCCCATGTGGGGGGCTGCACCCACCACACCCCCGCTACTTAAATATACCAACTCCAAGACCGCACTGCAGTGCAGTAAATGGAAATCTCCCCTTACAGAGATTTCTGTTTACACATCGAGATTCTGAGTGTTCGATATTCTCGTGTCGACAGTGTCAAATTTGACATTGTCGGCTTTCAAGAATATGATATAGACCCGATACATGAGTGAAGTGGATGCTGAGGTATGAATATAGGAGGGTAGGAGTTGATACATGAGTGAAGTGAACGGTTTTAATTGTGATCACTGTGGATAGTTAGCAAATGTAAGAAAGGAAGGAAAATTAAAGTGCTTAAATGCAGACTGACAGTTTAGAAATTGTGTGTGTATTCTTGTGTCCAGGGTATATTTATATTTTGTGTGCCTTTAAGTGGGGTGGGAAGTAGGTCGAGTTTTGGGTGGAGAACAGGTCCTGTAAATGTAATGTCGCTAGGGGTGGCTAGGGAATTGCGAGTGGGGAGGGAGTGTAGCTAGAAACAGCTCCAACACAACAGGAGGAGTCGTTATCTGTTAGCGGTCAGCAGAACAGTTTTTGTAATTGGAACATTAGATTAACACATGCTTTGTAAGCACAAGAGATGTGCTGCTCCAAACTGCAATTATAGAAGAGCTGTTTAGGAGTAAAGGACTGCAAAACTCTATGAATCTGAAGGTAAGCACTCTTCAGTCAGTTAACAGTTTCACAGCAAACAAACTGTGTGCAGGAAAGTTTGTAGAGAGGAGTGGAACAAACAAAATTTGGCTGAAACAGCAGCAGCAAGATTGTAACCTGAAGGAGAAAAAGGCCAGATGGTAATGTAATAAATATTGTTTAAGGTTGCTTTTTTAATACTTACTTAACCTCCAAACTCTAGAAACTACCACTGACAACATCTAGCCAAGAGCTGTGCTACACTCCTATCTTGTCTTGATAACCTACCTCCCAAATAGTCCTGTTACAAGAAACGTTCCTCATTTTGAGTCTTTAAAGACCGGGTTCCTCACTGCTTCACATGGAAAAGGTCTGTCACTCATTCAGAGTTAAGAAAATTATTTATTTTCTTTTTTTGTATAATATCCATGGTGAACAACACTAAATTATGTTGGCTCATAAAAGAAATTTTAGATATAAATAGATATAAAGCAATTTAACCATCTTTTGAGTTTTTTTTGTTCAAGCTGTTAGTAAGCTGATCATTAGTCCACATTTTACCATTTGTTAGACATCCCGAAAGGTAGCATTCCACATTTGAAGATGGAAGGTTGAGAGTTATATATATCCTGTAAGGTATCATCTTTTTTCCCTTTTTTTCCCTCTTTTGTTATTATGTAATACTAGTACATTGTTTGTAGTCCTGGGTTTTCTCAGAAAAAAATGGATGTAATTGTTCACTTACGACCATCTAGTTACTAAAGTCTGATTAAATAATTACATTTCCAGCTAGTCCAATTTTTGCACATACAGTCTTGTAGCAGCTGTGGTTTTTACTCTACTTGCAGTGTCCTGCATTCAGTAGAGGATTTTTTAAAAGAAAAATAATGTATTTTCAAAGATTAATCATGTGAAACGTGCAGTGGTGTATGGCTTAGTTTAAGACTTCCCTTTTGAGAGATCACCTTTCCTTTAGAGGCTACAGAATGTTTCATAATAGCCCCATGAATGTGTGTGTATTAAAGAGGTTTATACATCTAGGTATTTC
Organism: Protopterus annectens; assembly: GCF_019279795.1. Classification (NCBI taxonomy): domain Eukaryota; kingdom Metazoa; phylum Chordata; order Ceratodontiformes; family Protopteridae; genus Protopterus; species Protopterus annectens. The sequence continues at coordinate 1,353,695,855 of NC_056733.1, read as the reverse complement.
ATTTCTGATTGACTTAAGGGTTGAGTACAAAAAATGATGCTGGTGTCCAAGAAAACGGGAAGACCACACCGAAAAGACTTAACGCTGATTTATTTATGTCAAATTATTTAGCGTTTTCGCCACTAATATCAAAGCAGCTTCATCAGAGAAACAATTTAAAAAAAGGCGCCAAACCTTTAAATAAAACAAGAGGGAGTGTCGAAACACATCACTTCCTTACAATATCAAATATAAATCAAAACAAATAGTTCCAAACCAACCATACAGTAATATACATTCAAACTAAGCATCCCTCATTTGGAAATGACAGTACTATAAGTTATATCACTAGAAAAACTTTACATTGTATCCATTTAAAATTTTTCTTAATAAGAATAATTTCTCTTAGTAAAAGTGATAATAAAAAATCATTACGACTAAACAATCAATAAAAAGGGGCCTAAAATTACCATAGAAACCCTATGAAATCTGTGATATTTTTATATAATACTTTTTAAAAATTTTTTTGTATATGTATTATATCCAAAAGTAATAACAACATATAAGTATACTTTTAAATAATTAAGTTTATCTCAAAAAAGACTTGAGTTTAAGAACCGGTGAAATATTACAGTTTTTATTCAGGCCTGGGAAGTTGAATGCATCCAATTTGAGCTGTCATTCAAGTTCCCGATTCTCTAATAATGAGAATGGACCTCCCCGAATACTTAGTGGGATATGATCAATGGCCATAAATTGGAAACTATGTCCCGGATTGTTAACAATGTGTTTGGCTAAAGCATTTTCACATTTACCATGTTTAATAGCGTACATGTGCTGATAGATACGTTCACGAAATTTTCTATCGGTTTTACTGATATAAAAAGCCAAACAACAATTACACATTGCAATGTACACAATAGACTTCGTTTCACAATTAATCTTATACTTGATTTCATATTTCCTATTTCTGATACAGAATGTATTCCCTGTTCGGAGCATTTTGCACCAATTGCAAAAACCACAAATAAATGTCCCCTTCTGTCTATTAAAGAAGTTTAGGTCAGAATTCCTTTGTAATAATTCCTTAATATTATTACCTCTTTGCACAAGAGTATTATATAAAAATATCACAGATTTCATAGGGTTTCTATGGTAATTTTAGGCCCCTTTTTGTTGATTGTTTAGTCGTAATGATTTTTTATTATCACTTTTACTAAGAGAAATTATTCTTATTAAGAAAAATTTTAAATGAATACAATGTAAAGTTTTTCTAGTGATATAACTTATAGTACTGTCATTTCCAAATGAGGGATGCTTAGTTTGAATGTATATTACTGTATGGTTGGTTTGGAACTATTTGTTTTGATTTATATTTGATATTGTAAGGAAGTGACGTGTTTCGACACTCCCTCTTGTTTTATTTAAAGGTTTGGCGCCTTTTTTTAAATTGTTTCTCTGATGAAGCTGCTTTGATATTAGTGACGAAAATGCTAAATAATTTGACATAAATAAATCAGCGTTATGTCTTTTCGGTGTGGTCTTCCCGTTTTCTTGGACACCAGCGTCATTTTTTGATTCATAGTTTTGGATTGTTTTTTGGTTTTAAGGGTTGAGTACAGTACAGTAAGTTAGTGTAAATATATATAAATATATATATATATATAGATATATCTACATATATATAATATGACTGAAAATCTTATTCTGTGTTATGCACACGTGCATGTGTTTTATGGGAGGTGTATGGGAGGTCTGTTTCTGGAAAGTGTGCAAATGACAGCTGTTGCTCAGATGTTATATAACTTGTGTACAGTACAAGGACGTTTGCTCATAAATGGAGGCCCAGTGTAACATTATCATTTTAGAGGAGGCTCAAAAGTATTTACTGTGGACAGAGGGAGAGTGTGTGGGACAAAGCCTGAAAACATGTGGCTCAGCTTGCACAGTGCACGAGATTCTTTTAAAATCCTACTGCAGAAAGCATGGTGTGTTGTTACCAGTGTCAGCTCTAAATGTTAGATCTTATTTCTCCATGTACTGTCTTGTCACATTTTCATGACATGTTAATACCTTTGCATTAATGTCTTTGATTGAAAGCTTTTTTTCTGCCATGTGTGGGACTCATCTAAAATATTGTATTCTGAGTCCCTGTGTTAGCAAGCAGTATGAGATCTGTTTACCATCTGGAGAGACTCGGGAACCAGTTGCTAATACCTGAGATTTGGTGTGCATGACAAATGTTTCTCTTGAGTCAGACATTGCTCTTTCTGTTGTGCTTTTTGTCTATCAAAACTATTGATGTTATGTAATCCTATCTCGCCGTAATTCTTGCTGGATGGGTTCGGAACCGATATTCGGCTCCGAGAGCGAAGCAGTCAGAAGAGGAACAGTGGCAGGTAAGGGGGTCAGCTCCGAAGCCTTTGGGACCAGAGGGGCCAATTTCTTTGCCAGAGCTGGATCTAAAAGCAACCTCTTCACCTGCTCAATGTTCTCATCTGAGAGTGTCTTGGAGGATCTGGTGGAAACAGAAGGAGATCTCAAGGTAGGTGACACAGGATCAATATCGGGTAAAAGTCTCGGTATCGAAGGTTGCCTCGGCACTGTGGAGACCGACGGTACTGATGTGGAAGAAGCTGAATCGGAGCCAGAACTCCTTGGCTCCGACGCTTTGGTCTTTTTCGATGGCTCCGAAGTAGGGGCCGAAGATTTTCATTTTGAAGACTTAGGAGCTGCCTGATCGAGTTCCAGCTGTTCCTGGAAGGAACTGGTCATAAGATCCCTATCAATTAGTTTTCATTTCCTCTCATTCAAGACCCTGGTGGTAAACGCATGGCAAATGGTACAGGGCTGTTGCAAATGAGCTTCACCTAAACAGTACACGCAACTGATGTGACTGTCTGTCAAAGACATTTTTTGTGAGCATCTATCGCACTTTTTAAACCCCGAAGGGCGATGATCCTTATGCTCTCTATCCTTTTCTTTAGACATTCTGATTGAAACTATAGACTAGCTAGAGAAAGCAACAACAACAATAACTAAGTACTAACTAATAACAATAAGACAGTAAAGAGGAGTTCTATAACTTTTTTTTTTATATAAGACACACATTCAGGGAGGAAAGGCCCTCTAACTTAAACGGGCAGTATGGCTCTCTAACTTAAACGGGCCGTGCAATCCTAAGGGGAAGAATAGGGGTCAGAAACTCTCAATAACATTCACACAAGAGATAAATAGTAGTAAAGATTGTAATAGGATACTAAACGTTAAGAAAAAGGACTAGATTTAGTAAATAAACTGTTACTTAGCCAACAAGCCAGTAAGACACAACCTCAAAGCTTTTGCGGCAAACAAGATCTGGGGAATCGCTGTGAGGCACCATGGGATAGGGGTTAGCCTTGAGCCAGTAAAAGCTCTCGAGCTTTAGTATCGGCTGAGTCGGAGCCGAATATGGGCTCCGAACCCATCCAGCAAGAATGTAGGTGAGATGGACTACAGACATGGAACATTATGATAAGTACATAACTTTTTTTTTTTTTTACTGCTTCCCTAAATAACGTAAGAAAGAATGGATTTGAATAATACTCCAACGTCCTGTGACACCTTTCCCTTCCACCTCTGTGTAGACTTTTTGGCACTGACACTTTTGTAATGTGTGATTCCTATTTATGATTTTTACAATGGACTGTAGAACCGATTTTACTGACTTATGCTGCTACCTACCTTTGTATGACTTTTCCTTATGGTGAGTCATAAACTGGATGGCAGAATTCTGTTGAACATAACCATGTAGGGCTGCGTTACATTTTTTTTGATCATCACTGAATTTTTTAGACATTTTCTGCGTATAGGTTGTGCTTTGAAAACTGTAATGTTATTATTTCAGCAGCTCAACAAAGTTCATTCTAGTCCCCCCGAAAACTATTTATTATGTAGTGACTCACTCAGCTGACCAATTAATCAGCCATAATACACTTTTATTACAGCACAACTTCCCTTTTCATCTGGTTTACTAATAGAAAACGTTGGAATGATTTTTTATTAAACAGCACAAATAACATTTTTTGAGTACTGCAAAAGGCCTGATGGCGTCTTGTTACCACTAAAAGTTCTTTTACTCTATTTTGTTTCTTTTTTTACTGATATATTTATCTCTTTAGTTTCTTAAGTCATCTGGACTCCCAGTTGCACTCAGCCTCACTACAGAAACAGTCATATACCCTGACTGAACATAGTTTCCAGATGCTCTCTTAAAATAAAATTCTGAATGGAAGATGTGACATTTTTCACTGATCACAGAATTCATTCCTTTCCAAAAAATATCACATCCTACTCTTTCGAATCACTGCTTTTACAGTTTTTCTCTTCCACGGAGAAGACAGACCCCATACGTTTAAAGAAACTGGTTTCAGCACAGGAAGAAAGCAGATAATAGCAAAATATAACATGAAATAATAAGGTTTAAATAGCGTAAAACCTGTAGTAATATGCAACTAGAGAGAACAAACTCACTAAAAAAATACTATATATATATATATATATATATATATATATATATATGGTTTACTATTGAAATCGCGATTGAACATAGTCGAACGGCCACTTCTGTGACGCATTTACGCGAACCGAAACCGCGAAAATCGTTCGCAACCGACGGGCATTCGACATTACCGGCCGCACAACACCTCCACACCCATGCTACCATGGTTCACGCAGGGGCGATGATATGCCGTTCGCACAATTGGGTTCGACCGCGGTGACATTTTCGCCTTCAAGCAAGCAGAAGTCAGTCACATAGTTGGATCGGCATTTCAATAGTAAACCATATATATATATATATATATATATATACATACATACATATAAAATGTGTGTGTGTGTATAGAGAGAGATAGGTATATAAAAATATATAAATGTACGCGTGTGTGTGTGTGTCTAGATTTATTGAATTAATTCATTTATTGACCGGGAAAGTCCAGCTAGGATAGAGTCTATTTTTAGAGGAGGCCCAGGGAGAAATGCTCCAGATGCATGTCTTTGTAATATGGGAGGAAAACAGGGTACCCAGAGGAAACCCACACGAATCCAGGGAGGACATGCAAACTCAGCACAGAAGACACCCAAGCCAAGAATCGAACTGGAGAACCTCTTGATGTGAGGCAACAACATTACCATTGCACCACTTTGCCACTTTTACACAAAGGAGAAGGATAATTTAAATTGCTTTGTACTGTCTTTGTAATATGGGAGGAAAACAGGGTACCCAGGGGAAACCAACACGAATCCAGGGAGGACATGCAAACTCAGCACAGAAGACACCCAAGCCAAGAATTGAACTGGAGAACTTCTTGATGTGAGGCAACAACATTACCATTGCACCACTTTGCCACTTTTACACAAAGGAGAAGGATAATTTAAATTGCTTTGTACTGCCCAAGTTCTCACAGTGTTTCATTACAAAACTAGAGGGAGGATGTAACAAGTTAGTCATGTTCTGTAAAAAAAGAATGTAGACGTGCTGAATTAACTTATAACCCTGTGGCACAAACAGAGTTGCAAATAAGCCAGTCACTTTAAGATTGTCCAGTTAACGTAGTCACTTATAACAAAAGTAAACAAAAGAAAAAAGATAGCCTTGATCCACTAAACCCCTGCCACAATATGTGAACCTTCTGAATTTTTATTAGTCACGTAAGGCTTAGCAGAGATCTTTTTTTTTACATTAACATGTTTATCCATCCCTTTCTTGTCAGGAGACAAGAGAGACAATGCCCTAGAAGGGGAATATGCAGTGGCAGACTGAGTTAGAGCCTGCTGGACCATGGTCACTCATATTATCTTGAGGAAAAGATTTATCTGTACAGTCCATTAAATCTGGGAACAATTGTCTGGCTGACTGCTTACTTTGACAGTCAGAACTATCAGCATCTAGGGATTGACAGGAGTTTGTACTTGTGGGTTGTTTTCAGATGAAATAGCTGAAAATTTCCCTGGAGCAGTTGACTGTGAATTCCCTGGAGCAGTCAATCAAGGGATTTACCAGGCTCTTTAACCATAGAAGTATGCTTTTCTATAGGTGGAGATCCATTGTTAATTAACTGTTGTTAGATTGCAAGAATGACGTGGCTGCATCCAATGACTTAAAAGATGATTGGTCATTCCCTTTGATATTGAGAATGGCTGAGTAGCACAGTGATGTAGGGATATAAAATGTGGTATACATTAATTTAACCGAAGTAAAATCCAGTGAATGGTTGTATTTCTGAACCAGAATGTTGAATATCCGTATTGCGAACATGGAAAATGTCAAATGCAGATTAATGGACATGTTGAATTCGATATTTTGAAAAAAATGGATGCTCACAGTACCGGATGTATGGCAACACGTATCCACTGTCACAGACATCATAAGAAGAACAGTCTTGTGTAAAAGCTGCTGTCAAGAGCTGGTATACCTTTTGCAGATAGATAGTGCTCCTTCAACATGTGTACGTTATGCCATTGTAAATGTGGTGCAGCACGCCTTCCAAAACAGTTGCAGTGAACAAGTAGCAATACCAAACACCCATGCTCAGTGACATGACATCTTAATCCAAGAAATATATCTAATACACAAGCTGGGCCGTAAAAGGAGCAATGCTGAGCTAATAATGTCACAGACCCCCGTGATGTCATCTTGTCATGTTTCTCAAGCAGGTTCTGAAATGCATGCTCCTTGATATCCACCCTTCGATGTTTAGGAGTACTAGGCAAACCAGACATACATCTACACTTACAATCTTCCACATGGTTCTGTTCCAGTTGAATGGCATGTGTAACACATCTAACAGGAACAACCTTTGTTTATAGGTTCATAGGTAGGTACTAGGCTATCGGCCCAAGGGCCTACGAAAGCCTAGCCAACAAGGTTCCCTGGCTTACACCACCCAAGAAAGTTATTTTCCTGTGCCACTGTCGAGCAGAGACACAGAAGTGATCCCCGGGGTGTATTTCCTATTTCCCATCAGACTTCTCAAATGCCTATGCCACCCTTTCACAGCATTCTGAGTTCATGGATATCCTAAATTACTGATGTCATACTGATTCCAGCATGATATTTCGAACAAGGGTGGATGCCTTTCAGCAGTTACACCTCTCATACCGTATCGCCTAGGTCATCTAATGAGGTAGTTTTCTTTGAAAAATATACATATTGCTGGCCAATTTCCGGAACATCCCTCTGAATGTCTGCAAAGGTTTCACTAATATAAGCAGTGTTGACAAACGCAAGTGTTGGTATTTGTTTGCATAAACTTGCAAAAGTAACATTAATTCCAAATTCCTTAGCTAGGTGCAGACACTGTGTCTGGCGCCAGATAATCTGGCAAAAATGAAACCAGCATCCCTTTGTAAATGTATCTAGTAATGTATTCTGAATAGCATTTACAGCACCCCTTTTGAAGTCTGACATCACCATATGTGGTTTAAGCTCAAGGTTATGTTTCACACATAAATCCAACACCATTGCCCATAACTGTTTATAGCACCCCTCACTTTTCCATGGTAATATGCTGTATACCAGTGGTATGATCTTCTTAGACACAGGGAAATCTAATGGCCCATGGAAAGTGTATACCTGCCGGCACTCCCTAGTACTTATTGGGAAGGTGCCATCAACTAGAAGGAACTCAGATGCACACAACACGTTTAAATTATCTGCCGTTGTAATGACCACAGTTTGAACACCTTCATCATTGTCAGCGCTATGTTCTGTTACAAAACTGCCATTCTTTATAGGTAGCATATCACTATGGAGGTCCTTTAGGAACTGCAGGTCTTTAAACATAGCAACTTTCTTCCTGTGCCTTATCCTAGTCATGCTTTCCTGCAATGCTTTGCTGTTTGGCAATTCATTAACAACCTCTGTGAAGGTACTCGCTAGTATCGCTGATATTATTTTACACGGATCCTCAACTGAAGAATGTGCCCTTTATCTGATCCGATCACGGACATGACATACTTCTGACTGTTCAGTGTCAGGTCCATGAAAGTGTGCACTACTTTTGCACAATGAATGTACTTCTCTACCCAAATCCGTTATACAGCGTCCTTTGCACTTGTCCCTACTTTTACGGTTACAACACCAGTAGTGTTTATTGCCAACACACTTTTCTAAATAATATTGATAGCCCTCAATAAACAACATGTCTCTTCCCTTTTCATTCTTCTCGGTCGAGTACCTGTTACCAATGACACCTGGATTGTACGTAACACTATCCTCCTCAGCCATCTATGAACATATATATGATTTTATTAGCGTTCTAGATAAATTTGTTTAACAGATCAACCATTCTCAATGCTGTGCTGCTGCTACATACCTGGACTTTTATGGTATGGCCACACAAAGTTGTAGTATGGAAGGTACTATCCCACTTAGTTCAATGTACCCCTATTGCGCTGCGCGTTCTGAGCAATACGCAGGATGTGTAAATTGTGCGACTAACGTTGCTGTCGCATTTATGATGTCGAATGTTGTAATTATGAAACTGAACTGTCATTTGGTTATTTACTAGTTCGGCTATTGCAAATTCGCACTTATGTACTCTTTAGGCACTACTTTTGACATTATATACATCAACGAATATCCGTCGGCTAAATGAATGTATACCAAAAAAAGCATACCTTGCTTATAGAATTTTAGGGGAAACCTTCTTGTGACATCTCCACTCTGGGCCAGTAATCAAGGAGCCTGAATCCTCACCACTGACACTGGAGAGGATAATTCACTTGGAACAAAAATGGATACAGTCACTATTTCCAGATGCAGACCTCTCTGCATCAAGCACATTTTCCCTAAAGAACACACAGGGAACATGCAAAGCCTGGGGTCTGGGTTTTTTTCTCTGTCTCTCACCAGGTCTCCATTAAGACTCTGCACTGGCACAGCTGTATGGTTAGGTCTTCAGTCAAGTGTCCAAGCCAAGTCCTATAGCACCATCTCTGAGAAACCAGTGCCTTGTGTCCCTGCTCCAAGTAGCTAACATACACACTCTTTGAAATGTAATTTTCACACACACATACACACACACACACACACACACACACACACACACACACACACACACACACACACACACACACACACACCTGGGAAAGGCTGGCACAGATTACCTGCTCTACCCAGACTGTAAGGTAGATTCACTGCCACCAATCAGTTACTATAAGGCTCTTAAAAAGCTATCCAGTTATACTGAGTGAAATTAATATTAATACAAAAGGCAATGTTAACGAAACAGCAAGGCTTTCAAGAGTGGCAAGAGTTATCACCAAATAAATGTATGCAAATATTCTGAAAACTTAAATATTTTTTCTAAAAGGACCAGCCACAATAAGAAGTTTAAATATGTTTAATAATAATTAATAAAAGACCATGAAAATACTAAATATCTATTTACAGTATACGCTGGAGTGTCATTCACAACAAATATTAAAAATGACACAGCTGGAAAGATTCACACAGGTACAGAAAAACACTGCTTAACCATTCTCACTATATTTTCCAGACAGATTTAGAGATTACTGTCTCTGGTCACTTACTAGAGTAAGGCAAGATGAAGTAGGTGAGTGGTCTTCCTTCTTTGCCAGGTTCCAAGAAACAGACTGCTGTTATTTCTGGGATAGCTTTCATTAGGACACCACTTCTGGTCATCTTGACTATGTTTCCCACACTGTCACCCACACTACAAGCTACCAGGATTTTAGCACCTATGTGTTACTGTAGACACAGATAGAGCTTTGCTAATATCTGCTGCAGCTCCTGGAAGTCTTAAAACAATTTCAAACCTCTGTTAGTCGTACAGAGCCACTAAGCCAGGCTTCTCACAGACATTTTGTCTTTGGCTGCAATCAGAACTATAATCAGAACTGTAAGATACAATCTTTATGGCCTAATTTAATTCCAACTATTTTTTAAAGATTGCTGGACTGTGATTAACCTCTTCTCTTCCATTATCCTCAGTTAAAACATATACATTGAATTCAGTTACAATAATAAATGTACATTTCTTTTCTTTCCAGCAGGGCACACTGTTAATACATTTTTAACACAAACAACTTTACAATTACATTTTCAACACAAGCATCTCTATGAATCAGTTTGATATTCAAATAGCATACAATTCTTTACAAAATTTCAGCTAGCTGTGCTGGCATATGTTACACATCCACTGCCTTACTTCTCCTGGCATAGCTGGCACAATCCTTATAAGGAAACACTTTCTGCCCACGTAATCAAAGGGGATTCATACGTGTGCAGTAGGCTAAAATCCACTGGGACCTTTTTAAGCCTAGTTAAGCACCCCAAATCCCTGAAGAGTTCTAGTACCCTTGGTAAGTGTAAGCAAGGGCTTGGGAGATGAAACATTTACAAGCAAGGACCTGGGAGATGAACCACGTATATGCTACCTGTGTCCATTAGAGACATAGCAGGAAAACCAGGGATAAATTTCCTGTTCCCCATCCAGTTGTCCAAGTTGTACTTGAATTATGTGAGGGAGGAACTGTGCTTCACGTGGATGGGGAGCCTGTTTTAGAGAAGGAGTATTCTCTGGGATACGTACCTGTCTCTCCAGCAGGACCTGTGTATATCACAGGCAAAGTAAACAGTTACAGCTAACAGAAATGTTGTATTAACATTCATAGGTACATACAAGGCTATCTGCTTTTTAAAATTTCTCCAAGTGTTTTGGGTTTCTAATACCATGACGGGAATGGACCCCATTTCTAAGTCAAAGTACGATTAAAGTTCATGAAATTAGTATTGTTTCACTCTTTGATGTTAGCCAGAATTGCTCTTCGCAGCGCCTGCAATGTGCCCAGTAATGACTCCTTCTGCAATTTGTACGGTGTTACATGAATTGGTAACATATCTAAATGCGATTGTAAATTCTTTTTTATAAGACCAGTTGCTCCTACTACTATTGGAACTGTGTGGGTATCTTTCTGCCACATGGCTCTCTTTTCTGTCTGCAGATCAAGGTATTTTATGACTTTGTGTCTCTGTATGCAAGACACTGTAGTCACCAGGTGTGGCAATTTCAATGATCAATGCTACTTTTGTCTTCTTTTCTTGGATCACTATATCCAGTTTTCTAGAATCTGTCTTTTGAACTGTTGGTATTGGGTGATCCCATGTGATATATACATCATCATTTTCTATGATTCTTTGTGGCTTATGTTTCCAGTGCTTTTCAGCCACTTTGATACCATAATGTTTGCAGAATCTCCAGTGTAACAGTCTCGCCACATTATTATGCCTTTCAGTATACAGTCCCTATGCTATTAGTGTGTCGCAACCAGCAAAAAGGTGTGTGACTGTTCACAATTCAGTTTTACAAAACCTACATATGTCTGTTTCTTCCACATGTTCAATGGACTTTGTAAACCAGTGTGTACGGAGCCCACTATATTGGGCTGCCAATATTAACCTTTCATTTCTTGATGTGAATTCACCTATACTTAACCATTCCTGCATTCGTTCTTGATCAACATGAGGCTCTTCCAGAAGTTTTCTATACTTGCAACTATATTTATGTTTTCCACATTTCTTGCAATCTTATCTGGTCCTTCACCTTATATTCTTTCTTTTGTTTTTAGCACATTCAGTTGCTGCCTGGTTTTTATCTACTTCTGGTTTGATTTCCATTCCTGCTTGACGTCGATATGCTTCTTCTAAATTAAGCAGAGATGTCATCTTAGATTTATTCTCTTCATGTTTCAAAACTGTCACTACATTTGGATCCTGTGAGGTCAGCAGTTATGTGTGGAGTCCCACAATTGCAGCTCTATACATGTAATCAATTTCAAGGAGGCCCATCTCTCCTTCGGAATGGGGAATATATAATCTTGGTATACACTGATTTTTATAAATTATTTGGTGAGCATGAAGCATCCTTCTTGTTTTAATATCCAATCTATCCAGCACTTTTGGGGCCAGTCAGTCACTCCAAAACTATAATTTAGGACAGGAAGAGCAAATTGATTTATGGCTTGAATCGTGTTCCTACAGATGTCAATGTCCTTGTGGGACCATTTATGTCTTGCCAAATTTCCCAACTTAGAGGTAAGACTCAAACCCTGCACTTGTGTCTGTGAGGTAAACACCTTAACCATTATGCTATTTTGCAGTTTTAATCATTTTTTTATGTCATTTTCATTCAGCAGCTTCAGTGCAATCTGTGGATGGGCCTGCAAGTTTACTGTATGGTTACAGCAAATGGTGCAGTCTTTCTATAGTTAGAGGGTAAGCTGATGGAAGATTCAAGGACTCCATGAAGTGAGATTCAAGGAAGGAAATCAAGCCGTCTTTTTCAGTCCCCTCTTTAAGACCCACTAACCTCGAGTTGTTCATGTGGTTGCAATCCAACAGAAGTGCAACAAGGATGTAGTGAAGGGGGTAGCTAACCTGGCCACATGGTGTTAAGTGGCACAGTCAGGAAGTATAGTCCTTGCATGCTGGTACAGAAGTATGAAATGTATTTCAACCTTTAGTTATAGTTCCATTTTATACTGAAAGTTTAAGCTGCAACTGTATTGCTACAAAAAATTTGAGTTGTAGCAAGCCATTTGTAACAGTTTAAAAGTGAAGTCCTTTTTACCTTTTTTGCTCTTTGACTGAAGAGCGAAGGGGCAGGTATCTGGCTTTTGCCATTTTTTTCTCATCATAGGTTCATAGGTAGATACTAGGCTATCGGGCCAAGTGCCTACGTAAGCCTAGCCAACAAGGTACCATAGCTTACGCCACTCAAGAAAGTTATTTTCCTGTGCCACTGTCCAGCAGAGACACAGAAGTGATCCCCAGGGTATATTTCCTATTTCCCATCCACTCATCAAGATTTTTCTTGAAGAGTGCTAATGAAGAACTTTGCTTGACATAGATGAGTAGCTTGTTCCAGAGTATAGGAAGTCTCTGGGACAGGAATCTATCCCTCCAACGTGTCCTGTTTATTGTGGTGACAAGGTTTAGGTCCCTAGAGCGTGTAGCTTGGAAGGATTGGGATTTCTTTAGGTGTAGCATGTCCAACAGCTCTGGGTTTGACATATATGTTAGGCAGAGATCACCTCGGAGTAGGCGATATGCTATGGAGTAAAACTGGAGTTTTTTGAGGCGGTCAGTGTAGGGCATTTGTTTGAGGCCAGTAATCCTCTTTGTGAGGTACTTCTGTGGCCTTTCCAGCTGCTGCCGATGTCTTGTGAGGTACATTCCAAAAGGGGCATTGTACTCTATAATGGGTCTAATGAGTGACGAGTAGAGGGAACAATGACCTCTTTTTTCCTGGATGAAGAGTTGAGAAGATGGGTGCACCAAATTGAGGAACAAACCGTACCAGGAGCTAGATGAGCCAGCCGCCGCTCTGCAGTCCCCCATTCAGATAACACTTTGTAGTAAAGAGTATATTGCTTGCTCGCAGTTGCTGACAACTGAGTACTCTTGTAATCCTGTACAAATGTTATTTACTACTGATTCAAAAAAGTCTGTTTTTGCAGTATATGCGTCTAGTGTAGCTTTTTTATCTGTAAATTCTTTGCTTTAGTCACAGATATGTGTGCCAACATTTGCACTACCAACTCATTAATTTTTATCCAGTTTGTCCTCAAGGTCCTACTCTGAGGAAGGAGGAAGGTACAATGTATTGTTTCTCACCAAGTCTTGTGGGGCAATTAAATTTTGTGAAACCCAACCAAGCTTAAGAAAAATTGTCAGTTCAATAAATCTCTAAAATGAAAGGTGAATAGAGCAGAACTGAGACTGAAATTAGCAGTAGTTTTGTCTCATGGTGCAGGAATAAATCTTATGAGCTGCTCACACCATTATGTATAGCTCCACCCCGCGTCCTCACTGATCACATAATTCCTTAAGCTATTCAAAACAAATGATCAAAATGTGTAGCAAAATGCATCAATGCTGTTGTATGCTGTTGCCACATCTTTTCAGATTCAGCGATGTTAAATAGTGTTGTACCGCTTGAATTTTTTTGAACAATGCAGTATATGTGATAAAGGTCCATCATTACATAAACTGTTGGATTGCATGCCATATATGGTAAGATTGGCATTTAGAACATCTTCATAGTTCTGCTTTTTTTTGTTCGGTATAGCTCTCAACCTTCCAACTCCAAAACAAGAAATGCTACCTCTCATAATGTAGAGCAAGTGAGCAGATGTGCAGCATTTACTAAGAGCTTCAAATTGGAAACTGATAGGATGGTTAAAATGTGCTGTTTTTACTTGTAAAAAGTTATTTTTATGAATTACTATGATTCAGTTGTATTTACCATGTATCCATCCATCCACAACCTCCTTTTTTCCACTTTAGCACATGAGATCAGGGTGTCACATAAACTGTGACCGCCATGTAGAGCCAAGGTTCATGCCATCAGGTGGCTAGCCCTGCTACAGTTGTTCTTTCATACTGCAGACTCCCACTCATATCTGTGGACAGTTTAGAGTGTCCAGTCCACCTACTGCATGTCTTTGAAATGTGGAAGGAAACTGGAGTCCTTGGAGGTAACTCACTCTAACATGGAGGGGACATGCAGACTCCACACAGAGGGTACCACAGTGAAGAATCGAACCAGAGAACCTCTTGCTGTGAGACAACAACACTGTCCGCTGCACTAGTATACTGCCCTGATATTAGTTAAAAAATCCTAACACTGAATGTGTGAAAGATCTTTTTAATGTGAATCTTCAAGGAACATGAACTTTTAAGACCCTGAATGAGAAACATTCATCATAGTGAGGTAGACTTGAGAGGTATGCTGTTGGCTTCTCATCTGTCCAGTTCTCTGTTGCCTGGGGAGTTCAGACGATGACCGGACCAATGTTTTCTTATTTTGTACATTTTGCAGTTCACTGCCTGGTACCACTGTCTAACTTCCTTGTTTTACTACATAACCTCCTTCCTTCATTACTTTTATTTTTCTTTTTTTGGTTCTGCTTGCGTAGATTTTTCTTCATCCTTGACCTCGATCTGTTTGTGTGTCAGCATGTTGTCATTAAAACTATTCTAACAAGTATGCATCTGGTGGGTATATCAGGCAGAGTGGGCACTGTGCCTTGGTGAGTGAGGTAACCTTTCTCTTTGTTCTGTTTGCTCAGGATTCAATGAGACAGCTGTCACATGCCATTGCAGAATGCATGTTGTTACAGTGGAAGGATCTCTGCCTTACAGCTCCATAGTCTAGGGGCTAATTTCTGACTTCTGGTCACTGTTTATGAAGCGTTGTCATGTTATCCCTGTATCTGCATGGGCTTTCTCTGGTACTCCAGTTTCCTCTTGGCTTCTCAAGGAAAATACTGTTTGATTGGCTACACTAAACTGTCTGTATATTAATATGTTGGAATTACCTTTGCCGTTGTAACCTGGGGTTTGTCTGAATAGGGTCTATGAACCACCCCACTTACCCAGTTAGTAAATAATAAATTAAGATAAATTAAATGCATTCTTATTTGAGGCATAAGGCTGTCACAATGGGAACGTCACAACGGGAATGTTCTCCCAAGCCCCCAGTGAATCTAGTGCTTACAACTGAAATGCCCTTCCAAGACCCCAGTGAGTCTAGTGCTCACAACTGGAATGTCCTGTCAAGACCGTAGTGAATCCACTACTCACAACTGGAATATCCTCCCAAAATCCTAGTGAATCCATTGCTGATAGCTGGAATGTCCTCCCAAGACTACAGTGAGTCCTGTACTCACATCTGGAGTGTCCTCCCAAGTCCCCAGTGAGTCCATTGCTCACAAATGGAATGTCATCCCAAGCCCCCAATCCAGTGCTGACAACTTGAACATTCTTCAAAGCCTCCACTGAGTCCAGTATTAAGTGCACTACATGAACGTTGGTAGTTACAGTGTGATATAATGAGTGTCTTAAGTAGCACAGAGTTCATTAAACAGCTTATTAGAATAATGGCTGTGGTGCCATCAGAGCAGTATATGCTGCTGCCGTTAGTACCGTAAGGGAAAACAAAAGTATTATACCATGATCCCCCCAAAACGTGCACGCTGATTGGCCAGCGTGCCCGTTGTAAATCGAGTTATACTAATGGAAAAAGGTCCGGTCTCCCGGACTTTTTTCCATTAGTAGAACTCGTTTTTTTAAAACACTGTCTCACTATGTTAAATGGGTTTAACATAGCGAGACAGCTTTAAAATAAGCAACGGAGATCTCCGTTGCTTATTTTAAAGCTGTCTTGCTATGTTAAACCCATTTAACATAGCGAGACAGTGTTTAAAAGCAACGGAGAAAGCAAGATCTCCGTTGCTTTTTTTTAGTGTCTCGCTATGTTAAATGAGTTTAACATAGCGAGACAGTTTTAAAATAAGCAGCGGAGATGTCCGTTGCTTATTTTAAAACTGTGTCGCTATGTTAAACTCATTTAACATAGCGAAACACTAAAAAAACAACGGAGATCTTGCTTTCTCCGCTTTTGCTCAACTCTGATGTACTGCGCAGGCGCGCAGTACATCAGAACTGCCGCGGATGCCAGACATCTGCGGAAGGGCAGTAAACAGGCATTATACTATGCCATTATTTAAGAAAAGTAATAGTTTCTTTTCTTAAATAATGTCATATAATAGCAATAACCACTTCTGGGTGTGGGTAATGCTAAATTTACCCACGGTTGGCTTTGTTTGGTCCTCGGGCTTCGGGACCAAACCACGTCAACCGTGGGTAAATTTAGCATTACCCACACCCAGGCGTGGGTTATTGCTATAATAACCAGCTTGTACTTCTGAGCTACTTCATAGAATCGGTAACAACATTGGTATATTTCTGTCTCCAGTATATTATAGCACAATGCAGTTATCAGCATTGCTTACCAGTATTTCAGCTATTGACTGCTTGGCTCTCAGTGATTTTGTTTTCTAAAAAAAAAAATGTCTGTTGCCATGACTACTGTTTGCAGAATCCTGTCTGATGGAGCAGGAGTATCCTGTGTTACTAGCTTTATCCCTCAGAATCAGAAAACTAACAAAATATATCTGATTATAATTGAAATTGTCATTCACTTTAGTCTCAATGAAATGATGGGGAAGGCACTTATCACTGAATTCTGGCCTGTTTGATGTTAATTCATCTCCGAGAAAGAGCAAGTCTGGTGTTGCTTTGCCTTCTCAGGATTACATCTTTGAGGTGTAGCAAACTCTGAGTGAAAATAATAAAATTTATTGGGTGTGGAGGTGCCAGGGACTTGACTGCAGCTTGTATGCTTTTGGTATGTGATACCTATAAATTGTGCTGCTTCGGTGTGCATAGTCATGAGTGCAAGTAGTCCAACTGTTTTCATGAGGTATTGTAACATAACAGCATGATGCCAGCTTTTAAGTAGAGAGAGTCATTGTCAGTGCAAGTAAATCAATTAAAATACTTTATTTCTCGTGTGTGTTAAAATGTCTGTACCCTAGAATCTGCCACATTTATTGCTTCACATACATCAGTTTTTTAATAAGATGCAAGGTTTTTATCTTCTGAAACATTTAATTTTGACAACAAGGTTTTGCATATTATAAACATACTATACCATCTCTGTAATTAGTCTAACTGAACCAAGTTTACACAAAACCAACTAATGAAAACACAATGCATGGAAAAAAATGATAAGATGTAAATATCGCATTGCTTACATTAAACAAAGCTGACTATTTAGCTAGGATGAGCAGCCAGACAGAATAATTCACAACAAAGCAGCAACATAGTTGGCAGGCTTGAAATTCCAAAGTATTTTTTTATGTTTGCAGGTGTTGCATGTGATCTTGCTTTTATGATTACACTGAGAGTACCAGGGTTCTGTATACCGACTGCATGTTTGCAAATGTTTGGTAATAGACTGCTCTCCTGACCTCACTGATATCTGTCCCAGGATTATTTTTAGTAAGATATCATTGTGTTACTTATTAATCAAAATCAATTCTTCATGCACTTCTGATTAGAGAGATATTTTAGGTAGGTCTTAAAAAATATAGTTATTCTAGAGGGTACAGATGGACATAATTTATGTAGTAATAATGTCAAAATGGCATTGACTGAAAGAAGAGAGTAGCTTCTAGGAATAGAGCATACTTGTGGACATTTTTTCTCACTTGACAGTCGGTAAAGCTCTTAGGCACATAATATAGTAGAGGACTGCAGCATTGTTTTTCATTGTCATGTTTATAACAAGCAGAAGTTTTCACAATTGAAAAAGTTGTTTTGGAACCTGGGTAGTTTATTCACCTCTTTGTGTGGATTTGAGTTCTTGCAGCTGTATCAAAGCTGAGCTGTACCTGAGCAGCTGATGTTTGGAAGCTGGACCTCCTTTAATGTTCATTGTGCTCTCCCCCTGCCAGTAGGTATTCATCATGCCCACTGAACATAGCGCTTAACCGTCAGTCTCTAAAATGAGGAGCACTGATACATTTACTGTAGAACAAATGAACAAAATGTGGAACACTTACTAACGTCTTACTGACATCTTCAACTCAGAAGCTCATAGGATGTTTAAACTGTGCTACTTTATCTTTTAAAAAGTTATTTTTTTATGAATTAATATGATATAGTGCTGTTTAGCATGGATATCAGTTAAAAAAATCATAATATTGAATAAGGGACAGACCCTTTCAACATGGAACTGGAAAAGAACGTGGACTTTTTAACACGCAGAATGAGGCACATTCCTTGTAATGAGGTACACTTGAGAGGTATGTCACTGACACCATTCTGCAGTTGAGTGGAAGTGTAAAAATGAGAAATGGTTTACCTGGCTTGTTGAGAATAAGGAACAATTAGTCAGAGCCCTTTTCATTATTCTCTCATGGGTACCTTCTGTGCTGCTTGTTTGGACAGGGGGACCTGGACTAAGGCAGACAGTTCCTTTGAAATGCTTATTCCAGTAGCAGAGAATAAGAATGCAGCACAGTAGTGTGAGCTTTCTAAACATCATCCAAAATGCTCTCAACCTCTTAACTCAAGAAATTTGGACAAAGCCTAAAATAACGGGGTGGCAAATGCCCAAAATGGGGATAGATTTTAAATATAGCTCTCATAAACTTAGAGAGTTGCTAGGATAGCAGGTTTTGTGTTAGGATACATTTTCTGAAGGATATGAAGTCTGAAACTCAAATGTCTGTTATTTAGTGACTTCAGTATTCAGTGTTTGCCAGAAACCCATACATTTTAAGCAGAGCAGACCAAAAATATGAAGCAAAAATGTGGACATTCTGTGCAAATCTGGACAGTTGAGAGGTATGTGCAAGAATCTTGGATTGCTGTCTCCCAGTTTGTGTGAAACCTGGTTGGTCTTCCTCAAACAAAAATCCTTGCACAAGGGCAGAACAGACAAAACTGCTGAGGAATTATCAAGACCTATATATTTTGGAATATATTCACGGGTCTGTATCATATGAGCGAAAGTTCATATGAGCGAATGCTCAATGAGCAAAAAATGCCAGACGTTGAAAACAATATTGTAGGGAGCTACACCTGCACCCCCCCCCCCGCTAAATATATATACCAACTCTGAGATTGCACTACAGTGAGGAAAGGGCAAATATTCCAGTCTTCACTGTACTGCGATCCCACAACACGCATCTCGATGTCCGGTATTTTTGCTTATTAGAGCGTTCGCTTATATGAATTTTCGTTCATATGATATAGACCCATATTTCACAGGTAGAGGTGGAGACTGAACAGCTTACCATATGAAGAAATTGTGTACAGTTTCTTCATAGGAGATATGGTATGTTTGGAAGAATTTAGGAGGCACACATACTTTGCTTGTAGGTAGCACCTTCCCCCAGTTTTGACTGTCCTTTTTTCATTGATGTCCCCAAAGAGGATCTTATCATAAAAATGATTACTGGCCAATTGCACTTACCTCAGTAGTGATAAAATGTTTAAAAAAAATGGTCAAGGATCATATAACATCTTGCCTACCTGCTACATTTGATCCTTTACAGTTCGCATACAGCCCAAATCGTTATTCTGAGGATGCCATAGCCTTAACACTTCATCACACCTTTGATCACCTGGAATATAAGGACTGCTACATATCCATGGGGTTCATAGACTTCAGTTCAGCCTTCAATACAGTTATTCCACAACAACTGCTGTCTAATTTGAATAAACTGGGCATAGAAAACACAACATGCAACTGGATCCTCAACTTCCTAACTGAAAGGCCACAAATTTTTCGAGCTGGAAAACATCATTCAAACAGCATTACTCTAAATACTGGGGTCCCACAAGGTTGCGTATTGAGTCCACTTCTTTTCACAATTCTAACACATGATTGTACAGCTATGCATCAGTCAAATACAGTCGTGAAATCTGCACACAACACCACAGTAATCAGCACTAAATGTTGGTAAAACCAAGGAAGTCATCATCGATTTTAGGAAGAAGAAAAAGCCACAAACCCCTATCATCATCAATGGTGCAGCAGGGGGGAGAGTAAATAGCACCAAATTCCTAGGGGTACATATCTTGCAAGACTTAATTTGGGCCACAGACACTTCCTACCTTATAAAGAGAGCCCAACAATTTCTCCACTTCCTTAGGAGACTTCGTAGAGCTAACTTCCCCTTGCAGGTCCTACTCACCTTCTACAGAGTCAGAATTGAGAGTGTACTGACAAACAACATCATTGACTGATGCAGAAATTGCACACTAGCTGATTGGAAGGCACTGGATAGGATTGTTAAACAGGCCACAAAAATCATTTGTTCCAGCCTTCAGTCCCTACAGGACATGTATTCAAGCAGATGCTATGGCGGTGTCCAAAAACTATTGAGGGATGTACACCATCCGGATCATGGACTGTTCAAACTCCTTCCACGAAGGAAGCAATACAGAAGCATTAGATGCAGGACATCTAGATTCCATTATAGCTTCTTCCCACATGGCTGAATAACAGACCCATAGCCTAACTCGCTACCATTTGTGTGCAATACATCATTGTTGTTTTACATAAACACATGGCTCACTTCAAATGTCTCTGTCTGCACTAGGAAAACTGTGAACTGTGTTTATGGTATATATTGGTGGTGAGTAAGTTTACATGTGTGCCTCTCATTTATTATAGTACTGTTTTTTGCATATCTTTATATTTCTAATGCGTCTATTCCTGCTGTTGTATTTGTTGTGTTTCTGATGTAAATAGAGCGTCCACATCTATTTTACTTTATTTACTTTTTTGTATCTTGTTATATTTTTATTAATTTAGTCTTGTCATCCTTCTGTAAACACTGTCATTCATTTGGTATGAGCCTGAGTATCAAAATGTAGTGCAGTGATACACACTTTTTCCTCTGTGTTGATCTGTATGACAATAAAGTTTACTTTGACGTTACTTTGACTTTGACTTTGAAAATGCATAATTGGAAGAAGAGGATGGCCAGTGGTGGGGGAGTTGAGTGAGAAATACTGGGAAACTGATGTGGTGTGTTGTCATGCACCTTTTCAGTCATCTGCTGTCAAACATTAAATAAGTCTAAGTTTGCATATGTCTTGGATTGACTAATGTGAACACTGTAAAGGGAATGGATTCCTTGATTTACACTGTTGTGCAGTCAGTCATGTGGAGGTGATGCTGTCAGACACCTGAACAACCTCAGATTCCATCTCTATACCAGGCACTGGAGAACGCTGCTTAGGGTCTTCCCTGACTAAAATCTCCCCACAAGGACATTCTGGGATAGAGAAAGTAATATTGTTTTCCTAGGTCCTCATTCCTTAGAATGGGTGCTGCTGCAAAATCACTTCTCTAGAGACTAGTCAGATCAACCTGACATAGACAGAGACAGGACTTTGTATCCTACAGATTCTCAGGGCCAATACTCTGAGGAAAACTCGTGCTCACAATCTTCCTTGGAGGTAATTTCTTTCTCTGTTTATGAGAACAAATGGCTGTCCCACTGTCCTGAGGATTTTTTAATGTGTTGTAATTGGATTTGCCTCATTCTACTCCTATTCCTTCTTTAGTGCTAACCTTGGTGGAGAGATGCTATGCTGCCTGTAACAACCCTGATTCACACTCTCCATAAAAGCCAGTAGGAAACAGGCTGCTGTTATCATGTAAGCCCTACCCTGTGGATGGATCTAGGACTATTGAACGAAAGTTCAATAGTCCGAATCCACAATCACCGAGCACACTTTAATGAAAGCACTTTCACCGAAAAAGCGCTTTTGTTAAAGTGTGTAAAAAAAAAAAATAAATAATAAATCTACTTTTATGCAGGGGGCAAGCCCTCCTGCACCCCCCATGTGGGAGGCTGTGCCCCCCACACCCCCCTACTTTAATATTCTCACTCCGAGATCGCACTACAGTGAGGAAAAGGGAATATTCCCTTATCCACGTCCTAGTACGATCTCCGCAACAATCATCCCCCCACGACTCCCTTTAGCTGCAGGCATACTTCCGCGAAAGTGCTTTTTCGGTAAAAAGCACTTTAACTGAAGTATGCCCGGCTATTTGTGCTTCGGTGAAAAGTTCCTTCAGGGATCAGTACCGATCCCCTGTGGATATAAGAGGGAGGCTTTGAGACAAATACGACATTAGAATTTTTTATTTTTCAGATTTTCAGATACTTGGCTTGAGCTGAGTAGCATAGCTAGAGCAGGGTGAAGGGGACAATTGCTCTGCACACAAAGTCTTGGTGGTGTGATCAGCTAATCCTGATTACTTTTTAATGCATGCTGGCTTTTAAAAGCTGGTATTGCATTTTGGGTCAAATCAGTGCACTGTAGCATTCCATGTGTGTAGTCTAAATTGTAGCAATTGCTTGACCTGTTTGTAGCAAGCAGTTTTTGTTGTGTAAAACCTGAGAGCTGTAATGCTTCATGTGGGATATATCCCATACCAAGCAGTTTGCCATTATTGTCTTTGTTTTTATTTTGTTTATGTTTTACTGTAATGTAAGGAAGGAGGTATCTGGGCAAGGCTCAGAAATGGAGAACCTGATTGGAGCACTAGGTAACTGTTTGCAGATGCGTTTTTTTTTTTTTTTTTACTCCTCCATTGAGTAGCTGCAGAAGGTAGGAGGGGCATGTATCTGTGTGCCCACTTTATTTTGCCCTTCCATTGATGCTTTTTTTTCTCTTCACTTAAAGAACTGGAGGGGGGTGTTGTTTATGTGGTGTACTGTAGGAAGCCAAATGGTTCCTGTTTTACACAAGTCCTTTTTTTGTTTTGTTTTTGCTAGGAGTTGGTGGGGCAGTAGTTTGTGGGACCATCACAGGGAGCCAGTTGAACCAGCTGTGCCTCTGATAGGCCTTTGTATAGATGAAACTGCACTGGTGTATGCTACAAATATAAACAATTAATGTGTCTCCCCTTTTTCTCCTGAACCTCCAAGTCAGACAGTAATTACAGACACCTCAGAATTTCCTTAGTGTGTAGTGCCTATGTGAATAAAGCTGCAAGGCTTGCGGGATTCTTCAGACAGACCAAGGCACATCATTTTCAAACAGTTGTACAGCAATAACAGTGATGTGATGCATCAGCAAGTTAGGAGGCACAAGGCTGTACCCTCTGTATATGCTGGCTAAAATCATTTGGGAGTTAGCTGTTCAGCATTCCTTAACCCCCCCCCCCCAAAGTATATCACTTTCCATCAGAGCAAAACATAGTGGCAGACAGTCTGAGCAGAACCAGGACAGACAACTTGAACAAAGGAATTTTCAATGTATTGATCTAGTTCTGGGAACACCTGAAAGAAATTTGTTGGCTTCTTGTCAAAACAGACAATAGATGCTTTTTCATTTCCTTGCTATGGAATGTTTATTTATGCATTCCACCCTTTCCGCTGATATCCAGGATAATTCTGAAGATTCAGAAGGGCTCTACAAAAAATATTTGTGGTGACCCCCTTCTGACCAAGGTAGTATTGGTTCTTCCGTTTTTATGGTATTAGCCAGAGGCAATTATCACAAGCTTCCTCGATGTCTGGTTCTGTGCACACAACCATAGCTCTCAACCTTCCATCTCCAAAATGAGGAACACTTCATAATGTGGAACAAATGGGCAAAATGTGGAACACATACTAATGGCTTACTAACAATTTCAACTAGGAAGGTCATAGGATGATTAAAATATGCTCATTTTACTCATAAAGAAGATCCTTTAATGAATTAATATGATTCATTTCTATTTATCGTGGATTTCACTAAAAAAAATGCCTAACACTGAATGTGTGACAGGCTCTTTCAATGTGGAACAGTAACTTCGAGGAACATGAACTTTTTAAGACCCCAAATGAGGTACGTTCCTCGTAATGAGGTACACTTGAGAGGTATGCACACAACACAAGGGGAATTTGATGCCCCTCAGTCTAAGGTATCTTATCTACCTGGATTCTCTTTTGTAAGAATGTGCAGCAGGTACTAAAGAAGGCAAGACATTCTGCTACTAGAAAATATTATATTGGCACGTGGAAAACTGTTCTAGTTGGTGCCTAGCTAATAACCAGGCGCTGTCTGGCATTCAACCAGTAGTGCTCACATATTTGTGTTGGTTAGAAGCCTTTGGCCTTTGGACTGCTTTGTCAAGGTACATCTTGCGGCCACTGCAGTATGTCTCCCCATGGGTCCTTTTCTATCTTCAATGCTGTCTTGAGTAAAACACTTTCTAATAGGAGTGTTTCACTTGATATCACCTTGCAAACAACTGGGTACTGCTGGAAAAGCTAACCAAATTTCCATCTGAGCCTCCACACCAGGCACAATAAGGATAATTTCATGGAAAACTGTTCTGTTTACTCTGACACCTGCAAGATCAGTATCTGATTTGCAAGATCTCTTGGTGGGTAAACCCTACTTGGTCTGCATTTGGGATAGAGTATCTGTAAAAACAAATCCCTCATTCATATCCATAGTTGTTTCATAGTTTCTTTGAATCAGGTCATCAGTTAGTCAGTGTTGGTGGTGCAACAGGTAGCATACTTGGCTTTGGTGAAGAAGGCTGTGTGTTCTATTCTCACACCAAGTAGATTGATTAACACTGTAGTACAGCATAAGGATGTGATGTTAAACTGAGGCCCCATCTGCTTGAGTCAGTGGTAGCTTAGGTGGATGTAAAGAATTCCATGTTATCTATTGAAAAGAGTAGGTGAAGTTCCCTGATACCCTGGCCAAATTTCCCATCTAGTATAAATGCCACCTTAGGTCTCCCCTGAAAAGCAGCTACTGGCCTTTTGGGACTGCTCTGGTCAATAAATGATGCAAAACAAAAAAATAAGTAAATAAAAATCTCCCAGTGTTCTAGGCTAATGCTCAGAACAATGGAGATAAGATTTCACATACTCTGAACATGTATAGAT
This sequence comes from Protopterus annectens, assembly GCF_019279795.1. NCBI lineage: Eukaryota > Metazoa > Chordata > Ceratodontiformes > Protopteridae > Protopterus > Protopterus annectens. The sequence continues at coordinate 1,353,670,541 of NC_056733.1, read as the reverse complement.
AGCTCACATACTAACTTGACAGAACCAAGTCATTTACAGAAAAAAAAAAACAATTGGCTATTTATTTCTTATGTTGGGACTGAGAAAGGCCAACCTGTGTCAAATAGAAAGTTTCTTGGTTTTGACTTTTGTTATACCCATCATGATAAATCAGTTCCAGGCAGTATTACGGTACACCATCTGAGGGTCTTTCATCTTTAATGGCATATTGGAAAACAGTGGACTCTAGATGACGTGTAGAGATGGCTGTGTGGTCTCTTGTATAGATCTGTACAATGCATTTCATACTTGTTTTGTTTGTCTAGATCCAGGACTGACTTTGCAAGGACTATTTTCTAGGGGCTCCTAGATCCATATTCTTCCTCTTCCCAGGATGGATAGACTTTGGTAATTAATATGTAGAACCTAAAGGCTACTGCAGCAATGAGAATGATAAATATAGTACAGTTGTGTAAGTTGCACTTACCCAGAACTGTAGGTATTCAAATTCCTAACTGTTAGAGTAGCCACACTCACCACCATCCACCTATTAGTGTATAGGGTTATTTCTTGTTTAGTTCAGTAAATGTTTGCTACTTTAAGGCAAGAAAGTCCTGAAGATTTTCCATTTTGGTCAGCCCTAGGGAGGGAAAAATCAGTAGTCAGACTGGAAGTGTGGCAGGGAGTCAGAGTTTTTGGAAGCTGGATGGTTGTTATGTCTTGGGCAAGACACAACCCATACAGCCTAAAGGCTGCTGCTACAGTGAGGAACTCTAACATCTACTGTTGTGGTAAGTGCAGTTGCAAACTCTGCATTCTCCCTTCTTTGTGAAATGTCCTAGTGTAATTGCCACAAGCTTTTGTCATAGAATGGATCTTCTTACATAAGACAAGGATTTTTTGATATACCCCATTTTGACACTGCTTCAGCTGATATAGAGTTTTAATATATTTTAGGCACATGCAGCAGGTATTAAAGAAGGCAAACTTGCTACTAGAAAATAGTATATTAGTCAATGCAAAAGATTTTCTAGTTGCTGCCACATTATGAACCAAGACCCTTTTAAGGCTAGTATTTATCTGGTTCTACAATAGTTGTTTGAACTCCTATCCTCTGAACTTTGTTATTACAGTGTCAAGGTTCATCTTTCAGCCATTTCAGCATATCAGCCCATGGACCCCCCCCCCCCCCTTCAATGCATTTTCACATCGAGCTGTTTTTGAAAAGAGTTTTACATGCCCATCTACCTAGAAAACGTGACTCCTCCTTAGGATCTTAACTTTTTTTTGGAAAAAATAACTCTTGGTCCCCTTGAACTAGCTCCTCATCAGGCTAATTTGAGTTTCTTAACATGGAAAACAGTGTTATTGACAGCTGCAAGCTCTTACGGTGGGTCAACCTTATCTTATTTTCCACAAAGATAAGGTTTCTTTTGAGATTGAATCCTCCATTTATGCCTAACATGGGATTAGAGTTTACTTTGAGACCATCTCCCTGTCTTCTTTCCAGGATCTAAAATTGAGGGAGAAAGTGTATTAATACATGGGATGTCCACAGACAACTCAGATGCTAAAGCTTTCAAAAAATCCTGACGAGTTATTCATTTCTAATGAACGTAAGATAAGACAGCTAGTGTCACCGTAGTAAGTCATTCAAGGTCAAGGTTCATTCTCTAGGGCATTGGATTGTTCAAGGGCTTTTTGGGAAGAAGTGGATTGTACAAGTATTCTAAAAACAGCAGCTTGGCCCTTTTGACGTAAAGAACTACAGATTAAAGTCTTGTTTTTTTTTTTTCTGGGTCTAGAGCAGGCTTCGCTAGGACCATTTTCCAGGGGCTATTGGATCTTCTTCCTTCCTTTTCCCACTCCTTGTAAGCTTTGATATTCTACCCAGATTACTAAAGCTAATGCAGCAGTGATGTAATGGTGAACATGTTGCGCACATAAAATTACTATAATAGTAGATAACTGCTGCAGTAGCCATTCCCATTATTTTTTTCTTGTTTTTGTGTACCAGGCTGAGGACATATATTGTTTTTACCTAGCATTGGCCTCTTTCAATGCTATAGCTTCCCCCTTTCAGCTGGCACATAAGTTTCAAAGGTATTGGCTCACAGAGTTCTTGTCTAGCTCGGGCTGTCAATGGTCTGGGTACGTGGAAGGTGACCTTGAGTTTTGGAAGCTGGCCTGCTGTTATATCCTATCCAGGATATAACCCATGTAGCCAAGGCTACTGCTGTAGTGATCCACTTGAACATTTGCTGTTACAGAAAGTTTACTTACACAACCGTATGTTCAGTGATAGAAGTGTATCTTCTGATTTTAGTGCAGTTTTGTGGAGTTTGCACCAAGGCCTGTAAGTAGGCTATAGTGCCTGAGATCTTCTAAATTTAGTCCTTTGCTTAATGTTTTAATGTAAGAGTGGATGAGTAGAAAAAATAAGACAAGTGTGACAGTGAATGTTCTGTGTTTTAAGTATTACATTTATAAACTGTTGTGAATTTGTTGTATATGTCATAATAATGTTGTTAACCAGCTAAGTGAACTGGTGCACAGACCTTTTTCAGTCATGACCTGTGCCTCAAGGGTAGAAGAAAATAGATGTATGGATAATGTATTGTGCCCAATTAACAAGCTGGATTTTGGAATGTGTGATAAAATGGAGGTTACCAGAGGTTAACCAACACAGACATGGGGATAACATGCAAACTCCAAATAGGCTATGACCTTGATTATGGGGCTTTGAGGTAACAGCCTTACAGCTGAGAGACCCTGCTGCCCAGTAGCTGTACAGCACCTGTTTCTAGATTAAACCTATTGCTTTCCACACACAAACAGTAATTTCAAGCCTTTTTTTACTGAAAAACATCTACAGGTTTTGTATTTTTTTTTCATTTCACATGCTTCCTTCATCCTTACTGAAAGAATGACTATATGTTTCACACAGTTTTTCAAAATTTTCCTCTTTGATCAATATTTACTTAAACATACAGCTAAAGGCTTGTACAGATTTTCACAGTACTGTTTTCCTTTTTGAAGTAGTTTCAGTTTTATAAATCCAAAACACCACTACAACACGAAAAACTGAATAAACAACTAAAGAAAAAATGTGAAGTTCAGAAGACGTTCGTGCAATTAAAGCGAATGAAAGCGCTAAACTATACATTGTGTTTATTAGTTCTCACTTCACTTTTTTTCTTTAGTTTCAGTTTTATTCCTTTCTGAGATGCTTTCTAATTTTTTAACATGTTTTGAGTCCATGTAAACATGTGTGTTGCATATAACATAACTAGTGCATCCCCTTACACACTGCCTTATTATCCATCAACTGAATACACACTCATTCTTATAGAAAAATGCATAGGTAGCCAAGACAGTAGGCACTTTCCGTAGTCACTGTCTGGAATGGTAGGGATTCTTCTGTGGACTGTGTGAGGGAGTAAATCATCATGAATGCAGACCGTATTACTAGGCATTCTGGACATTGAATGAGAGAATAGTCAGAATACCCAGGTAGTGACAGGTCTTGAATGAGAAAGTGAGAGAGACAGTGTCAGCCAGTCTGTCATTTCTTTTATAATCTGGGGGTCAGAAAGCTTTGGAAGAGTAACAGAAATCTCTCTAGGAACATGCTGTACATTTTGGGATGAACATCAGCTTCTTCATTGCTGGCAGTGTTTTGCAGAGAAAAAGGCAATTTTGGCCTCCTGCTAGAAGTGAATGTGTAATTGTTGTAGGCACTGTTTGACAAGATACAGCTAACTTTGCATGGAAACAACACTGTCCTCTGGACCTTCTTCAGTTATCCATTGTATTTACTGACTTCGGGATGTCTGTCTTCTCAAAGTTTGATGCACATTTTATTTTTGCTAGTGTGCAGTTAAAGAACTGCAAAGGCAATCTTTGTAAGTTAAAAGATAATAAACTAATGTTTGGACTAACTGGCATTTCTTTCATTAGGCCTGAACTAGGGACGTGGGTCTGTAAGGTTGTCATACTGTGGAAGAGCATATCCAACACTGAAGTCATGCACTGCATACCACTGTGCCCATTGTATGTCGCCCTGCTTGTGGTGAGCTGTGGAGGGTTGCTGCACTACTTGATTTTTGCGATCATCTATTGCATTTCGCACTGAGCTTGTCCATAGATGTGACTGTGGTGTTATTGATCTCCATTCCAACCCTCTACTTTCATAAAAAGTAATCTTGATGGTAGCTGTCCACTTTCTTCCCCGTGGCTGGACTTCATGTGCTTTGACCACAAATTAGTATGCATTCACATGCATTACCAGAGGGTACATTGACACCACAGCATAGGATCAGCCTCTATTAGTGCCAGAAGTTGATTTGCATCTGAGTTGTACTGCAGACATAATGGGTAAATATAAAGAGTCAGAATAAAGAGTTATGAGCTAAAGCTTGGTTAAAGTTCAGGCTTCCAGGTTAACATTTCCTTAGCTTAAATCTTAGCAAAGCTGTTGAAAGCATGGACTAAGTGTTTTGCCCTAAAAGCTTTGGCCATCTAGCCCTCCGTGGTATCCCATCAACATATTTGTTCTTTTAAGGTAAAAGAAATTGTAGATCAACCACCACGTAGAGTAAAAACTTTCTTGACATGGGGAGGGGATCAGATTCTTTTTCTGACTCTTCTTGTTATATAAAAGTGGATAGGAAGTTCTTTGCACACAAATGAACATCATATGCCAGTGGCACAGAATATTTACATTGTGTACTACTAAGGTCTTTTCTCCTGTCTGGTGTACATGCTGATATGTGCATTGCATGTAGTGCTAACCCTCTCTGGAGCCTCAGAGTGTTATGATTATGTTACAGGTACCTTCTTCATGCACAGTCCAACTTTTGAGTTGCACATATGACCTACCAAGTCATTGTTTTCACCAAAAGATGCTCCTTTGAACCCTAGTGGAGTCCTACACTCTTCTGCAAAGATAGGGAAGCTGCACATATGGCTATCTCTGTAGGCATTTTTAATATGTAAAATTGCTAAGCTAGAAGACTTGTCTAATGTTCCAGATGAAGATATTGCTACAAGTGGTTTAGAACCCTTGCGGCTGAAGTTTGACAGACAAGAGGTACAATCCTGGAAGACCTATGCAAGGAGCAGCAGCATTTTTGAAGTCTTGTCCTTGAGACTGTATTCTGCAATTATGTGCACCCACATAACTGTGCTGATCTTTTTAATTTACAGTCATTTACAGTTTGAAATATGAGAGGAGTGCTTTAAAGCCAGCATTTTAGAAGCGGAGCACTGGAGGGTGATTTTGCATAGAGAATGCACACAGTTTAGCTGTAATACAAATGTGTGTATGTATGTATTACCTCTTGCTTGTGAGGTAAATACTTTCACCATTATGATGATATTAACACACACACACACATATACATATATTCACACACACATATATTCATATATAGACGCACACACAGATACACACAGATTCTTCTTGCATTTTATTAAGGAAAACTCCTGTTTTTGTGGTGTGTTGTGTAAATGTCTTGTATCTATTTTATGATGTTAGAAACTTGCCGTAGTTAACAAGATTCAATTAACAAATGAAGCAGTGTCATTTTTAATAAAGTCGATACATTTTCCCAAGAGTTCATGATCATGATTGATTTTAATAAGACGTTTTGTTGGGAAAAATGCCGGGTATGACAAGTGTCACTATTTTAAATTATTGAGGAATTCACAAGAATAGTCATATGGTAAATTTAGGGTAGAAGTCTTACAGAGTTAATACTGTACATGCTAGAGTAAATTCAGTAACTTACTACTGGTTGCTTTAATAATTTTTACTCCAAACATTTTAGGCATTGTTGTATGAAGCTACACATTGAGCATAGGTATCCAAAAAAGGATCAATGTGGAGGTAAGTTTTGAAAAAGAAATCCCTTTGAGGAATATGCGGTGCACATTAGTGTATATATAGATAAAACCACACCTGTCTTGTTTGTATAGTATGGTGAAGAAATGATTATATGTATTCAATTTTGGGAGAAGGTACCAAACATTATCAGTTATAATATTATATCTGATGTTGTCATTTTCATTCTTCCTCACTGACGGGTTTCTGATCTGATCCTCAGATACGTTTTCCATATCTAGATGACCGACTCCTTACCAGTCCCACCGGGTGTCTCTTCACGGAGGCTCGAGATTACACTCTTCATCTCTGTTCCAATCTTGGCATTACTATAAACTATTAAAAGTCCAAGGTGGAGCTATGTCAACAGTTAGAGTTCATCAGAGCAAGGATAAACACGACCACGACCATCGCGCCCCTACCCATAGAGAGAGTTCAAAAAATAAAAGGTCAAGTCAGCCATATTGTTCACAACAACAAAGTACCAGCAAGGCTTCTCCTGCAAGCCCTAGGGTTTGTGGCATCTTCTTTCACTCTAGTCCCATTAGCGAGATATCACATGCGAACCCTTCAGTGGTTGCTAGTGTTTCAAAGGTCAATGTTAGACCAACCAGTGTCTCATTTGATCACAATTACCAACTGATGCAAGCAAGATCTTCAATGGTGGCTTCACTCCAACAAAATTTTGATGGGCCGTCCCTTTGTTCCCTCTCAGCCACTAGTCATATTGACCACAGACGCATCCCAGATAGGGTGGGAGGGGCATTATCTGGGAAAGACAGTCCAAGGCACTTTGTCCCCTCTGGAGGCCAATTTGCATGTCAGTGTTCTAGAGATGAAGGCAGTGCTGTTAGCATTGCAAGCATTCCACCTATCCCTCCCCTTAGGGCCGATTGCAGTTCGAACAGACAACATGGCAGTAGTCTGGTACATCAGCAAACAAGGGGGAACCAGGTCCTACCCCTTCTGTAAGGAAGCTCTCAAGAGTTTGGCAATGGGCAATTTCATCCGACCATTTTCTCATTGCAACGCACATTCTGGGAAGCTCCAACATGATTGTGAACAGATTAAGTCGAAGTATACTAAATGCCTCACAAGTGGTCTTTCAATCCATCTGTGGCAGAAATGATATTTTGCCAATGGGATCAGCCTTGCTGTGACCTATTTGCATTCCCTCTGAATAAGTGCAGTAGCTACTTCACCCTGACCCCCCTTCCAGGGGAGTCACCGAGAGATGCTGTTCACCACAATTGCCCCCCCCCCCCCCGATGTACTTTATGCATTTCCCCCAGTACCTCTTGTATCCTAATTTCTAAAAAAAGCTGTCAGGTTGAAGAACAAGATACTCCTCATTGCCCCATTTTGGCCTTGACAAATCTGGCTTCTCTTTCTTTGGCCTCATCTAATTCAGAAGCCTTTAAGCTTGGATCCAACTCCGGACTTGTTATCCCATATGGACTGATTGTTTCACTCGAATCTGCAGAACCTCAAGCTCACCGCTTGGGTTCTCCAATTCCCATGATTGCCAGGCATTCCTCTCTTAGTTCATCAGCACAATAAATCATTGTGGCTAGTCACAAACCTTCCACTAGAAAATTGTACCTCAGCAAATGACACAAATTTTCTCTATGGATGTTTAAATCTAATACTGATCCATATTTAGCTCTAGTTGATAAGGTCTTGAACTTCTGGACATCAGTTTTTGAATCAGGAGCTTCTGCATCTACCATTTGAGTGCATCTAGATGTGATCTCCATTTTTCACTCAGGACTGAGTGGCTCATCTTTGATATCCCATAAACTTTGCAAAGCCTTTTTGAAGGGATCCTTGATGCTCAGACCCCCATATAAGGAACCATCGGCACATTGGGAACCTACATTTAGTTCTCCAATCTTTAGTTTATCCCCCCTTTGAACCTTCAGAAAAATGCAATGTAAAATTCCTCTGGAAAACATTGTTTTTGGTGTCCGTCACCTCTGCCAGGAGAATTTCAGAGATTCAAGCCTTATGCTGTAAACCTCGTTATTTAATTTTTATAAAGACAGGGTCTCCTTCAGAACTAATCCTTCTTTTCTGCCTAAGGCATTTTCTGAATCCAACCTTAACCAGACTATTCAACTTCCAGTTCTCTTCCCCAGTTATACTAACAAAGGTGAATATTTTCTCCATTTATTAGATGTACATAGATAACCCTGCTTCTATTTACACAGGACAAAAGAGTTCAGAAAATCAGATCAATTGATTGTTTCATTTCCTTCAGTGGCAAAAAGGAAACCAGTGTTTAAAGTTACCCTTGCAAAGTGGCTTATGGACTGTATTATCTTTGTGTTTAACAAAAGCAATATATCACTACAAAGTCATGTAAGGGCACACTCCACCAGAGCAATAGCCACATCTGCAGTGTTTCATTCCAAAGCTTCCTTAGATGATATTTGCTCAGCAGCTACTTGGGCTTCTCCACATACCTTTGTTACTCATTACAAACTTGATTTGGTCTCTAGGGGCAGGGCATCCTTTGGTTCGATGGTCCTCAGGAATATTCTTCATTGAAACCCCCCCCCCCCCTAAGATTCAGGTTGCTGGGGATTCTGTCCCACTGTCAAGGACTATGTAAAGATTGACAACATCAAATAAAGAAGTTGTATCTTACCATAACTTTCCATCTGTGTTGTCGATCGTCACATATCCTTGACCTACCTACCCTTCTTCCCCCTTTTCTGTGGCTTGGGTGATCGGATGTTTCGGTGACAGAGGTCCTCTTTTCTGGATTCAGATCAAGACTCTTTTCCTTTATCATTTTTGTGGTGCTTGTCTGTCACTGTTTGCAAACTCAATCTGACTTAATTTGGTGAGGAGCATTATGGTAGAACTTAGCTCAAGAGTTTTCTTGATACGTGCGAGCTGGAATAACAGCTGAGTCGGTTCCAGGCATTCAGACCTGAACACACTGTCAAGGATATGTGAGGATCAACAACACAGATGAAACATTATGGTAAGACATAACTTCTTTTTATCTGTCCTGTTATTAAAAAACAATAGACAGTAGGCAGCAAACTCTGTCTGAGGAGTAAGGGATAGTGTAGTGCATTATGGGAAGATGGAGAAGCTTGAGATTAGGATCCAAAGTCTTGGAAATGCAGCCAAATTGGATCCAAGGATCAGATCTGAGACCCATCAGTGAGGAATAATGAAAATGGATAACACGGAGTACATACAGCTTCTTTATTTAGCAAAATATAACAGAACATAAGTGTCAGTTTCTAGTAGCTTAGTTGCAACATTTCTGTCTAGTAATTAATGGTGCAGAGATTAGCACTGCTGCTAGGTTTTACATTTTTGTTTTTGGCTGGGATGTGGTCCCTTCAGAGTCTGCATGCCCTCCCTCATTCCAGTTTTTTTTTTTTTTTGGCTGCTGTAGTTTTGTCACATCACAGTGTTGAATCAGTGATCCTCCAAACTGCTGCTACGTGAACATGTCAAGTGACTGTGTACATGTGCTTGTGTGTGTGTGTGTGTGCGTGTGTGTGCGTGTGTGTGCGTGTGTGTGTGTGTGTGTGTGTGTGTGTGTGTGTGTGTGTGTGTGTGTGTGTGTGTGTGTCTGAGTCTGTGTTTAACACATGCTTCTGTGCTTCGTTCCAATTGCATGCTGAGCTACACTGCAGTTCCCTTGTGATCCTGTATTTGGTTGACCAGGTAATTAGAAAATTGAATGAACAAATCAATTTTATGATACTGCATCACAAATATAGGCAGGTGTTAAAAAGACAACCTGAAGTGCAATACTGTAAGTCAAGCCTTCTATAGCCTTTTTAGGCACAAAGTTTGACTCTGACCCAAAATAGATAACTATTACGTTCATGAAGTGATTTAAAGAAATTACTTGAATACATACTTCGGGTGAGTATATTAAAAACTGGCAGCATTACAAGGCTTTGCTCTACAAGTTAAAGGCAGCAGTATGTTTATTTATTTATTTTGCATTTGTTGACCAGGCTAGTCTAACTGGATATATGTCCATTTTCAGTAGAGGCCCAGGGAGATAAGCTCCATGGACACAATTCTAATAAAAATGTCGGTACATTACATAATTTAACAAATGATTACAACTCATTCCACAACTACATCACAAATCTAACACATATATTTAACAAACCATAATAATGAAATCACTACAATCATTGGTATTATCTACAAGATCAAATTCTCTTTGTTAACAAGGAAACTAGACTTAGTGCAGAGAAGTAGTGGGTAAGCAGTAGCTTGTAATAGAAAGGGGAAATTAGTAAGAGTTAGTACTGGGGCATAACCAGTGTCTTGTAAGGTATAATTTCAGTTTATACTTGAAAGGTGATATTGAGGACAGTGATGCAGGTGAGACGGTGTGGGTGGGTGGGTAAGACTCTCTTTTGTGCATCTCTTCTGTGACTTTCAAAATGAAGTTGAACTGTTTTCTTTTATTGCACTAGAAAAATGTTCTAACGTTTGACTGAGGATTTTATTGTGGTAGTTAGTCAGAATAAGTGTTTCATTGGAAAGCAATTTCACATAGCAACTGAAGAGTGAAGCTCCCTTGGGGAATAAAATTGTAAAAAGTCAGCACTTTTATATGGGAGGTGCCATATTTAAAATTTGGTGCTAAACTGTCAAATAGTTTTTTTTTCTTTATTCGTAATTTGTTGAAATGCCCACAAATACACTGATACAGCAACTATATTGTACACTGTTAAACTCCACAGTCATTTGGTAGAATGAAGCTGTTTGCTCATACCATGGATTAAGATAGTCCTCCAGTCTGTATACTTCCTCCATTCTGTATACTTCTTGGGTGAGAGGGTGTGGGTGGGTGGGTAGGACTCCATTTTGTGTATCTCTACTGTGACTTTCAAAATGAAGTTGAACCATTTTCTTTTATTGCAGGTTACTAGAAGAAAATGATTTTTTAGAGTGAACACTGGTGGATTGTGAACTTACTAGAGTTGTGTGTGAACTGAACGCAGGAGGATCGGGCATTAGAGGGTCACTAAAGAAAACTGAAAGTGATTTTTTTTTAATTGAACTGGCACTGCATTTGTTTTTCATAAACATAATGCATTTCTCCCCTTTTATATTGGTGAAAGAACTGTGCTGCTGTTATTTTGCAAACCTTGCTTAGGATAGACAATTGGAAGTGGAAGGGAATATTTTATTAAAACTGCAATTGTGGTTCCTATAAATCTGTTTTTCTTTCCTTCTGTAATTATACACTCTCAGCATGAACATCAGTCAGTTTGCTTGAAAGTCAGTTGACACAGTGGGATTTAGGAGCTGCCTCTGACCATCAGTAGTACAGGGGGCAGTCCTCGGGTAAATATTCCGTTTCCCATCCATAGATCCAAGTTGTGCTTGAATATTCTCCATTTGATGGTGTGGTGTGAGGGTTTACCTGTAGATGCCCAATAGGTGAGTAGAGAAGAAGTTTTAAATAAACTGCTACCACATTTGCAGGCCACCAGATTTTATTTCAGGGATCAATGATTAACAAATTGAGTAGGCACGTGTCCTTCACGGGGCTTGAAACTTTGAAGCTTTCACACTCTGGTATCACTGGTAGGTGATAGTTATGGTTGTTGGGCAGGAATGTACAGTAGGTAGATATGGAGGGTTTTGTTGTTACTTTTACCTCAACTTGTACTTAAAGGAAGATGGTATATTTCACTGATGCATGTAGTGAAGGTTGGAGGAAAAGCCAAGTGGACGGATAAAAGTAATCCTCCTCAATATTAGATTGCTTTGACATGCACACAAGAGCATTGGCATTCCTGGTTTTCTTCTGTGCGAATGATCAGGAGTAATGGTCTCGGTGAACTGTGAAACAAGGTAGAAAAGCCTTTGTGCGTTGTTTCTGCCAGTTATATTATGTACTTGCAAACCGGTGTGGTGGATTTGCATGTCAGTGCAAGAAAGGTGGAGCTTTCACTAGTGCTGTGCAACCTAAACAAGCAAAACAGCATAAATTTTCAATTAACAACAAAGTGCAGAGATGGATAGTCACAGACTGGTAGTTGAAGTTATCATTTTTCTAAGCAGATTTCTAAAGTGGCACATCATACAGTTTGACATTTTCGATAAGGATTTAGTTAAGGTACTTGGATGCAAAACAATTGATTTTGCCAAAAGCTGGCATACCCTTAAAGGCTTTTGTTAACTGTAAGTGACTTGTATTAATATCCTTGCTCCATTTTGTAGCTTTTGTTAGCCATTAGTACCTGATAGAGTAACTGAATACAAGATAATTTGCTGTAGTCGTGCTGTAACCACAAACATGTATAATGGTATATTTTTATCAAAGTTAACTAACCTTCCTGGGATCAGGAATGGCTCCAGCTCATTTTTATGACAAGAGTGCTGGTAGCATGTATCTCAACTTGCAGACACTGAAAATAAGAACAAAGGCCTTTGAAAAGTAAAAACATCCAGATAAAAATCTGGATAGCTAATTAGCGTAAAAGTTGAATATCAACTAGCACACATGTCTTCCCACTTCCGTCAGGGTTTTGGGATAACTACTCATACATTTAAAAAATAGAGACAAAATATTGAAAAAAATATAAGCACATTATCACAGTGAGAGTGTAAAATCTATAGACTTTAATGAACTATACAGCAAAATTTCACCATACAAGGTCATTTATTTTCACTTAAGAAAAAGGGAGATTTCAGATGTGTGTTCTCTTTAAATAATTGTCTCCACAAGTGTTTTGGTCATGTAGTGTGGTTTTCTGTGTGCTTGACAGTTTTAAATATCCTACATGGTGAACAGGATTCGGAAAATTGTGTGAAGGGGTAAGTCAAACCTGAAAATAGGAATGTTTCTCCAAAATAGTGACAGTTGAGAGGTGTGCATCGCAGAGAGCCCTCATAAGCCATCTTGTGATGTATAGCAGAAAAAGGTGGATGGAGCTACATATTACTATTAATATATATCTTTACTCTTTTAGGCCTAGAGGCAGGCACTGCAGTCATTTCATATTTTATTCATTAAATAACTGGTCTTACCTAAAATGTTTTATTTTACTTAAAAAGTCTTTTATATTACTGCTGTTTTTTTACAGGACGTGCGGCTGCCACAGTGCTTAAAATCTTCTTTATAAGGAGTGTCCTGGTATTCACTGGCTCAGTTTTCAGGTCCTAGTTTGCCGGCTGCAGGAGTAAGATACTTCCCCTTGGCTGGAGGCCACTGGAAAATAGAGGCACTGTGAATAACTGCCGAGTCATAGCAATCAGGTTTTATGTGAAATGGAAAGCCTTGTAAGTCTAAAGGCAGACGGATTATACAAGTTACTGTTCACTAATTTAAAGGCTGTATAGTAGAAGCCTTTGTGCTTGTTGGCAGTGTCATTAGAATGAGGGGGGAGGCGTGGTTCAGACAATAAATGTGTTTATTGAGTCCTTTTTCACTGGTGAACTAGTAATGTACCCTTACTGAATGAACAAAAATGTTACAGAGTAAGAGTGAAGGAACTGTTTCAAAGCAAAAAGGTCTGCACTGAGCTTCCTCTGAGTACAGTGCGCTGACTTTGCTAAAATACAGGAAGCGGACAGACTGTTATGAAAACAACTTATTGCTGGACTAAAGCAAAACCTAGTCTATCTAAAGTACTAATTGTATCCATGCCATCAAGTCAAGGCTTGTTTTCAAAACTGGAAACTTATCAAGATGAGGAAAGCTGATGATGTATCACATGCTAGGATCATCAGGCCAGAATTATGACTTGCATTTTTTAACGAATTGTGATTTTTTTTGTAGTTGCTTCGTGTAGTACTTCTAAAAGTGAGTTCAAATTTGAGGTGGACATTTCTTTAGGTAGACGTGTAGAAAGAAAAAAAGCAAACTTATCAGGGACACCTACATATTGTGTCTCTACAAGCCTAAGATAACTGACACAGCTTTGTTAAACCATTTCCAAGTGTAATCAAAGCCATGTTGCATTATATATTGAAGTGGGTCATATACAGTGGTTCAAATGTGGGAAATAAAGTGTAATACTGTACTGGTTTTGTAGTAGCTGGTCCTTGGAATAATTTTTAACATGTCCTTAGTCATTCCATTGATATTCTTCAGGTAATCAAACTAAGATTCAGCACAAAACTGGTGGAGTAAAGTTTGATCGCAAATGTGTTGTTCCAGGATTTTGTAGCTCAAGATGAAGACTGCAGTGGCTTGCGGGTTTCTCATTTTCTCAATATACAGCAGTCTGTTAGTGTATATCATTAGATATGCAAGGAAAGTGCAGTTTCCATGGGGGGGGGGGGGGGGGTAGTGGGCCCCCTGTAAAAAAAAAAAAAAACCTCATTGCTTTTGCAGTTTCACATGTGAATCCTTTTTGACTATATTTTGCTCTTTTCAGTGATGGTTCTGAATGGCTTTCACAGGAGAGCTGCACTTTAGTCATGGATCCTGTTGTCTTAATATAGTAGAATAGATTTGTATGACATCTCTGTATATCGCATCAATGAGATTATAGTACACTGCATTAACATATCAACTTGTTAGTGTAATTTCTTAATATTAATGTTAGCACCAGCTGCCAATATGTGACGAATAATAGCTTATTTTGTTCTAGGCATGCAGCAAACATACACAGTTCAAAATGTCAAAACAAGACAGACTCTTCAGTGAACAAAATAAGGGTAGAGAAAATATAACTTTCTAAATGTATAGTGAATTCTAGCAAAGCCTGCAGCATTCCTGACAAGCAACACACATAACCATCTTTGCTAGATCTAAGTGATCTAAGTACTGTTTCCGTTGTATTGCTGGCATGCTCGACAAGTAGCAGTAAAGGAGATTCCCATCTGAAGCATAGGGGGGAAATGTTCAGTTGGAGTTTGCAGAACCCTGTTCTGTTCTTGTACATGTTTCTTTAATGTTTTGCCATCTGAATCAAAACAAGTGTGGAGCAGTGCCTACTGGCTAATCTTCAGGAGATAAAAAACTTGTGCAACTGTCTGATCAGCTATCTCTTTTAAACTGCTGATCCTAGAATATATTGAGAGCATCTTAACAGTGGTTGGTTTTACATTTCCTTTAGAATGGGAGGCATAACAATATTTTTTTTCCAGCAGATAGATATTTCTTACTGATGCTCAGGCCACCACTTAACAGTACTAACTGCCACGTTGTTGTTACAGATGAGCAAGTCATTAATGAGCAGGCTGCATAATATATTCAGATTAGAGTGACTACCAGAAGCACACACATTCATTTACAAGTGAAATCTGTTTGTTGAAACATAATTTCACTAGATGGCTAGTTTTACAGAGCTTGTACTGTAGGCAAACATTTTGTCTTACTTGATTGATGGACTTACCAGTTTTTTTTCTGATGGATTTGTTGTACACTTTTCACTTTTGTACATGACAGAAAGCAGCTAGCAACTAGTGCTAGAGCTTCATTTACCCTGTCTGCATTGCCCACTAGAGCCAAACAGCCACTGGATTCAGTTAGCCAAATGTGACTATGTAAAAATAGAAAAATAAAGTTACTTGTTCAGTAGCAGAAACATAAACATTGAGCCCTGCTGCAGAGCAGATTTATTTATTTATTTATTTTTTGGTGGAGGGATACTTGTCATCCAAAGGAAATATATACAAAAACACTTCCTGTATGCCTAATAGAGGGATATGATAATTTAATGACCACATGATCTGTTACCTATGGGGAATTGTTATGCAGTAGGAAAGCAATATATTACAACATGCAGTGGTGGCTGGTGACTTCATATCAAAGGGGGGCTACAGGAGACAGCTGAATGGGTGTAGCCAATGGGAAGGGGCTATCTAGAAAAGGGTGGGGCTATGCTCAAAACCACAACAACTGGAACTTTAATTAAATAAGCTGCCCTGGGTGCCAAACCATCATTACAAGAGTCCAATCAAGACAAAAATGAAGTGTAGAAGAAAAGAAATATTTCAGTGCATTGGCTACATGACAGCTTACTTAATATCTAGATGGAAACAAAAAGGTTGTGAGGCATGAAAAAATAAATTACTTTTTAAATACATTACTAGAATGCCAGTCAAAATCAAGTATAAAAAAAAACAAGCAGCACTCAACTCAAACCACTTCTCCTTGCACTGCAGTTCTAATTATAATTTATGTTCAGCTTTATAAAAGTACCAAGTAACATGCTGAAAGTAGCAATCTCTGTGATACCCCCATTTGTCAAAATGTTTCTTATCCAAAAAAGACCTGCTGCCTGACAACTATCTACTTGTTTCATGGGGAAAACATGATCAAAGTAAAAAATGAACAGCAAACAAGAAACAAGCTCATTATAAATTGCTTAAAGGATTACTGCACAGGTTATGGACCACACATGATAGATTGGCATTCTGTTTAGTTTATGGGTAAAGCCTGCAAAGATGACGGCAAGCCTCCATCAAATGTAATGAGCTTCTGAAAATACTGTAATACTGTCCTTTATTACAATTACTTGCCATATGCATTTCAGTACCTAATCTTATACTTTATCTAGTTATGTAAATATTCTCTGCATGGCAACAACAAAAAGGCCTTCAATGTTGGTAATTCTTTAACAGTATGCTTATTAAAGCTTACTTGCATCTTACAATCTCAGACAAGCTTATCTGATGGTCATTAAAGCATTGCTACTTAAACACACAGCAACAGGGCACTGCAACAGCATGCATTTTCTGAATAATAAGAAGCATAAATCAACAGTATAAAAATATGACAGAAAACCAGAACATTTTGCAAAATCAAGGATAGATGAAAAGCCACTGTCATACTTCTGTCTACCTTGGATGGGGGAATACTCTGCACACTTATACTGCATAACTGCTCCTTGCCTTGCTTGGACACATCCAGAGTCACTACATGGGGGGGTGGGTTGCAACAAGTATGTCACAATTTGAAATGTCTCTGGCTGACGGTGATGGCCACGACACATTTGTCATACCTCTCAACCTCAGAGCAAGAAATCTGGACAAAGCCATACATAGAAGTGGGACAAAGGCCCAAAAATAAGAACAGCTTTTAAATGTTGCTCTTATAAACGTAGACAGATAATAGAATAGTAGTAAGTCTTGTATTAGTATGAATTTTCTGAAGAGTATGAAATCTGAAACTCAAATGTCTGTCATTATTTTCTAACTTCAGTCTTTAATTATTTGCCACTAATTTGCTAGAAAACCACAATTTTATGAAAACCAACCAAAAATATGATGCAAAAATATAAAATTTCCACACAATACAGCTGGGAACCTGTCAAAGAAGGGACACTTTTTAATATTAGTACTGTTCACTTGAGCATTATTCAACTTTTTGGAGTCATCTGTTATTTTAACCTCATTGTGAGCTGTTCTACACTATTTCAGCCTGTTGGTGGTTACTGCATACCGGACTTTGATCTTGTTTTCGTTGCTACAGGAGACAGCTGAATGGGTGTAGCCAATGGGAAGGGGCCATCTAGAAAAGGGTGGGGCTATGCTCAAAACCACAACAACTGGACCTTTAATTAAATAAGCTGCCCTGGGTGCCAAACCATCATTACAAGAGTCCAATCAAGACAAAAATGAAGTGTAGAAGAAAATAAATATTTCAGTGCATTGGCTACATGACAGCTTACTTAATATCTAGATGGAAACAAAAAGGTTGTGAGGCATGAAAAAATAAATTACTTTTTAAATACATTACTGGAATGGCAGTCAAAATCAAGTATAAAAAAAACAAGCAGCACTCAACTCAAACCACTTCTCCTTGCACTGCAGTTCTAATTATAATTTATATTCAGCTTTATAAAAGTACCAAGTAACATGCTGAAAGTAGAAATCTCTGTGATGCCCCCACTTGTCAAAATGTTTCTTATCCAAAAAAGACCTGCTGCCTGACAACTATCTACTTGTTTCATGGGAAAAACATGATCAAAGTAAAAAATGAACAGCAAACAAGAAACAAGCTCATTATAAATTGCTTAAAGGATTACTGCACAGGTTATGGACCACACATGATAGATTGGCATTCTGTTTAGTTTATGGGTAAAGCCTGCAAAGATGACTGCAAGCCTCCATCAAATGTAATGAGCTTCTGAAAATACTGTAATACTGTCCTTTATTACAATTACTTGCCATATGCATTTCAGTACCTAAGGCTTATACTTTATCTAGTTATGTAAATATTCTCTGCATGGCAACAACAAAAAGGCCTTCAATGTTGGTAATTCTTTAACAGTATGCTTATTAAAGCTTACTTGCATCTTACAATCTCAGACAAGCTTATCTGATGGTCATTAAAGCATTGCTACTTAAACACACAGCAACAGGGCACTGCAACAGCATGCATTTTCTGAATAATAAGAAGCATAAATCAACAGTATAAAAATATGACAGAAAACCAGAACATTTTGCAAAATCAAGGATGGATGAAAAGCCACTGTCATACTTCTGTCTACCTTTGATGGGGGAATACTCTGCACACTTATACTGCATAACTGCTCCTTGCCTTGCTTGGACACATCCAGAGTCACTACATGGGGGAGTGGGTTGCAACAAGTATGTCACAATTTGAAATGTCTCTGGCTGACGGTGATGGCCACAACAAATTTGTCATACCTCTCAACCTCAGAGCAAGAAATCTGGACAAAGCCATACATAGAAGTGGGACAAAGGCCCAAAAATAAGAACAGTTTTTAAATGTTGCTCTTATAAATGTAGAAAGATAATAGAATATTAGTAAGTCTTGTATTAGTATGAATTTTCTGAAGAGTATGAAATCTGAAACTCAAATGTCTGTCATTATTTTCTAACTTCAGTCTTTAATTATTTGCCACTAATTTGCTAGAAAACCACAATTTTATGAAAACCAACCAAAAATATGATGCAAAAATATAAAATTGCCACACAATACAGTTGGGAACCTATCAAAGAAGGGACACTTTTTAATATTAGTACTGTTCACTTGAGCAGCTGACAAAATAAGGGACTCTACATGCATTTCTGAAATAAAAGTAATCTATAACTCTGATCATTACAGTTATTTATAATTGTAAGCCTCCACATTTTCTTCCAAAATTGCCATTTTACGGAGGGATTATTATGGGGAGAGCAACATTTTGAGCCAAAATCGGGGACAGTTAAGAAGTTTGGATATTCCTAATTCTATAAAGCAATTTATTTGCACGTACCTCTCAACCTCTTAATGCAGGAAACCTGGACAAGGCCAAATATATTGGGGGAACACACAAATAGTACTAAAAATTTCTCTTGTATAAACTTAGTTGATAGAATAACAGGTCCTGCTTTAGCATGCATTTTTCTGAAGGTTATGAAGTCTGAAACTCAATGTCTGTCATTATTTAATGACTTCATTTCTAAATGATTTGCCAGAAAGCCACAAATTTTATGAGGAACAAACCAAGAAAAAAAGCAAAAATCTATTCATTCTGCAAATATCTGGACATTTGAGAGGTATAATTAAGCCGGGGCTGTCTTTCAGTTTGCCACCATTCCCCCCTCACAAAATCATGGTTGAATGGGGCCACCCCCTGCAGCCATTCCAATGTCCCATTACTTGGCTATTTCACCCCATTTACCGTAAACACTCTAATGTGCATACTGCTTTACTTCTGTGATGATTTGGATTTCATTTGGAAGTTTTATTTTGCATTTTACAGCACAAACACTAACAGACATCTAAACAAAGCAATGCAGTTATGCAATGAAAATAGACTTAGTATTAAAATTTCTCTGCCCTTGAAACTCACATTCATTGAAAAAGCTATGAAACCCACATTCAAAGAAAATACATTTTGCCAGTGGCAGGTAAAGATTAACGTTGGGCTGTTTTCAAATGATAGGCCCTTTGCACACGAAACATACATGTGTTCTTTGATACACCTTCCTAATTGTATTAAATAATATTCCTTGTATAATACAGTACAGTTCTTAGAGGGTATTTTAAATTTATTTTTTCAACATTTTTCCAGTAAACAATGAAACAAAATACATGCACCAGTAACAACAAAACTGCCCAATTCAGAACATTTCCATCATAAAAGTCTACTCAAACTTCTACTGTCCACCCGTATCAGTAAATATGCACAATCTCTGAAGAAGTAAAATCATCTAAATAATTCCACATTAAAGAGATCTGTAACTAATGAAGAGGTTGCTCCTAGCAAACCTCTTTATATTTTATTGTTTCATCTACAAATAAAGAGCCTGTTGCCCTAGAGGAATAAAGTGCATATGTTACATTAAAAAAATGATAAGCCAGTAATATTGCAATAGAGAATGTATGGCAAACTGATAGGTTCATAGTTACTAGGTATCTTCCACAAAAAAGGACTGCAGCATCCACCCCCTTTACAACACAGTACAGTATCAACAATGCATCTACATACTGTGGGAGTAGAACCCACAGCCTTCTGCATCAAAAGCAAGTACACTATCTGCTGTGCTTTTAACAATGCAAACAGACTCAGCATAAGCAGCACTAAACTTATCTTCTCCTGCAGCTCTCAGCTCCTTGTAAAATCTTCTAGACATTCAGCTGTATCTCTCAACTTTGCAGCACAAGAAATCTGGAAAAAGCCAACATTTATTGGGGGGGGGGGGCAAAAGCCCAGAAACCAGGGGCACATTTTAAACACTGCTTGTATAATCTTGGAAAGTTGCTAGAATAAAATGCTGTGTTACCACCATATATTTCACTACCAAGACTTGAACCCAGGACCCTGTGTAAAACAGTCAGAGCAACATACCACTATGCCAAAGCAGCTGTTTTGTGAAAGAGAGGAAGACTGAAACTTAAATGGCTACCATTTAGTGAATTCAGTTCTCACCATAGCTGTCGACCTCTTAGCACAAAACACTTGAACAAAGCCAATAATGGGCAATACAGCTCCCAAACATATTCAGTGAATTCAGTTCTCACCATAGCTCTCAACCTTAGCACAAAAAACCTGGACGAAGCCTATAATGGGGGAATACAGTCCAAAAAATAGGGACAAATTTCAAATATTCATCTTATAAACTTAGAAAATTGCTAGAATAAAAGGTTTTGTGTTACTATGTGCTTTCTGAAGAATATGAAGTCTGAAATTCAAATGCCTGTCATTTTTATTTATTTATTTAACATTTGTTACCCAGGAAAGTCTAACGTGGAACAAAAGCCAAATTTCAGCAGAGGCCCAGGGAGAAACACTCCAGACACACGTCTTTGTAACATATGAGGACACCAGAGCACTCAGAGGAAACCCACACAAACACAAGGAGGACATGCAGACTCCACACAGAAAGCACCCCAGCCAGGAATCAAACCAGAGAACCTCTAGCTGTGAGGCAACAATGTTACCACTGTACCATCAACTATTTATTGAATTAAAAATCCAGAAACCACAGAGTTTATGAGGAACAAAACGGAACAAAAATATGGGGCAAAAATCTGCAATGTTCAAGCCTGAGGTATTCTCTAACCACCACCAGAAATTGTGTGTTCTCTCTAGCCACCAGTGCATATCAGCTGGGGCATTTTACACAGACACACACACACACACACACACACACACACACGCAGTACATGGGTTCCGCGTTCATACACACACACGACACAGTACCTGATTTCCCTGTTCACACACACACATGACGCAGTACCTGGTTTCCCCATTCACACACACGCACACACACACAACACAGTACCTGGTTTCCCCGTTCACACACACACACACACACACACACACACACACACACACACACACACACACACACATGACACAGTACCTGGTTTCCCCATTCATACACACACATACACATGACACAGTACCTGGTTTCCCCGTTCACACACATACACGACACAGTACCTGGATTCCCCATTCGTCAGCAGCTTCAATCCCTAGTTGTCCCGTGTAAGCAATATAAAAAATTTTATTCCCCGCGAGAGTAGGCTCCAGCCTGCAGATGTTGCAGTCCAGATCCATTCTATGTGGTCATTACTGCATAAAATTCTGGGCATCAGCGTACAGAGATACATTCTTCCTACTCCGGACTGCTGTTGCAACAGTCTGGATCCCTGTGAGTTCCAGGAACGCCAAGTGCACGTGTGCAGAAGTTCCGAGACTCACAAATTTGTTTTTTTTTTTTCCTTCTTCTTTCCACAGCTGGGGGGGGGGGGCTGCAGTCCTATAGCACAAGCCACCCCTGGCAACATGATATTGAATGGGTGACATACTATTGTGTGATAACTAATGTGTGTGTGTGTGTGTGTGTGTGTGTGTGTGTGTATATACGTGTATGTGTACATACAGCCACATAGATGGAATTATGACATTTCACTGAGCATCCAAAAGTTAGAGTTAAAATAATAGCAAAAAACTGAAATTCAGCACATTGAAAAAATTAAAAAAAACCCTGCTACTTGTTTATGCCAATTTGGAGATCACACTACATTGGATAAATGACAAATCTCTCAGTCCCAACTCTTCCTAATTCTCATACACAGAAAAGCTGGTAATGTCACATCTGTTCACTTTTAATATATATGTATAAAATGTGTGTGTTTGTGTATATCCACACATGTAAATACAGCGAGAGAGATAGCTATAGCTGTAGATACATAGATATAAATAGATAGAGATATGTCTATTTTGGTTTAGGGTCCTTCTCACCATGTAGACTCCATTTGCTACTCTGTTACCTCAGAATTTAGACCATTCTGGCTGTTTTGTCTCCCTAGTTTCTTGGCTGTGAGGGTGAAGTAGAGTGGTGCTTTCATCTGCGTGGGGTATTGTTTTTTTTTTTCCTTCCATTTCTCATGGATCAGTCAGTAGCATGTAAACTTAATCACGACACCTCCATAAACAGTGAAGATGTAGTTAGAAAGAAAATTGCACCATTAAAAACTGGAGTCACTGGTAATGATCCAGTAGCCCCTTTCCCCATCTCCGATTTTCGGAGAGGAGGAAGAGATCGATCAATGAGCAGGGGGAGGCAAAAAAGGAGGTTACCCGAAGAAGAATGCATAGGTCCAACCTTAAAGAAAATGTGGGAAAAGACAGGGAATCATTGATTTGGAATATATCAAGTAGATCATTAACCAAGGAAGAAACTCTTGTATTAGAAAAAGGCCTTTCTTTTATAACATCAGTCAAAAGTGATATTACAGATTCAGTAATAGACCTTAAATTATATACTAGGAACATTCAATTATGCTTAGACTATGGTAATCACCAGTCTATAGATGGAGCATGCACTCTTAGAAAACCAAGCACATACATACCAAACTTACATCCGCTAATATATGCATATTCGAAATTAGTCGAACAAGAACTGTATGAAATAGATGGAACAGAGATAAGAGATGGTATGGCAATTTAAACTCTAATTTAAGAACAGCTTTGAGAACATTGAAAAATGATGATAGTATTGTGATAAGACCTGCTGATAAAGGAGGCCCCATTGTTATAATGGATACAGAGAGATATATCTCTAGTATGACTGATATGCTCAGTGATGCTAATTTTTATAGACCGATTGGCATCAAACATGTTGATCAGATAATTAATAGTTTCTATATTTCTGTCAAATAATCACTGTACAGGTAGAATTAATAGTGATCTATATAAATAGTGTCAAGTTAATGAACCTACCATCCCTTGCATACAAGGCATCCCAAAAATACACAAGCATCCAGATAGACCTCCCATGAGACCTATAGTTGCCGGGAGAGGTTGGTTAACTGAACCCTTATCTATATATTTGGAATCCAAATTAAGACCTATTGTGAATAAGAATACGTATATACTTAAAGACACTAAGCAATTCCTTGTGATGTTATATGATGCAACGAAAGACATAACAGTAGATGATAGATTCTGGTCAGTTTCATTAGATGTTCAATCTCTTTTCACAACTATCCCTAATCAAGAAGGCATAGATAGCATCCGGCGATGTCTGATAGCAGACCAGACCATGACTGAATACCATGTAGACACCCTATGTGAGCTTATGAGAGTTGTTTTGACTAATAACATTTTTTCTTTCAACAGTCAGATCTATATTCAGAATGATGGCGTAGCTATGGGCACTTCATGTGCCAATAGCTACGCCAACCTAGTTATGGCTGACTGGGAAAATGTACACTTATTCACACTTGACAGCTATAAACAAAACGTCAGTTTTTATGTACATTTTGTAGATGATCACTTTTTGATTTGGAAGACTGATAAATGTGAATTGTATGAATTTCTGGAAGAAATTAATCTAACCACCAGTTATCCTAAATTTACCATGACAGCTTCTGAACAACTTACTTAGATGTGTATATAGAGAGGATGCCTAGTGGTCTCTTGAATACTGGTGTTTTCAGAAAAGCCTGTTACAGAAACTCATTGTTGCATAGATCTAGTATGCACCCTAGCTTTGTGTTTAAGAACGTCATTAAGGGGCAAGCAATGAGAGTTTCTCGATTAAATTCGACAGAAACAGGATATAAGTCAGAGTTACATAACCTTAAACAACAATTACTTAACAGGGCATACACACCATCAGAAATTAATCCAAAATTCTTAGAAATAGATGGTTTAAGGAAAGATAGTGCTTCACATTATTTTGCATCTAGTTCATATGAAATGTATGATGCATCTAATAGTAAAACTCTATATGATGAAAAGATGAAAATTTGTATCCATTACACACAAGATGTATACGACATAAAAAGAGCTTATTCTAAGTACTGGGATATACTGAAAGTTGATCCTAGTATTTGTGAATTTGTAGGTGAAGCCCCTAGCTTCATATACAAGAACAAACTTATTTTACACAAGATGTTATGTAGTTCTTCTAGAATAGAGCATATTACTAAATCAAATACCAAGGTAGGCAGTACTCAACCTTGCAGGAAATGTAACTATTGTGATTTAATAGACAGTAAAGCAATGTTCATACACCCCCTTACATTACCGTGTTTTAAGTTTTACCCAGTAGCTAATTGCAACACTCAGCATGTAGTATATCTTGCCACCTGCAGTTCCTGCTCAGCATTTTATGTGGGCAAGACTGACAGGCGGCTAAGAGATAGAATCAGAGAACATATGTACAATATCAGGATAAAGTATGACAAAAATGCACTATCTAGACATGTTATTGATACATCACCAGATCACAAATTTAAATTTCTAGTCATGCAAGTTAATCATCCCACCATTAGAAGGGGGGATATTTGCAACAGAACAGAACAGAATGAAATTAAGTGGATCATTAGACTAAGAGCTGATCATGAACCTGACTTAAATGACAGGATTCCTATTAAACCAATACTGAAAGGCAAAGACCTTAGGAAGTAGTAAATGGTACTTGATGAGTTAAGTAACTTATACAGATTATATGGCTTTATATCTTTTATAATATAAAATGTACTAGAATGTGAGCAACCATTTACGTCTGTCTTTTAGCTTTTCATAATGCTTAAAAGTATATTTATAAGTCTATACTTGAAATTGTGGATTTAATTAGAGGCTGGTTGATGTTAAAAAGCTAGCCTCTAACAGTAGGGCCATTGTACATGGAAAATGTAATCTTGAAGTTGTGTCTTGTCATTAACAACAAAAGACACAACACCTCATATTTTGCGCTTGCTCTAATCATATTGACGCTGAGGTTACAATGTTTATTTTATGCTGATCCAGCGAACCTACATTATTTACCATATAATATATGTTTAACAGAGATTAGCTGTTCATGTCTGCATTGTAGTCTTTAGATTTTTGTATGACGTTTTGAATTATATGCGTATGCTCTTACTTGAATTTGTGCATCTAACATAAAAGTGATTAATGCTGCTATATTAGTTTTAAAGAAAGCTGTATCACTTTATTTTGGAGATATAACCTAGAATCTAGGTATTGCTTTGATAAGCTATTTCCAGCTAACTATTTTTGTTTTTCTCATCAGAAGCACAATTAAGTGCCATCACTTGAATTTGGGTATTTAATATTTAATATATGTTCGACTGAAGTTTTTAACGATAGTCCTGATAATTTTCAAGCTTTATATTTCCTAAAATGCAAATTTGAGTGCAGGGTTTGTACTGACATGTTATGCCTAGAGAAGTATTTTTGTCATCTATTCATTAACATTGAATGGTTTTATAAGCTTGAGATTGTTTGCTTGGCACAGCTACTCCTACTTTACATAAGTTTAATTGTAGGCTTTTATTCTGTTTTATAAGGTTTTATTTTTAAAAAAGTTTACTTGATGTCATCTTAAATAATCCACCTTAGCATAGCAGAGAGTGTTCAAATTTAGAATAAAAGTATGACATTGTTTGGCATCTACTTCCCAGAAGTACAGGCCAACATGGGAGGACTTTGGCTGACAAAGTTTGCAGACGACTGCAAACTGGGCGCCATAGTGGAAAGTGCATCGGACACAGATATCCTTCAGGAGGGACTCACGGAAACAGATAGCTGGTGCCAGAGCCATGGCCTGAAGTTAAACACCAAAAAATGTATAGTCATACCCTTCGGGAAAAACAAGGTAACCCAAGCTACCATATAGGTGGCAATCCACTAAGCACAGAAGAGGTTATCAGGGACCTGGGGACCCAGGTTGACAGTGGCCTTTCTTTTGACACTCACGTTGCTAAAGTGGTTAGAAAGACCTTCTACATTGCCCACCTGATCATGAAGGTATTCACATCCAGATCTAGTGAGGTCATTGTTCCCCTGTACTCTTCACTTATCAGACCAATGATCGAGTACAATGCCCCATTCGGGATGTATCTCACCCGACATCTGCAGCAATTGGAGAGACCCCAAAAGTTCCTCAGCAAAAGGATAAAGGGACTCCAAAATCTGTCATATGCTACCAGATTGAAGAAACTCCAGCTCTATTCAGTCGCATACCGTCTGCTCAGAGGTGACATGTGCCTGACATACAAGGCCATGTTCAACCCAGAATTAATGGACATGCTCCACCTCAAAAAATCCAAATCCACCAAAACCACTAGAGCAAGCGACTTAAACCTTAGCACGGATATAAATAGGACGTGCTGGAGGGATAGATTTATCACTCAGAGACTCCCTATGCTGTGGAATAAAATCCCGGTCCATGTGAGGCAGAGCACCTCGCTGACTCTGTTCAAGAGAAATCTAGACCTGTGGATGGGAGATCGTAGGTTTACCCCGGGAATCATCTCTGTGTCACTGCTGGACAGAGGCACAACAAACTAATGGGCACGGTATTTTTTCATATAAGGGGTGGCGTAAGCCACAAAAATTTGGGCTAGGCTTATAAATGCCTTAGGGCAGATAGCCTAGTATAAACCTATGAACCTATGAACCTATGAACATTCATATTTATATTTTTATTTATTATTATTATACAATTGATTTTAAGTAGTATATGTTGAGCTGATTATAGTCGACCAACATTATACTCTGCATTTTATACACATTTTTTATATAGTTAGTGTTGCTTTAAATATTTGAATGTGAGTTGAGCACAAAGGAAGTGATGTCACACAGACCTAAAGTATATATATATGTTAAAAGCTCTGTGATGAGTTTGGCCTGAGGAAGCCTACAAGGTGAAAGCGCTTGCCAGTTTTTTGTCAATAAAGTGTTCGTATTTACAAGATTATATCACTGTGGTCCTTTCAAAAGTGTATTTTGGACAGCTGTTTCCAATTGTAATGAGGTGAAGACCGAATTTCTACACATAATAGATTGTGTTGTTTAACTGTGGAACAAGTTTCTGTTTGGTGAGGTGAAAACCGACCTGTTAACTCAACAAATTTACTGGGATTTAAACAGCCGGTGTGTTTCGCTGGCTATTTTACAGCAAACCGTTTGCAGAAGGCGTGAAAGTTTAACAGCTGCTATCTTAACAGACAGTTATTGTCCAACATAAACTTGCTTTTGGCTATCAATTTAGATGGTAACCATCAATTATTTGAGGTGTTTATTCCAGTTCGTTTTCCACTAACTGTAAGTAAAGAACTGAAACTGGAATAGTGACTGTTGCTCTGCCAAGGTGTCTTGTCATTTTTTTAACTAAAAAACTTTACTGTTATTTTCGAGACACTAAATATAGCAGCTATTTTTTACCTGATTCTTAATATGTCTATTTTGGTTTAGAGTCCTTCTCACCATGTAGACTCCATTTGCTACTCTGTTACCTCAGAATTTAGACCATTCTGGCTGTTTTGTCTCCCTAGTTTCTTGGCTGTGAGGGTGAAGTAGAGTGGTGCTTTCATCTGCGTGGGGTATTGTTTTTTTTTTTTTTCCTTCCATTTCTCTTTAAGGGATGTCCTGTGATTTGCCTGGGGTTGTGAATGACAAGGACATTGTATGTGAGTGACACACACACAAACATACACACACACACACACACACACACACACACACACACACACACACACACACACACTTGTTTTAGCAATACAAGTCTACAGACACGTTCCTGCCTAAGGGTTAAAGTCTGCACTGGTTCTCCAGCCCAGCCAAGGAGATTGAAGTGTGTTGTCATTCCTTTCCATCCATCCACATTTCTCCTTCCATGACAGAAGCAGGCAGGTTTAAGCTTATTATGTTTTTCCCACTGTTAGTTATTCTAACTCCAGGATCCCTAATCAGTCCTGTGCCATCTGACTTATAGTCAGGATTTGATCTCTATGCCCTATATTTAAATTTATGTTACATATTTGCAAACACCAGTTGGTGCACTCTGAAGTCTATCTGTGTAGAGGAGTAAAACTGTGACTTGTTAATAAGGTGATTCTGGTGCCAAGGCTACAGGGCTTAAATCTTTCACTTGTTAACCTGTTGTATGACCTTGAATAAATACCAGACAGGGCTTTGGGTCAGTTGGGAATTTGTGCTAAGCACTTTTAATGATTTCCTGTACTACATGTGTAGTAACTATCTGCGTTATGCGGAAGCTACATACAGCAATGTGGTTTTGATTGCTTAGGAGGCACTGATGTGTTTGTGCTTTGTGCAATGAAACTATCACTGTCTCAGGCCAGCCTTGGTGCAATAATACAGCATTGTATTGTTTAATCAAAAAACTGCGATAGGACAGGAAACCTATTTTACCCATATAAACAAGAGGATCTACATCAGGGACCCATGCTAATGGTGAGAGGGGTTTATGAGCCCCATTTGGCCAGTGTATACCCACCATAAAGCCAAAAATCCCTGGGTCAATAAACTACTGTCTGGTCTGTGTCCAGTTGTTCCGCTTGGGTTACCTGGAATAGCTCTGCTGTGCAAAACCTAGACGTAAAGCCAATAAATCTTCTAAAAATGAACTAAAAATTGCTACATTCACTGTAGGTTCACTGACAGAATGGAGCATTGAATTGGATGACATGATGTCAAGGAGGAGGCCGGACATCTTATGGATCCAGGACACAAGATGGCACAGCAGAGCCACTTGGCTTGAGGTCCAGGGTCTACTTCTTAAGAGGAGGACAGGCTAGAAATGGTGTTGCGATGAGGGAGAGACTTCGGAAGACAGTGAGGGATGTCATCAGAATTGCTGACAGACTCATGGCAATCAGTCTGCATTGTAAGAGTAGGGCACTGTGTATAATTTCAGCCTATGCCCCCCACAGCAAGGTTGTGATAGTGAGAAGAAAGGTACATTCAAGCAGCAGTTACAGGAAAAGTCATACAACAGGAATTGGCATTGATAATGGGTGACCTGAATGCACATATCAGAACAGACAGAACAAAATGCCTGGGTCCACACAAGCAGGGCAACAAGAAGAAAGGGTAGACTTCTGTGAGGTAAATAGCTTGATGGTGACCAAAACATGGTTCAGCAACAGAGACTGTCACAAGTTCACAAACAAGAGTGACCAGCATGCAACTGAGGTAGACTTCCTTCTAGTAAGGAAAGGACAATGGGGCAGAACCAGCTATTGCAAAGTCATCCCCATTCAAAGAGTCTGCCCCCAACATAAACCACTAGTTTCCACAATTATCTGCAAGCAGTGATCAGAGAAGGCTGTAAGGTCAACAGAGACCAGGCTGAAGACCTGGAATTTGACTGGAAAGAAGCGCAAGAGTTCAAAAAATTACTTGGGGCTGGTGGAGGAGGATTTGGTGGAGGATGTGGTAGTAATGGTAGAGGAGAAGATAGTGGTGGAGGAGAAGGTAGAGCTGTGGTGGTGATGGAGGAGCTGGTGGTGGAGAAGGAGGTAGTGATGATGGAAGTAGAGTATGTTTTGTTGGTGGTAGTGATGGAGAAGGTCGTCTAATAGCTTCTGGAAGTTGACTTAGTAGATAAAAATCAGGTTGCAAGACAAAGACAGAAAGATAAAGAAATGATGAGACACCGTCATAAGGGATGCCAGCAACAACCTACTCGCCACTCCACAAGACATCAAAAGCAGTCAGAAGGAATGCTTCCAAAAGGTTCGGAACAAAGAAAACCCCATAGAAGCTGTACTACCCCAGACATATCCTATGGTGAGAGAAGAAGAGTATCCCATCCTAGACGAAATAAGAACAGCACTATGGAAAATGAAGTCAGGGAAGCAGCAAGCTCAGATGAGGTGAAGTGTTGGGTGAGATAGGGAAGAAGTAGCTCCTGAGGGTACTCATAGCATTATGGAAGAAAAGTGTATCTCAGATGACTGGAGAATGAGCATTCTAGTGCCAGTATTCAAGAACAAACGGGCATTCACAACTGTGGGCAGTATAGAAGTATCAAACTATCACACTGCATTAAAATTCTGATGAGATTGATTGATAAACTAATACGAGTGGTAGAAAGTAAGACTGGAGATGAGCAGTTTGGATTTAGATCAGGATGCAGCACAACTGACCCGACATTTGCAGTAAGACAGATAATTGAGAGGAAGATGAAAATCAGGAGAGAGCCCAAATGGGCATTCCTAGACTTGGAGGAAGCATATGACAAAGTCCTAAGAAAGCTCATTCGGTCAGTCCTGTGATAATTTGAAGTCCCACAAACATTGGTAGAATTAGTGCAGGCTATGTATAAGGACCCAACGACTCCAGTACAAACAGTATTCATTTACACAGAGGAGTTTCCGGTGGGTGTGAGTATGCATCAGGGTTCAGCTGTAAGCCCAGTGCTGTTCTTACTGGTGATGGACTACACTAGCAAACTGGTTGGAGGGGTAAGATCAACAAAGTTGCTGTATGCAGACAATGTGACATTACATGCAGATTTTGAGTAAGAACTTCAGCAAAAGGTAGGGGAATGGAATGCAAAACTGAAGGCACATGGGATGAAACTACGCACAGATAAGACAGTGGTAATGGCAGCAAATGGGAGAAATCAGAAGAACCTGAGAATTGAGATAGAAGGGAAAATACTGGAGCTACAGGTATCTGGGAGAGGTGGTTGAGGAGAATAGAAGACTGAATGAGGAGCCCAAGGCTAGAACTGGAGGGGCTGCAGCCAACTAGCACAGACTGTCAGGGATAGTGTATGAAAGTAGAAAGCCACAGAAGCTGAAGAGTAAGATGTACAGGACACTGGTGCAACCAGTACTGCTGTGTGGTACAGAAACCTGGGCAGTAAAGGCAGAACAGTGGAGTGAGCTAGAGATGATACAAATGAAGTGCTTGAGATGGGTGATAGGATGCACACTGTAAGACAGATGAAGAAAGGAGGAAATCATTGCAGAATCAAACCAGCTGCAATTGAAAAATGTCAAAGAGCACAGGTTACAGGGGTTTAGGCAAATGCGCAGAAAAGCAGAAGACAGTCTGGTGAAGATGATTTGGGACAGGCAAAGAGGTGGTTGGATTGTATGAGAGAAGTATGGCGATAGGCATGAGTGTTGAAGCAGGTAGGAATGTGGCATTTAATAGAGAGAGATGGTGACTGTTGACATGACTCCCGATGAGCAGTATAGTGCAGGCACAACAGATAATGACACAGAATCGATATTCCTCCTGTGCTTTGCAACACAGAGTTAAGAGTCTACAGCTGTACCATATTTAATAGAATATTAGTTTGTAGTTGAACAGAAAGCTATGATTACATGGTAGAACAGATGGAAGTTGGGACATTTAATTTTATTTTACACATTCACATGCATCACATGGTGCACTATGTAATAGTGAAGCATCATATAACATTGTTTGGGAACTGCTGTTGTCTCTTCTGTGCTGTAGACTACAGAGCTAGTGTGGCCTACAGATACTATCCCTGCACAATGAATGCATCTCTGTCATGATGATTGAAAAGTACTGCACCAGATTAGCTCCTGAACATGTGCAGGCTTTTAATGAAAAGGTCATTGGTGGAATAGACTGTATCCTGTTATAATTCATGTGAGTGAACCTTGGATAGGCGAATTATACTTTTACTATAAACAGCCTTGCATGTCACCAACTTTAAGGCATACCTTAAGTATTCTGAAGCTCATGTTTGTCCTTTATATTGCTGCAAATAGCCATGTGAATTTACTAAGTATAATGAAGCTGTGAAAAGAGTAGTACAAATAGTAATGAGGCTCAGTTTTCAAGTCTGCCTGGGTTTGCTGTTATGAGGTGAATTATCAAAACATTGTGGCCGAGACATAATGTGACCATTTTCTAAAAATAAACCATTCCTTTCAGAAACACTTTAATATTTCTAAATATCACCAACAATATGTAGCTCTCCTTTAAATTATAGTGTTACTTTATAAATATGTTTTTGTGTTTTCACATTCTTTTCCTGAATAAGTATCTAGACATTGAGTTTCAGACTTTTTGGATTTTCATTCATTTATGATAGGCAGAGTGACTTTGGTGCAATAGACCTTTCGTTTATCAACTTTCAGACTGTCATATTGTCTATTTGCACACATGTCTGAGCTCAATAATGGCGATGTAGAACTGGCTTATCACCCACGAGGTAATATGGATCGATTGACAAATGAAGGTATGAGGAGAGGTTTATTTAATACCGTAAATCCATTGTTGAATATAGATATACAACAAATGGCACACACCAGTCCTGAACAGGAGTCGACAACTATGGGTGAGCTTGAATTTCAAGAATTTGTCATGAAATTTTACAATAGTATTATGAGATTGAAACGTCTGCAATGGCAGAGGTTTCATCTAGAAGCCTGCTTGAAATTTAATGCAGTACCTAGAGGTATGCGTGTGCTCTGTATGCCGATGCAGGGTGAAGCATACCTTGATCTCCTAGCACATTGGCAGGAGATCAGTTTGCAGACTAGTATATCGTACATGCAGTTGTTGTTGGATTATTTTCAACCAGAGGAACAAAAAATCTTTAATGAAGTAAGAGCTATGCAACAAGACATAGAACAACGTTTTACAGAAGAGTATCATGTTGAAAGCATGAATAATGTGCTTTATGTTGCAGCTTCTTATGACACCAAGCTACAACAAATTAAGATTAAAAAGCTGGGTCGTGACATTTAAAAGACTTTGCCCAAAGTAACAT
The DNA here is from genome assembly GCF_019279795.1 of Protopterus annectens. Classification (NCBI taxonomy): domain Eukaryota; kingdom Metazoa; phylum Chordata; order Ceratodontiformes; family Protopteridae; genus Protopterus; species Protopterus annectens. The sequence goes on along the minus strand of NC_056733.1, from coordinate 1,353,637,234 downwards.
CTTTAGCTAGTCAAGGGCTAGACTTGAGACTGCTAATAGAGTGGATACAACGTATACTAGGGAACCAGCCCCTAATCAACAGATGAAGAAAGAACTTGCTGTCAATGTAAACGCTGTATCTAAAGCCGAGGGTGCTTCCACTTCCGCATCCAGCTCCCTTGCCGTATCGACCAATGAGGGTAGTGTGTCGTCATTACATTCTACAGTTGAGGTGAGCCAGCCAGAACATGAACACTCCACAGTGAGTACGGAGGATGCTTTTGTACTGTTGGGGGCGAAACCTAAAACTTTATCTCCTGTTTTTAGTAAAACTTTTCCAATGTTACCAGTGCCTGTTCACAAGAAGAATCCATGCAAACTGAGCATGCCGCAATATCACGAACAGAAGAGACGAAGAGTCTCAGGATGACTGTGGGTGACTCTAATATTGTTTACAGTTTATCTGATATTGAGCTCAGTGTTGAACAAATGCATGTACTGAACAAAGGCTTGACCTTTGTTCCAGATGCTATGTCTGATCATAGTCAAGTTATTTTAGATATTTTAAGTTTTGCTAGGAATGCCATACTGAAACAAATGTTTGTGGATAATGTTATGCCTGGTGAGATTAAGAATTTACGGCAACCAAGTGATTATATGCCAATGTTTAGTCCTGCCATGTCAATTTTTATTAAATTATGTGAACAGGAAGTAGAAGAATATTTTAAAAATTATTGGAAGAAGAAGTTTTATAATCTATCTAGATCACAGAGAATGGCACTTGATAGATTGATAGAGGATGATAGGATTATTATAAAACCATCGGACAAAGGGGGCTCTGTTGTTGTCATGAATAGAGTGTTTTATTGTGCAAAATTGAAAATGTTATTGCAAGATGCCTTTACATTTGTTAAACTTTCTCCTGTTATGGTGAAAACTTTGGCAGATAAGGTGAAGAGTATTATTATGAACTTACATAGGGTAGGTTTATTGGATGAAGAACAAAAGAAATGTTTATGGGTCCAACATCCGGTAACACCTGAGTTCAAAGCGTTACACAAAATTCACAAGAATATTACTGACCCACCCCTAAGACCTATTGTTTCTGGAAGGGGGTGGGTCACTGAAAATGTTTCAGTCTGGGTTGAATGTGCTTTAAAACCCATACTAAGCTTATATCCCAGAATATTGAAGGATACAGCACAATTTGTTACAGCTTTATCATAGTATTTAACTATGGTAAATAATAAGAAATATGTTTGTTACCTTGGACGTGAATAACCTTTTTACAGTAATTGATAATTAGTATGGTATCCAAGCGATAGAGAATTTACTACTTAATAAAACACAATTCAGTACGGACACTATTAAAAGGATTAGTAAGCTTTTGAGTATTGTCCTGGAATATAATATTTTCACATGCCAAGGAGATTGTTATAGACAACAACAGGGTGATGTCCTTCAAGGATGCATCTGCAGTCCTAACATATGGGTTGTCCTGCCTCAGGCAGCCCTTCGGTCGGCCGGATTCCAAAGTCTGGGTCTGGCCTTGGCTGATGTCGCACTTCACCCGACGTCATAGCTGCTGTTTATTGGGTATAAAGGCATCAGCCGACGCCATTTTCCTCAGTCTTTCTTGCCGCGCGGTGCCCGAAGCAGAAGCTGTTCGCAAGTGCCGGTCGGTCAGATCCAGAGATTTCTACTACCGAAGACTTCTAAAAAGCTAAGTACCCTGTTGGGGACTCTTTCTTGCCTCATCCGATGTCAGACAAAGTAAATAATTGTTTAACTTGTGGGAAACAAATACCTCATAAGGATTTCCACTCTTACTGCCTTCCTTGCTTAGGCCCAGACCACGACGTATCAGCTTGTCTAGCCTGTGCTTCCTTCAACCGACGGTCACTTAGACGTCGGTCGGAGTTTGCAGAGGAGTTTTTTGGTCCCGCTTTTGCATACAAAATGCCGTCGGAGACTCCGACTACTCAATTAGCTAAAAAACGCAAGGAAAAAGACCGACATTCGCGGCCCGCGGTTTCGGCTGAAACCACGGTTAGGCCAACCGCGAATGTCTCGGTTTCGGCTGAAACCGAGACCCCGGTTCTTCCTTCGGCCGAAAGCATGCTTCCGATAGCCGAGGCCTCACAGAGCATAGTTGAATCTGCTTCTGAATTTACTGCTACAGAAGCAGGCACCCAGGATTTATCAGACACTATTCCTTTAGACATAACTACCCCTGCACGTGGGGCTGCTAGACCCCCTGCTTCCATGTCTATCAAGGCTTTTGCCAGGGCTAAGGCAGCTAAATCTTCTAAGGCCTTGCCTGCCAAAACTCCTTCACATAGGCCTACCTCTAGTTCCCAAATACTCAGCCTGGCTGAGGATCTCATTTCTTTGATCAGAGGATCCCAACCTCACCCAGACAGGGCCTCTCAGCCCCCTCCAGACAAGAGGCCTAGGGCTGAGCCCCCCGAACCTGTCTCTACAGATTATTCCTCGGATGACTCAGACCTTTCAGACCCTCACGAAGGCCCATATTCTCCTTATGAGGATTCTGATGCAGAAGACTCCATTCCTTCTGCTTCTCCTCCTGAAGAATTTTCCTTTGGGGAAACCTTGCATGCTATGAGGGAACATTTCCAATGGCAGGGCCAGGATTTTTCAGATTCAAGGAAAAGGCTAAGGACTTTTTTACACTTACCACAGCATAGGCCTTTAGCCATTCCGCCAGTACTAACAGTTGTTGATGATGCATATAATGATGCCTGTACTGCTCCTGATTCTCTTCCTCCGGCCCCTGCCAAGCCAGACAGATATTACAGGGTCCCGGACACACACTACCATTTGTATAAGGCTCCTGTTGCAGACCCTGAAACCATTTCACAGGGCCCTAAAGGTTTGGCAGCTGCCTCTGCCAAAAACCCTCTTCCCTCTGAAAGGGAATCTAGAGCATTAGAGAGATGGGGTAAAAAGGTTTATACTTCTGCTACTCTTTCGGCCAGGGCCTTGAACTGTCAATTTCACATGATTCAGTACCAGGAATTTTTGTTAGACCAGCTAAATAAAAAACTATCTTCTCCTGAACCTTTAGACCGCAAGTCCCTTCAGGATTTGGTACATAACTCTCAGCAGGTCAGTAACCATTTCTTAAAATGTGGCTATGATGCACTGGAGTCTTCCTTTAGATCAGCTGTGACTGGAACAGTGATTCGAAGGCATGCCTGGTTAAAAGAACAATCCTTACCAGACCATGTTAAGTCAAAACTCCTAGATGCTCCCATGGAGAAACAAAGTTTGTTTGGCTCCCCTGCACAAGAGGTTCTAAAAAAGGTGGAAGAAAAAGCAAAATCTGTCCAAACAGTCAAGGATTTCTTACAGGTCCAACCTCCGAGGTTTAGCAGAAATTGGCCTTCGAAGAATTGGTCCTTTCCAGACAACTCCAGAGCGCAGAGAGGCAGAAATAGACGCCCAAGAGGCAGAGGTCAATCTAGGGGTGCCTACAGGGACGTCAGTGGCAACCTACCAACCAGAGAAGTACTGCCGCAGAATCAACTACAACCACTTCCACAGGGCAGACACAATGACTTGGCTCTAGTTCCGCCTACCAGGGAACAACTGGAAGCACCCTTGGGCGGAAAACTAGCCTTATTCTCCAACAACTGGCATTACATTACAGGAGACAAATGGACTTTACATACAATAGACAAGGGCTACAGGTTTCACTTCCATACTCTACCAAAAAAGAGAGGAATGCCAAACCTACCACCAAGCCAAAAAACAGACGCTCTAAGACAAATCAGCAACTTACTAAGGTTGAGAGCTATAGAAGAGGTGCCACCTATGGAACAAGGCCAAGGATTTTACTCCAGGCTTTTCCTTGTACCAAGAAAAGAAAATCAATGGAGACCTATTCTAGATTTGTCCGCACTGAACACATACCTCATTGTTCCAAAATTCAAAATGCTGACCCTCCAGCAACTTCTTCCCATGCTGGGCAAGGAGTCTTGGCTGGTGACTCTAGATCTCAAGGAGGCATACCTGCACGTCCCTATACGACCAGATTGCAGAAGACACCTCAGATTTCTTGCAGGATCAGAGCATTATCAATTCTCAGCATTGCCTTTTGGCTTATCTACTGCACCCAGAGTATTCACGAAATGCCTGGCATCAGTAATTGCTCATTGCAGACTTCAGGGAATTCAGATTTACCCATACCTGGATGACTGCCTAATACAAGCGGACAACAAGGCAAAGTTAACAAAAGATTTGGAAACTGTCATACAACTGTTGCAAGCCTTGGGATACACAGTCAACATGCAAAAGTCAAGACTAGTACCATCCCAAAGGATAACATTCTTGGGTGCAGATTTAGACACATCAACTCAGATGGCTTTTCTCACAGAAGAAAACAAAAGCAACTACCAGTCTACTTCATGACATTAACAACACAAACTCAGCTTACTGCAAGGAAAGTCCTGCAAGCCCTGGGCTACATGGCATCCTGCATAATATTGGTTCTGCATGCCAGGCTGCATATGAGAAAACTACAATGGTATCTAAGGAATGTATGGTCTCAACACAAGCACAGTCTAGAAGCCCAGATTCCAATAATTCCATGCCTGAAGCAAGAATTCCTGTGGTGGGCTCAGGCCTGTCAGTTGAACAGAGGCTTGCCTTTCCACAAACCACATCCAAGCCAGACCATCACCACGGACGCCTCAGACCTAGGATGGGGGGCACACATGGTGGACAAGTGTATACAAGGCCTATGGACCCAAGACCAGCTGAATCTACACATAAATCTAAAGGAGATGCTGGCAGTGAAACATGCGATCCAGGCATTCAGACCACTCCTTCAACAGGGTCATCTGCTGATAAGGACGGACAATACCACAGTCATGTGGTACATCAACAAACAGGGAGGTACACTTCATATCCTCTATGCCGGATGGCAATGGACCTGTGGTATGTGGCCCTGAACCTCAACATTCAACTTCAGGCCAGATTTGTACCAGGAAAAGAAAATTCTCTAGCAGACACCTTAAGCAGAACTACCACGGATGCTCACAAATGGATGCTGCATCCAGATATCTTCAAAGCCATAACAAAGAAATGGGGACTACCACAGATAGACCTGTTTGCCTCCCCTCACAATCACCAATTGAAGAAATTCTGCACAAGAGCATACCACCCACTTGCTTGGAGGGTGGACTCCCTTTCCTTCAGCTGGAAAAACCTGACAGCATATGCATTTCCACCTCTTCCCTTGATGTACAAAGTTCTACTGAAGATCAGAGAGGATCAGCCAAGGGCAATTCTGATAGCTCCAGACTGGCCGAGGCAACATTGGTACCCGCTACTGAGAAGCATGTCTCGGACACACGCATGGCATCTACCTCTATGTCCCTTACTAGTAACACAGGACAACTACAAGATCCTACATCCAAACTTGAACACACTGCAGCTAGCTGCTTGGAATATTGCATAAAACAAAATAACCCAGGTTTATCTCAGAGGGTTAAAGACATTATCCTGGAGGCACGCAGACCCTCCACAAGGAAGACTTATTCAGCCAAGTGGAAAAGATACCTCATTTGGAGTGCAGCAAAGGGAGAAAATGTCTCATTGGCAAACATAGCACACATCCTGGAATATTTAGCAGAGCTGTTCCACAATGGCCTGTCTTACTCCTCCATTAAGATTCATGCATCAGCAATTTCAGCAGAATACAACATGGATCCTCCTGTCTTCTCTCATCCTCTACTCAGGCAGTTCTTGAGAGGAATCAAAAATGTAAAGCCTCCAAGGAAACCACCTTTACCTACATGGGATCTCAACTTTGTGCTGGAAAAGTTAACACTCCCCCCTTTTGAACCAGCAGCAATAGCAGAATTACAATTCTTGTCTTGGAAAACTGCTTTCCTGCTAGCAATTACTTCAGCAAGAAGGGTATCTGAGTTACAGGCATTAATGGCAGTACAACCCTTCCTTATCTTCCATCAAGACAGAGTCTCTCTGAGAACTAACCCTAACTTTATGCCAAAAGTGGTCTCCAGAGTATCATTGAACCAAGCGATTCATTTACCTACATTCTTCTCCAACCCACAGAACAGGGGGGAAAGACTGCTACATACCTTGGATGTGCACAGACAATTACGCTACTATCTGGACAGAACTAAGACCAGCAGAAAAACTGACCAGCTTCTGGTAGCATATGCAACAGGAATGCAAGGAAAAGCAATTTCAAAACAGACAGTCTCAAAATGGATAGGAAATTGCATTCGGTTTTGCTACTCTTTTCATGGAAAGACAACTCCTGATAATATCAGAGCTCATTCCACAAGAGCTACAGCCACCACTACAGCTTTCCTACGAGGAGTGGCTACCAAAGACATTTTAGAAGCTGCTACTTGGAGCTCCGTGCATACATTTGCCTAGCATTACAATCTTCTCTTATACTCTAGATCCCGAGCAGGTTTTGCAACTGCTGTTTTGCAAGGGATCTTAACTACACCATCTTTATCTTAGTGCCTCCTCCCCCAGTTTGGCTATGGTATTCTACCCATATGTTAGGACTGCAGATGCATCCTTGAAGGACATAGTACAGTTTTGTACCTACCATAAATGTAGATGTCCGATAGGTATGCATCTGCAGTCAGGATTACCCACCCTCCTTCCCCTCTGTGGTATTCCTAGGGTATTTACCCCTCTTTTAGCTAGCTGGGGGAATCTATTATGGTGTATTTGTTTGTATATATGTATATATATATATATATATATATATATTTTTTTTTTTATATTGTTTGCTCTCTACTGTTTGGAATTATTTGCATTTATCCAAATTTAGCCTTACTAGAGGGCACCTGGCATCTGGGGCAAGAAACACTGAGGAAAATGGCATCGGCTGATGCCTTTATACCCAATAAACAGCAGCTATGACGTCGGGTGAAGTGCGACATCAGCCGAGGCCAGACCCAGACTTTGGAATCCGGCCGACCGAAGGGCTGCCTGAGGCAGGACAACCCATATGTTAGGACTGCAGATGCATACCTATCGGACATCTACATTTATGGTAGGTACAAAACTGTACTTTGCCATGGGCACACCCTGTGCAAACTCATATGCCAACCTTGTGTTGGCATATTGGGAAGATAACACCATATTTGATGTCATACATGCATGGACTGATAATGTATGTTTTTATGTTCGTTTTGTTGATGATATTTTCTTTTTATGGGATGGCACAGAACAAGAACTGAAAGCCTTTATAGATTATTTAGAAGGGAGCTCTGAGTTTTTTAGATTTTCTGTTAATTATTCTGAATTCACTTTAGATTTTTTAGACGTACGTCTAACCAGTAAAGAAGATGGTGGTCTGATGACATTTTTATATAGAAAAACATGCTGGCGCAATAGTTTACTATCTTTTGATAACATGCACCCACGTCATACCTTTGACAATATAGTCAAAGGGCAAGTATGTAGGATTTCAAGGTTATGCAGTGAGGATGTTAAATTTCATGAAGAGGTGGGTAGTTTTTGGAACAACTTGATGATGGGTTACAAACGTGATAGGTTAGAATCTCTAATAAGAAGTAGTAAAATCAAATGGAATAATACCGCCAGACTTTGGCTTAATAGAATGAGTGTTGGCTTAATAGAATGAGTGAAACAGCTGTTATTAATACACAACAGATGGTCCCCTTGAGGGTTAAGGCAAAGTTAATATGGTACTTACATGTAGTAGTGATGTGGGTAACTTTTGTGAAATAATTAAACATCACTGGCTGGTGTTATGTACGGATCCGAAGTTGAAGGAAATATTAGACATTACACCAAACTTTGTATTCAGGAGGAATAAGAATTTGAAGGACATGCTTTGTAAAGAACCTATGAATTAAGCCAAGGGTAATTCAATTATAAGGAAAGTGGGTACATATCCATGTTACCAATGTAAAGCACGTCAATATATCTTGCAGGAATATATGTTTACACATCCAAGGACGGGTAGACAATATATGTGCAAGGGATACGCAGACTGTAGAACTAAGAATTTAGTTTATGTAGCTGTGTGCCAGAATTGTGAATCATATTATGTGGGCAAGACCAATACTATGTGTAAAACAAGGATATTTCAACATATGTCAGATATCAATCACTTTAATGAGTATAATGCACTAGCCCAGCATGTGAGAATGAATTTGGGTCACAAATTTCTGTTTATGGCAATACAGATGATTACACCAAATGTTAGAGGAGGAGATTTATTTAATGATACAGAATGTGCAGAAACTAGATGGATTATAAGACTTGGGGCTGACAAGCCACCAGATATAAACGCTGTTGTACCTTTAAAATCTATCCTTAAGAAAAGGAGGGTAAAATACTGAAATTTGATTGGTTGATTTGTATTTTAAAAATGGCTTTTATACTGTTTTTTTGTTATCTGATGAAGGGCATGTCAACCTGAAAGCGCTTATACAAGGTTTTACTCTTGATTTTATTGAATAAAAGAATTGATCAGCTCTACGTGGAGTCCTCTGCCTTATAGTGTTTTTTTGGATTTTCATTTATGGTAGGCAGTGTGACTTTGGTGCAATAGGCTTTTTGTTTATCGAGTATCTAGAACCCATATGAGCATACATCAGAACTTCTTCTTTGCTCTGTAGGACCTTAATTTCATGCTAAAATTATAATTGTAAATGTGTGGCATTTGATTGAAAGACAGATGTCTTACAGTAGCAGAAAAGTTAATTGAGAAATTGTCTCTCTTTTCTTAGATATCTCTCTAAAAAAGTCAGTTGCAAATAATCCTTTAATGCAAATGCTACATATTTTAAGTAAAACTGCTGATGTCTCTATTATCATGCCTAATCATGGACTTCTTGTATGGTATGTAATATTTGAATTTTATTGTGGAGTGGCCTTATTTCTTTCAGTGTCAATTCAAATCAGTCGCCTTTGACATCATATCCTGCAAATCTATAAGCCTGTGACCAGTATGTACATATTCAGATCAGAGAATTTGAGATGCAGTTTCAGTTCTCTTTATGTCTTCATCACTCACTGGCATATCATTGTCACAGCCGAAGTCCCCAGCTGTTCATAGGATCATAGGATTATAGGAGGTTACTAGGTTATCAACCCAGAAGTCATTTCAAGTCTAACCATTTCTTCTCAATGTAATACCCTAGATACTCTGGTCAGTACTCAGGATTGTATTTATGAATGACTACACATTTCCAGAAGGGTTATGGGCGCTGTCTCTGGTAAGAATTTACAGTGCCCCATCCAATCGTCCAAGTTCCTTTTGACAGTGTCATAGAGGTGGTCTGATTCACATGAAGTAGCAGCCTATTCCAAAGATGTGGCAGTCACTGGGAGACAATTCTGTCCTTTCAGCACATCTTATTCAAGTCACAGTCCATATTTAGGTCCTTGTCCTGTCTGATTTATAGATGTGCAGCAAATTCATTAGGATTGGGTCAGAGATTGCTGTCTAAGCCAGGCATAGGTCTCCCTACTAAGTCTGTATGGTACTGAATATAGTGACAGGGACCTTAGTCAGTCTTTCTCATGCACTCGCTGGAGTCCCTTGATCTTCTTAGTTAGAAACCTCTGAGGTCTCTCCAGTTGCTGCAGGTGCTTTGTACAGTACTTGCTGCAAGGGCATTATACATATATATAGTTATGGGCCTGGTTAGTGAAGAATATAGAGGGGTATAACCTCCTTTGCTCTAGAGGCGATGTCTTTGATAATCAAGTGTGCTAATACGTAGCAAGCCTTCCTTATTACAGTAGACACATGGTGGTCAAAGTTAAGGTGGCAGTCTACTATGATCCCAGATCTCATACCACTTCATAGGCACATAGAGTATTGTTGGTAATTTGATACTGTGAAGGGACATTGTTTTTACCAAAGGGAATGACGATGCATTTCTTTGCATTCAGTTTTTATTGCCCATATTTTCTTCTAGGAACAGAATTCTGTTTTTAATTTCGTAAACATTCTTCAGATATGTAATAACTTACCAGCTTAATATTAGTTATGTATGAGTGTACATACCAATTTCTGAAGTACTTCTATTGCATCAGACATTACCCAAGTGTATAAAAGTGAAGAGCTCTGTAGATTCTTGCAAGCTGTCTTTGAAGGTTATACTGTAGTTACTAGAGTAAGCTGTAGAGGGTTAAAAGCACGACCTTCCTAAAGGTGACAGTTATTAGTTAAGGTGAGTGCATTGTTGTTGTACATATTGCAGAACTACTATGCTACACACAAAATCCAAGACATTCTATTTTCAGTCTTATTCATTTTATTTTCCGACTGAGCCAGTGGCCCATTTCCGGCAGAGGCCTGGGGAGTAAAGCTCGACAACAGATTAAATATTTTTCATTGATGTTGGGAGAAAGGCTCCACAAAAACACACATAAAAACCCTTTTACAGCAGCTGATAAGTATATACAAGGGGAGAAAATCTGCACAACAGAAAAACACAGATTGAAATACATTTACAGCAATATTACACAGATAAATTGTGATCAGTAGTACAGTATGTACTGCAAGTAGCAAGACACATTGCAGAAGTGGAAAGCCTATATCAAGTAAAGTAGTACATAGTTATTCAAATATTGCCCATATTTCTAATGCATGGAGGTGAAAAATAATAGAGTATTCTGCTGCCAGAACAGACCGAAGAAAAGAATGAGATGAGGAGGAGTGATGAGCAGGAGGGAAAGTTAAGGACATGGAGAGAGTTATGGAAGGATACGATAGAGGAAAGTAATTTAGAGTGAGAAAAGCATATATCTGATGTTGTTAATCTTTATTCATTCCTTACTGGTGGGTGTCGGTTCCATCCTCAAAACTAAGTTGGCCATGTAACAAACTTGTGCCAGCCAAAAAACTCTCGAGCTAAGCTTTACGATAGTGCCCTCTCCCTGTTACCTCAGATCTTGTTTGCTGTGTAGATATCAAAATGTGTCAAGCCAGCTCTCAGCTAAATACTATAAAAATGCATTATTCTAAAACTTTTTTCCACAGAATTTCTCTTCTTTGCTTTGATAATCCTCTTCTCTCATTAGTCACTAAACTTTTACCCCATATGTTTTTTCCGGCTTTCCTTACCAACTTGATATTCTCAAGTATCATCGTTGGTAAAGCCCTTCCCTCTCTGTACTCTTTCCCCTTACCTCTTGAGGTAATCTAAATACCATTTGGAGTGCAGCAAAGGGAGAAAATGTCTCATTGGCAAACATAGCACACATCCTGGAATATTTAGCAGAGCTGTTCCACAATGGCCTGTCTTACTCCTCCATTAAGATTCATGCATCAGCAATTTCAGCAGAATACAACATGGATCCTCCTGTCTTCTCTCATCCTCTACTCAGGCAGTTCTTGAGAGGAATCAAAAATGTAAAGCCTCCAAGGAAACCACCTTTACCTACATGGGATCTCAACTTTGTGCTGGAAAAGTTAACACTCCCCCCTTTTGAACCAGCAGCAACAGCAGAATTACAATTCTTGTCTTGGAAAACTGCTTTCCTGCTAGCAATTACTTCAGCAAGAAGGGTATCTGAGTTACAGGCATTAATGGCAGTACAACCCTTCCTTATCTTCCATCAAGACAGAGTCTCTCTGAGAACTAACCCTAACTTTATGCCAAAAGTGGTCTCCAGAGTATCATTGAACCAAGCGATTCATTTACCTACATTCTTCTCCAACCCACAGAACAGGGGGGAAAGACTGCTACATACCTTGGATGTGCACAGACAATTACGCTACTATCTGGACAGAACTAAGACCAGCAGAAAAACTGACCAGCTTCTGGTAGCATATGCAACAGGAATGCAAGGAAAAGCAATTTCAAAACAGACAGTCTCAAAATGGATAGGAAATTGCATTCGGTTTTGCTACTCTTTTCATGGAAAGACAACTCCTGATAATATCAGAGCTCATTCCACAAGAGCTACAGCCACCACTACAGCTTTCCTACGAGGAGTGGCTACCAAAGACATTTTAGAAGCTGCTACTTGGAGCTCCGTGCATACATTTGCCTAGCATTACAATCTTCTCTTATACTCTAGATCCCGAGCAGGTTTTGCAACTGCTGTTTTGCAAGGGATCTTAACTACACCATCTTTATCTTGGTGCCTCCTCCCCCAGTTTGGCTATGGTATTCTACCCATATGTTAGGACTGCAGATGCATCCTTGAAGGACATAGTACAGTTTTGTACCTACCATAAATGTAGATGTCCGATAGGTATGCATCTGCAGTCAGGATTACCCACCCTCCTTCCCCTCTGTGGTATTCCTAGGTATTTACCCTCTTTTAGCTAGCTGGGGGAATCTATTATGGTGTATTTGTTTGTATATATGTATATATATATATATATATATATATTTTTTTTTTATATTGTTTGCTCTCTACTGTTTGGAATTATTTGCATTTATCCAAATTTAGCCTTACTAGAGGGCACCTGGCATCTGGGGCAAGAAACACTGAGGAAAATGGCATCGGCTGATGCCTTTATACCCAATAAACAGCAGCTATGACGTCGGGTGAAGTGCGACATCAGCCGAGGCCAGACCCAGACTTTGGAATCCGCCGATCAAGGGCTGCCTGAGGCAGGACAACCCATATGTTAGGACTGCAGATGCATACCTATCGGACATCTACATTTATGGTAGGTACAAAACTGTACTTTGCCATGGGCACACCCTGTGCAAACTCATATGCCAACCTTGTGTTGGCATATTGGGAAGATAACACCATATTTGATGTCATACATGCATGGACTGATAATGTATGTTTTTATGTTCGTTTTGTTGATGATATTTTCTTTTTATGGGATGGCACAGAACAAGAACTGAAAGCCTTTATAGATTATTTAGAAGGGAGCTCTGAGTTTTTTAGATTTTCTGTTAATTATTCTGAATTCACTTTAGATTTTTTAGACGTACGTCTAACCAGTAAAGAAGATGGTGGTCTGATGACATTTTTATATAGAAAAACATGCTGGCGCAATAGTTTACTATCTTTTGATAACATGCACCCACGTCATACCTTTGACAATATAGTCAAAGGGCAAGTATGTAGGATTTCAAGGTTATGCAGTGAGGATGTTAAATTTCATGAAGAGGTGGGTAGTTTTTGGAACAACTTGATGATGGGTTACAAACGTGATAGGTTAGAATCTCTAATAAGAAGTAGTAAAATCAAATGGAATAATACCGCCAGACTTTGGCTTAATAGAATGAGTGTTGGCTTAATAGAATGAGTGAAACAGCTGTTATTAATACACAACAGATGGTCCCCTTGAGGGTTAAGGCAAAGTTAATATGGTACTTACATGTAGTAGTGATGTGGGTAACTTTTGTGAAATAATTAAACATCACTGGCTGGTGTTATGTACGGATCCGAAGTTGAAGGAAATATTAGACATTACACCAAACTTTGTATTCAGGAGGAATAAGAATTTGAAGGACATGCTTTGTAAAGAACCTATGAATTAAGCCAAGGGTAATTCAATTATAAGGAAAGTGGGTACATATCCATGTTACCAATGTAAAGCACGTCAATATATCTTGCAGGAATATATGTTTACACATCCAAGGACGGGTAGACAATATATGTGCAAGGGATAATGAGACTGTAGAACTAAGAATTTAGTTTATGTAGCTGTGTGCCAGAATTGTGAATCATATTATGTGGGCAAGACCAATACTATGTGTAAAACAAGGATATTTCAACATATGTCAGATATCAATCACTTTAATGAGTATAATGCACTAGCCCAGCATGTGAGAATGAATTTGGGTCACAAATTTCTGTTTATGGCAATACAGATGATTACACCAAATGTTAGAGGAGGAGATTTATTTAATGATACAGAATGTGCAGAAACTAGATGGATTATAAGACTTGGGGCTGACAAGCCACCAGATATAAACGCTGTTGTACCTTTAAAATCTATCCTTAAGAAAAGGAGGGTAAAATACTGAAATTTGATTGGTTGATTTGTATTTTAAAAATGGCTTTTATACTGTTTTTTTGTTATCTGATGAAGGGCATGTCAACCTGAAAGCGCTTATACAAGGTTTTACTCTTGATTTTATTGAATAAAAGAATTGATCAGCTCTACGTGGAGTCCTCTGCCTTATAGTGTTTTTGGATTTTCATTTATGGTAGGCAGTGTGACTTTGGTGCAATAGGCTTTTTGTTTATCGAGTATCTAGAACCCATATGAGCATACATCAGAACTTCTTCTTTGCTCTGTAGGACCTTAATTTCATGCTAAAATTATAATTGTAAATGTGTGGCATTTGATTGAAAGACAGATGTCTTACAGTAGCAGAAAAGTTAATTGAGAAATTGTCTCTCTTTTCTTAGATATCTCTCTAAAAAAGTCAGTTGCAAATAATCCTTTAATGCAAATGCTACATATTTTAAGTAAAACTGCTGATGTCTCTATTATCATGCCTAATCATGGACTTCTTGTATGGTATGTAATATTTGAATTTTATTGTGGAGTGGCCTTATTTCTTTCAGTGTCAATTCAAATCAGTCGTCTTTGACATCATATCCTGCAAATCTATAAGCCTGTGACCAGTATGTACATATTCAGATCAGAGAATTTGAGATGCAGTTTCAGTTCTCTTTATGTCTTCATCACTCACTGGCATATCATTGTCACAGCCGAAGTCCCCAGCTGTTCATAGGATCATAGGATTATAGGAGGTTACTAGGTTATCAACCCAGAAGTCATTTCAAGTCTAACCATTTCTTCTCAATGTAATACCCTAGATACTCTGGTCAGTACTCAGGATTGTATTTATGAATGACTACACATTTCCAGAAGGGTTATGGGCGCTGTCTCTGGTAAGAATTTACAGTGCCCCATCCAATCGTCCAAGTTCCTTTTGACAGTGTCATAGAGGTGGTCTGATTCACATGAAGTAGCAGCCTATTCCAAAGATGTGGCAGTCACTGGGAGACAATTCTGTCCTTTCAGCACATCTTATTCAAGTCACAGTCCATATTTAGGTCCTTGTCCTGTCTGATTTATAGATGTGCAGCAAATTCATTAGGATTGGGTCAGAGATTGCTGTCTAAGCCAGGCATAGGTCTCCCCTACGAAGTCTGTATGGTACTGAATATAGTGACAGGGACCTTAGTCAGTCTTTCTCATGCACTCGCTGGAGTCCCTTGATCTTCTTAGTTAGAAACCTCTGAGGTCTCTCCAGTTGCTGCAGGTGCTTTGTACAGTACATGCTGCAAGGGGCATTATACATATATATAGTTATGGGCCTGGTTAGTGAAGAATATAGAGGGGTATAACCTCCTTTGCTCTAGAGGCGATGTCTTTGATAATCAAGTGTGCTAATACGTAGCAAGCCTTCCTTATTACAGTAGACACATGGTGGTCAAAGTTAAGGTGGCAGTCTACTATGATCCCAGATCTCATACCACTTCATAGGCACATAGAGTATTGTTGGTAATTTGATACTGTGAAGGGACATTGTTTTTACCAAAGGGAATGACGATGCATTTCTTTGCATTCAGTTTTTATTGCCCATATTTTCTTCTAGGAACAGAATTCTGTTTTTAATTTCGTAAACATTCTTCAGATATGTAATAACTTACCAGCTTAATATTAGTTATGTATGAGTGTACATACCAATTTCTGAAGTACTTCTATTGCATCAGACATTACCCAAGTGTATAAAAGTGAAGAGCTCTGTAGATTCTTGCAAGCTGTCTTTGAAGGTTATACTGTAGTTACTAGAGTAAGCTGTAGAGGGTTAAAAGCACGACCTTCCTAAAGGTGACAGTTATTAGTTAAGGTGAGTGCATTGTTGTTGTACATATTGCAGAACTACTATGCTACACAAAATCCAAGACATTCTATTTTCAGTCTTATTCATTTTATTTTCCGACTGAGCCAGTGGCCCATTTCCGGCAGAGGCCTGGGGAGTAAAGCTCGACAACAGATTAAATATTTTTCATTGATGTTGGGAGAAAGGCTCCACAAAAACACACATAAAAACCCTTTTACAGCAGCTGATAAGTATATACAAGGGGAGAAAATCTGCACAACAGAAAAACACAGATTGAAATACATTTACAGCAATATTACACAGATAAATTGTGATCAGTAGTACAGTATGTACTGCAAGTAGCAAGACACATTGCAGAAGTGGAAAGCCTATATCAAGTAAAGTAGTACATAGTTATTCAAATATTGCCCATATTTCTAATGCATGGAGGTGAAAAATAATAGAGTATTCTGCTGCCAGAACAGACCGAAGAAAAGAATGAGATGAGGAGGAGTGATGAGCAGGAGGGAAAGTTAAGGACATGGAGAGAGTTATGGAAGGATACGATAGAGGAAAGTAATTTAGAGTGAGAAAAGCATATATCTGATGTTGTTAATCTTTATTCATTCCTTACTGGTGGGTGTCGGTTCCATCCTCAAAACTAAGTTGGCCATGTAACAAACTTGTGCCAGCCAAAAAACTCTCGAGCTAAGCTTTACGCATAGTGCCCCTCTCCCTGTTACCTCAGATCTTGTTTGCTGTGTAGATATCAAAATGTGTCAAGCCAGCTCTCAGCTAAATACTATAAAAATGTATTATTCTAAAACTTTTTTCCACAGAATTTCTCTTCTTTGCTTTGATAATCCTCTTCTCTCATTAGTCACTAAACTTTTACCCCATATGTTTTTTCCGGCTTTCCTTACCAACTTGATATTCTCAAGTATCATCGTTGGTAAAGCCCTTCCCTCTCTGTACTCTTTCCCCTTACCTCTTGAGGTAATCTAAATACCATTGTTGGTATTCCTTGCCTTTTTTAAAATCTGTTTCTCTTATTTAGAGTTTGTAATTTGTATTGTTTTTGTTTGAGATACATATTTGTTATCAGCTGTTCCCACCATGTCTGAAAAGAAGGGGACAACATATTTCAAGCAATGTGCCCAATGTGGTCGCAAAATGCCTAACTCGGACACTCATTTATCTTGTGTCTACTGCCTGGGTGTTCCGCACCTCTGTATTAAACTGCCATGCAAAATTTGTAAAGGGTTCAGTTCTTGTACCCTAAACAAGAGAAAGAACAAACTAATTCTAAAAAGCCTTCTAAAAACTCCCTTTTCATAGGCTATGTCTGGGTCAGAGGGCTCACCCCTTCCTAAGAAAGAGCATAAGAGAAGAAGTTACTCAGTCCCTTCTTTGCCTCATTCTAGTGGCAAAAAATGTACTGAACCAAAACCGAAAATGCCTAAATTGGCACCAAAGACTTCGGCTCCGGGGCCTCAACTGCCATCTATGCTGCCGACCTCGGTTCCAAGACCACGATCATCTACTTCGGTGCCATCTTCAGTGACACTGCCTCTGGCACCAGCCATTGTACCAATAATGTCCACTGCATCAATCATGACTCCAACTAGTGCTTCAGCCCCATCCTATTCAGCATTAACAATAGTACATCCAACACCGGTCACCTTCCCCCTCCATATACATCTTACTGGTCCTGAGACCATGGTGCCAATAGGAGAAACTGTAGCTTGGACTCGATACTCCTTTACGGCATATCCATTCTTTGGGCAGCAATATAGCCCTTTCTTGGAATGGCCTGATTTTTCATTGGGGATATCAACCCTATCCTCCAGGAGCCTCTCGGAATTGGACGTGGTGCGACTTGTGGTTCAGCTGCTGGCAGCCAGAGGGATTTCAACATCTTCCAGGACTCCCCTCCCAACTGGAGTTGGGAGTTTTTCTCCATGGACTCCTGCATATTCTCCTCCTTTGAGCTCCTTGCAGGTATTGAAGCACCCAGCACCAATGCCTATTTCGGTTCCAACTTCTTCGGTTCCACTGGTGGACCTCACCTTGGTTTCAGAGCTGACCCTTTAGTCATCAACTAACTTGGAGCCGAGCCATTCTCGGGATCGTGACTGAGCTGCTGACACCATGACCGCTAGTATGGTGCCAGCTTTTTCAACGGCATCGTCTACTATGGTTCTGGGAATCTTAGCAGTGCCAAGTCCTCTTAGGGTGCCTTCCTTGGCAGTGAGCTCCTCAAAGTGGGGTGTGACCCTGGTTCCGAAGTTGTCTTTTTCAGTTCCGAGCTCCAACCCCACTTCAGGTGGGCCAGAATCCAAGTGATGGAGAGGGCTCTTGCCTCTGTAGTCAAACCATCGGCATTGGAATTCCAGATATGTCCTCCCTCTGAACCACAGCTGACACAGACTACCACATCGGGACATTGAGCACAACAGCCTCAAGAAACCCTAATGCAGGGTGCCCTCTCTTCGGAGTCCTTATCAGTAGCCCCCACTGAAGAGGTTTCACGTAAGAGATTGTACAAGAGGAAGCACATGGACTCCTCCAAAGAGTCCCTCACTGAAGATACGGACTACGATGAAGGGAAGGGGTCCCCACGGTCACCCCCTGAGGATGTCTACTTTGGAGACATACTGGAAATTTTAAACAGTGGGGAGACTGGAAGCCCACCAACCCTTCCTCTGAGGAGTCTGTATTCTTGCAGGCTTTTCATGCTTGACCCTGTACTTCTTGGGTGACCCTGCCTGCAGTCGAACTAGTCCAACTCATCATGCAGCGCACGCATGGAAGAGTCCTGATTCTGTTGAACCAGTCACCTGGAGACCAGACGAAATGTCCCTGCCTGAAGAAAGTCCACACTGGTCCAAAGGCCTACCAGGTGGTGGCGGTAGCCACTAGGAAAGAGCTTGCTGAGGAGAGCCAGACTGACCGCCCCCCAAACAGAGAGTCTCAGGCAGTGGACAGGTTAGAGAAGTGAATGTTTGCTTCATCGACCTTTGCCATTTGGTCATTGAATTACTTGGCACACTTTACTAGGCATCAGAGAGACCTAATCTAGGAACTCTTCGGAACTATGGCAGGAGCAGTTTCTGATGAAGTACATGACGAAGTTGCCTCGCAGCTTGCAATCCTGGAATCCATATCCAGCTCATCCCTGCAGTTAATCTCTCATGCTACCGAAGGGGCGGCTAGAGCTGCAGGTTCAGGTGTTGTCATGAGACGTCATGCCTGGATGTGCCTTTGTGACATTGCAGACCCTTTTAAGTCTTCCTTTATTAATGCACCAGTGGAAGCTTCTTCCCATTTTGGCCCCCAAGTGAAAGACACATTAGCCAGGTGTGAAAAGGATGGCAAGACCCTGTCTGCTGTGGGCATATGTTTTTTCACCCCCCAGTGACCCTATTGTAGGAATCAGAGGAGTGGAAAAATGTAGCACAAGAAATCCCAGGGTCCTTTCCATGACACGTGTGGCGAGTTTTCTCCCCGGGGCAGAGGGGGTAACTCATCGGAAAGACATCCCTATAGAGGCAGAGGGGGTCTGCATAACTAGGGATCCAGAGATTCTTTCTCTGGACAGCACCACAAGTGCTCTTGAAGAGAGGCCCGATTGCTTTTCTCTGGAATCAGTCGGGGGGGGGGGCATTTCTCTGTGCACCACCCTGCTTGGCAAACAATAACCACAGATTCCTGGGTGCAGAATATCATAGTCAGAGGTTATCACATACCCAAAGCCATCAAGACAAATTCCTGATGTTCCACCCAGTCAAAGGGAAGCAGTAGCTTAAGAGATAAGAAAGCCGTCTCAAAAAAGAGTCATCCAAGCAGTCCCAGCTGACCAAATAGGATCCGGATTTTACTAAAGGTTCTTTTTAGTGCCAAAAAAAGACAGGAGAGTGGAGACCAATTTGGATCCCAGCAAACTGGACAAATATGTTAATCAAACAAAATTCCGGATGGTCATGGTTCAGTCTATCCTACCCTTCCCAGAGAAAGACGATTGGATTCATAGGTTTATAGGTAGGTACTAGGCTATTGGCCCTAGGGCCTATATAATCCTAGCCAAAAATGTACGCTGGCTTTCGCCACCTAAGAAAATTATTTTCCTGTGCCCCTGTCGAGCAGAGCCACAGAGGTGATCCCCAGGGTGTGGATGTGCTTAATAGATCTTCAGGATGAGTATTACCACATAAAAATGGACAAACACTCCAGAAGATTTCTTCGCTTCCATCTGGGAGCCAACCATTACCAATTCTGAGCGCTGCCCTTTGGACTCTCTACAACCCCCAGAGTGTTCACCAAATGCATGGCAGTGGTAACAGCTCACTTGAGACTGCAAGGATTCCGAGTATTTCCATACTTAGATGATTTGCTCCTTACCGCCCCCACCAAGCGTCTACTGGTTACAGCCTTAAACTATACTCTAAAACTAGCAGAATACCTAGGAATCTCTATAAACAGGGAGAAATGCAAGTTGACTCCTTCTCAAACCTTGGAATTTGTAGGAGCAACTTTTAATACCCAGTCTTGCTTAGTCTTTCTTTCAGATCACAGATTAGAAAGACTGAGGTTCCAACTCCAGGCGATACTCTATCAAGACGAAGTTCCAGCTCGGGCTGTCCTTCAAGTTCTAGGATCAATGGCAGCATCAATTGCAATAGTTCCTTTAGCGAGAGTACACATGAGGCTTCTTCAGTGGCTCCTACTAACACAGTGGTCCCCCTCGCATCATCCTATGTCCTTTCAGATTCGCATAACAAAGCTTTGCAAACAAGTTTTAACTTGGCGGATGAAGCCAGCAAAAGACCTATGGAGTCGCCCTTTCTCCCCATCTCCACCCAAGGCCACAGTGACCATGGACGCTTTCTTGATAGGGTGGGGGGCACTTTCAGGGAAAGAAGTTCCAAGGTACTTGGTCAACCATGGAGACCAACCTGCATATCAGTGTTCTAGAACTGAAGGCAGTGCTTCTAGCATTGCAAGCATTCCAGTCTGTCCTCCTATCAGGGACAATTGCTATCCAGTCTGACAATATGTCAGTGATCTAGTACATCAACAAGTAAGGGAGAATCAAGTCCTATCCGTTGTGTTGAGAGGCCATGAGAATTTGGCAATGGGCAGTAGGTTCCAACCACTTTCTGATAGCAGCACACATTCCTGGGAATTCCAACGTGATTGCAGACAAACTGAGCAGATGTATCCTCCTGCCTCATGAGTGGTCCTTCAATTCAACGATAGCAGCGAAGATCTTAAGCTGCTGGGGCCAACCTTGCTGTGACCTATTTGCCTCTCCAGAAAATCACAAATGCAACAGCTACTTTGCCCTAATTCCCCCACAGGGGGAGTTCCAGAGGGATGCTCAATATACAATTGGCCAACGGGACTTCTGTATGCTTTCCCTCCCCTTCCCCTGATCCCACAATTTCTAAAGAAGGCCCTTTGGCTGAGAAGCAGCATAATCCTCATTGCACCCTAATGGCCCCATCAAGTTTGGTTTCCCTTCCTTTGGCCTCACCTAGTATGCCAGCCATGGATTCTGGACCCAACTCTGGAATTGATCTCGCACCCACAGGGGTTGATCCACGCAAACGTATCCAGTCTGAAGTTGACAGCTTGGTTTCTCCATTTCCAGTAATTGCTAGGCTGAATAACCTTACCTCCCCGGTATGTAGCATTCTTCTGGCTTCACATAAACCATCCACCAGGAAAATCTGTCTTAGCAAGTGGAAGAGATTCCTTATTTGGTCCTGACAGAGAGACCTAGACCCTTGCTCAGCTCCTGTTAGTGTGGTTTTGGATTATTTGTCAGGTCTTCTTCATTCAGGAGCAGCAGCATCCACCATTCAAATACATTTGGCTGCTTTCTCAAACTTTCATAATGGATTCCAAGACTCATCTGTAATCTCCCATCGTCTCTGTAAAACCTTCTTGTAAGGGGTCTTGCATATCAGACCACCCTTCAAAGAACCAGTTGATCCTTGGAGTTTAACACTAGTATTGCAATCCCTGACACAATCACCTTTTGAGCCTTCTGCCACTTGCGATGTACAGCTCTTATCCTGGAAATCACTATTTTTAGTAGCCATCACCTCAGCAAGATACATATCCAAGCTTCAGGCCTTGTGCATAAAACGGCCTTACATGGTCTTTCATAAGGACAGAGTATCACTCTGGACTAACCGTTCCTTTCTGCCCAAAGTTATTTCAGAATTGATAGTTAACCGAACAACTGACCTACCAGTCTTTTTTTCCTAACTAAAGGAGAATACTGCCTTCATTTGCTGGATGTACATAGACAGTTATCATTTTATTTGGACAGAACTAAATCAGTACGTAAATCAGACCAGTTGTTTCTTTCCTATTCAGGTCCTAAATTGGGAAACTCTCTTTCTAAAGTGACCTTATCTAAGTGGGGGAACTCTCTTTCTAAAGTGACCTTATCTAAGTGGTTGAGAAATTGTTATCCTTTGTCTACCAACATAATAAAATTCCTCTACCGAGCAAGGTCAAAGCACACTCCACCAGATCAGTGGTGATTTCTGTTGTTTTTCACGCAAAGGCTTCAGTGGATGATATCTTTTCAGCTGCAACTTAGGCTACCCCTCATACCTTTATCACTCATTACAAATTGGATTTGGTCTCCAGGGGGAGAGCATCCTTTGGTTCAATGGTAAGGGCCTTCCAGGACATAAAGTAGCTAGGGACGCTGTCCCATCAGTATGGAATGAATGAAGATTAAAAACATCAGATTAAGAAGTTATGTTCTTACTATAATGTTCCATCTGTGTTGTTCATCTTCATTCATTCATTACATCAAACCCTCCGTCCCCCTCCAAGGGGCTCCTGGAGGTTCGGATTTGGTCCAAATCCGCCTCTGCTTTCTTTATCATGGGCAAACTTGATCTGAGGTAACAGGGAGAGGGGTACTATGTGTAAAACTTAGCTTGAGAGTTTTTTGGCTGGCACGAGCTTGTTATAAGGCTGCCTCGGTTCCGAGGACAGAACTGACACCCATCAGTAATGAATAAATGTAGATGAACAACACAGATGGAACGTTATGATAAGAACATAACTTCTTTTTATGGTAAGTAGGAGGTCTTGCATCTGTTTTGAGGGTTGTGCATGCACACTTCCGGGTGCCAGAAAGATATTTTTTAGATTAGTTTTGAAACTGGAAAGGTTGCTAGTGTGCAAGGGATAAGAAGATAGTGTTCCAGGAGTGGGCTATGTAGCTGGAGTTGAGTGAGGTTCTTGCTAACAGGTGTGGTTTGTAGGTACCAAGGAGCATTTTAGTTTTAGATCGAATTAACCTAGGAGGTGTATATGTGTGCAGTAAGTCTAGCAGGGCTTTGCTTTGTTCTGGTTTGTATATTAATTTATGGACTAGGAGTAGTTGTGTATAAGTGAGTTGCTTCGGTAATTCAAGCCAGTCGAGCTGTTTTAGAGCTAAGTAGTAATAGGTTCTGTTTGATGAGTTAGTGGCAAATGTTGCTATATTATTGTAGCACTGGTTTTGGTTATTTTCGATAGAAGCTTGAAGGTTAAGCAGTACTGGGGAATGGGGAGCCATATGGTAAAGTGGACAATAGGAGTGTGGAGGCCAGGAGTTTCCTGGATACATCAGTTATGTAGTCTTTAGTTCTATAGAGTGTGCTTAAATTTTCATGATTTTTTTTGCTAACCTGACATTGTCTGTTGCCCATTCCATTGTCATCTCTAGTTACTTGGTATGGGGATGACTTTTACAGAGATGCTACCAGACACTGTTATTGAGGTGTCTAAGGGCATTTGGGAGGAATAGTACCAACTTTTTTTTTTTTTTTGATTGGGTAGAGCCTAGAGTTATTGAGCCAGCTTTCTACTGGTGAAAATGACTCCTGGGAGAGGTGTTGTAGAGTAATTGTGTTACTAGCAGAAAAGATTAATGTAGACCTGTCAGCATTTTGTATGATGGATGCTTGACAATTAATGGAGTGTAGGTTGTTGGTAAGTATGCTGAACATTTGTACCCCAGTATGGAACCCTGGGGAACACCAGTTTTGATGGGTAGGAAGGATGAGTAAGAATTAATGTATTTAAAAGATTCGAGTCTGTTTGAAAGGTAGCTGGAAAACCATTTGGTGAAAGTGTTTAACAGGCCAAGTGAAGAGGGTGGCTTTAGAAAAAGGCTGTAGGAAATTGTATCAGAGGCCTTGGACAGATCCAGAAACGTGGCAGAAACCAGTTAGCCTTTGCCTATGGATAGGTTAATAGTGTTAGTGATGTTTAAGAGAGCAGTGATAGGACTATGCCCTGGTCAAAAACCATGTTGGGTGGGAGTAAGGGTTTGTAAATGAGTCATTAATTGATTATGAATGCATTTTTCAAGGATTTTTGAACATGGGGAGAGAATGGCAATGGGTCTAACACTGGATATACCATTGGAGTTACCTTCCTTGTGAAGGCTGAAACATATGATTCCTGAATAGACCTGTTTATGAGAATGGATACTGGAAAGGAAACTGAGCCGGCTGCTATGTTTAAGAAATCACCTGGAATTCCACCTGGAGCTGGTGTACTTGGTTTAATTTGTTTGAGGTGTTTCTTGATTGTTATGATATATACAGGTTGAAAGGTGAAAGATTAAATATTAATGGGGCTGGGAGGTGAGAGTGAGTGGGATGTAGTCAGATTATTAGAGAAAGTTGATGTGTTTTCAGTTCCGTTGTGTTGTAGTTTAGAGATGGTAAAGATAAATTGATCATTGAAAGCAGTAGCTGTTTCTTCGTGTGTACAGTGGGGGTTAGATTTAGTTATCCATTTGATTCAGGATACAGTGTTTTAGATATGGTGGCCAAGAATTGTCTAGAATTTTTTAGCATCTGTTCTGCAAATTGGAGTAATAAAGTTTTTTTGGCAAATTAGATCTGGCATTTGGCATTACTTCATAAGTGTTTATATTTTTGAAAATTGTTTTTGTTTTATTACTGAGCCATGCTTCCCAAAGTCTGTTCCTCATTAATTTCCTGGTAGTAGGAGTGAGCAAAGGAGCAGGGTTGTCTAAGGGGGGGCCATGCTGTGTAGCAGTTCCATATATATCTTATTAAAATAAACAACATCGTGTAATGGCAAGATTTTTCGGATGCTCCAGTTGTGAGATTGTAGTGAGGTGTTAGTTGCAGGACAAAGTTATTCATGTTGTGAGAGGATTTACTTCAGCAATAATATCTTATAGTAGCAATTATTCTATAAGAGCATTTTCTTTTCAATCTTCTCAGACATTGTTTTCAAACTGATCAATAATGTACTACATGTGAAATTAGGGAAGTGGTGTGTCTATGTGTGTTTGTGTAGGATGTTGGGCTGGGATACCTTTTAGCATGCTCACCATTTTGAGTAAATAGTTGTACTTTGCTTGGAAAGTGAACTAAATCCTCAAGCCCTTGCTTCATTTTGAACATGATGAGCCTATGTTTGACAGCTGTGAAAGTTCTGAAGAAATAGATAATGACTAGCAAAGCAGAAATGTTTATTTTGGAGAATTTGCTACTTACTAGCACTATAATATTAAGAGAAATGATGTCTTCATGTTTGTTCAACCTGACCATTCTTGCATATTCAGTAGAATGAACACTAAGTGAGGAACACAACTCCCTTTTGAAATGTTGTGACTTAAGTCCCAAAATGAAAAAAAAAACGAAGATCAAAAGCATACGAGAACAGTGACTGTCAGGCATTATTTTCCTTTCCATTTGTTTTTGCAAAGGAAGCAAGCCCTTGGGCACCACCATGTGGGGGCAAGTTCCCAATGAACTTACATACACAGCTCTGAGATCCTCATAGCTCAGGAAAAAAGGGACTGTTCCAAGGAACAGAAGACTTGGACTTTGTAGGTCCAAATTTTTGGTCTTTCTCGCACTAGCCAGTCTCAGCATTTGAAAATGTTACCAAGAAATGCACTTTTGCATATTATGGATTAACTGAGTCTCCTTGTAGGAAAGATGGTTGAACTTCAGTGTTCTGTAGTTGAATACCATACACTTCCTTGAGGTCCCACTGGATGACGACAACACCCAGAGTTACACTTCCCAGTGTTGAATTCAACAATTACCATTTTGCACAAGAAATTACTTCACGTGTAGTTACTGTGTACATCAGCAGTGATTCACTTATTCTGGGGACATTGCTGTGCAGCCATGGAATTGGAATATAAGTTCAGGATGCATGGGGACATGTTACCAACATGAGGCATGTAGGAGGGCTTACCCTCTGAAAAAAATGCTTATATAAAGTTTTGTCTGGGAGTTGAATTCATGTACATTTTAACTCAAATTATTGAAACGGTGTTGGGTTACACTTCTGCAATACATACATAGGTGATGCTCTACAAATTCAGTCAGGCTGAGATTCTTATTAATAAATGATTTTTCAATTAGGCTTAATTTGACATATGAATTAAATGCAGTTTAAAAAAGTTTATAGTTCAGGTTTATTTTGAATCTCTCTGTAAATACACAGCTGTTAGATTACATGCTGTGTTGTGGCATCTTGCAGACTAGATGATTGTACAGTGATTAAGATTTACAGACTTGTCTGGTATAATGTTAAGTTAAAGATATTTTGCCTACTGCATGTAAAATTTTATTTTAAGGCATATTGTTTTGGGCATAATATGTAACATATGTAATTTTGAAATGACTGTAGTTGCTAATAAGCAAAAGTTTTATGCTCGCATGTGTGTGTGTGTGTGTGTGTGTGTGTGTGTGTGTGTGTGTGTGTGTGTGTATAATATGTATTTCTATAATATGCATGTATGTCTTTGTAGTTGCATGCACACATTAGTAGTTTGTTTTGTTTTCCATTAAAATATGTAAAAGTGAAAGTGAGTGTGTGTGTGTGTATATGTATGTATGTATATGTGTGTATGTGTATATATATATATATATATATATAGAGAGAGAGAGAGAGCGCTCTGTCTGTTTCTCTCTCTCTGCATGTACATATATATATATATATATGTATATATATATATATATATATATATATATATATATATATATATATATATCGGTTCATAGGTGTTTACTAGGCTAACGACCACAAGGGCCTTTTTAAGCCTAGCCATGCATCCCAAATCTCTGACGAGTTCTGATACCCTTGATACGTGTAGGCATGGGCCTGGAAAATGTACCATTTACAAGTTACCTGTTTTCATCAGACACATAAGTGCCAAACCAGGGATGAATTACCAGTTTTCCATTCAATTGTCCAAGTTGCACTTGAATTGGATTAGGGAGGAACTCTGCTTCAAATGGATGGGGAGCCTTTTCCATAGATGGGGTAGTCTCTGGGATACATACCTATCTCTCCAGCAGGTCCTATTTATGTCACAGGCAAGATTTAAGTCTTTAGAATGGGTAATTCAGGTACTGTTTGTTTTGTGGATATGCAGGAGGTCCATCAGAGTGGTTTGACAATGCCTTATATGCCAGGCATAGATCTCCCCTCAAAAGCCTGTAGGAGACAGAATACAAGGCTAGGGCCTTGAGGCAGTCTGCATAGGACATATTACTTGTGCCCTGTATTCTTTTAGTGAGGAACCTCTGTGGACTTTCCAGTTGTGGGCTATGACTTTTTAGGTACATACCAAAGGGGGTATTGTACTCAATGATGGGTCTGATGAATGCTGAGTACAGTGGAGCAATGACTTCATTGGACTTATATGCCATACCTTTGTTTAGAAGTTACACAACATCGAATGATTTCCTCACCACTGTAGACACGTGATAATCAAAGGCTAGATTACTATCTATGTGTGTCCCTAAGTCCCTGACTACTGGGTCAGCTCTAAGGGGTGCGTTGTCAGTATGATAGTTACCAGGGATGGATGACTTCCCAAAGGATACTATTATGTACCTCTTGGCATTTAGTTTTAGTCCATGACTCTGACACAAGTTGTTTGTCTGTGTCAGCCCCTCCTGAAGAACATTTGTTTTAGTGTAAGATTCAGTGACAGCTCCTAATTTGCAACCATCTTCAAATTTAGTCAGCCAGAGACCATTGACATTGGCCTTGACTTCTGAGACATAAATGCCAAAAAGGAGCGGTCCAAAGACTGATTCCTGAGAGACTCCACTTGTGACTAGCCTCTTTGTAGAGTTCAACTCCCCAATTCTAAATTCCTGGATCCTGTCTGTGAACCAGTTGACTATCCACTAGGTGGCATATCAGTTTGTACCTAACCTCTTGAGTGTGTCTGCAATGCCTGAGTGGGTATTGTGTCAAATGCCTTGGCCAGGTCAAGGTAGGCAGTGTGAATGATTTTGCCCTCATCCAAAGAAATCCACCAGGTTGAGTAGGCATGATCGGCCCATTACAAAACCAAACTGGGTTGGGTCCAGTGTCCGGAGGTTTACTATATCTCTGTTGATCATCTCCATGATAATTATTTCCATGGTTTTATATATAAGACTAGTGAAACTTTGGGTCTGTAGTTTCCAGGGTCTGTAGATGGCCCACCTTTGTGCAGAGGGGTGACTGTTGCCTTTCTCTAGTCATGAGGCACAAAGCCTGTTTGCAGGCTATGGTTAAATAGTAATTCCAGAGCCCCTGATAGGTCACATTTCATGCTCTTTAGAAGGTATCCTGGGATATTGTCTAGGCCCATTGATGCAGTGTTCTTGGTCTTAGAGAGAGCAGTAAGGACCTGTTCCCTAGTGATAGTAGGGGGAGTTATATTTGATGATATTTCCTGAGGGAAGGTTGAGGGGGAGAGAGGAGTAAAGTTGGAGCTGAATTTATCAGCTGGGAGGTTTGCTGTATCTTCTGGCTCAGTATAGGTGGTTCCATTTACAATGAGCTCTGCACACACTTGTGTAGTGCCTTTGCGGTTGTGGACATAGCTAAAGAGTACATTGTGGTTGTCCTTGGCCTGGGAGGCCAAACTTACCTCATATTTGGTAGACTTTATTTGTCCTCTGAGCTGTTTGTATATATATATATATATAGACATATATATGTGTATATGGGTCTACTGTTTTTTTTTATCAAATTTACTTAGCCGAAAACTTTGTTGTGTGAATCCACATTATTTGACTTCCATTTTTATCGAGGTGAGTACTGTGTTGCTGGAAGTGTGAGATGTAAAGGTAGAGAAACTTTATGTGACTTGTGGTATACCATCTGAGTCATGACACATGATGAATATGACAGTAGTGCCAGCAATCTGCAGGATATGGTATGCTGGTTTTTGTACCACTCATAGCTTTGAAATGGAGATCACACTACACTAAGGGTACGGAAATCTACCCTTGCTGTCACTGTAGTGCGCTCTTGGAGTTGGTATATATAATTTGCAGTGGGTATGGGGGCAAAATTGTTGGAGAATGTGTGTTTGTCTTTTTATGTTTTAATTGCTCATTGTTTTGGATATGTGTAATTTGGAATAATGTAGATTCTCACAAGTGATATTTGGCTAAGTTCGATTATCTGTGGTTCGGTGAACAGTAAATGCGATAAAAGACAGTACATCCATATATATGTATGTAAGTATATATATATATATATATATATATATATATATATATATATATATAAGTTCAGTTAACCAAAGCCACAGGCTGCCGAAATCCTTTCCCTGTGAAAGGAACCACTTGGCCACCATGGAAATAAACCTAAATGGATGAAAACTAAGTCCACCAAAATAGTTGGTGCACCTCACCCCCCCACTAAAATATACCAACTCTGAGACTGTAGCAAAATTCACCATGGTGGCCAAGTGGTTGTTTTCACAGGAAAATGATTTCAGCAGTCCATAGCTTTGTTTAATTGAAGCTTCGGAGATATCAGCTCGAGTAAGTCACATTCAGTTTAATGTACTTTCTTTCAAAGAAAGCAATGAAAGTATAACCTTACATGTATGTATATATATATATATATATATATATATATATATATATATATACACATATATGGGTCTACTTCTGAAAACTCATTTTCTCGACAACCAGAAGACTGTACCCCTTTAAGCGAACGTGCACTAAATCAAAAGTGCACTTTTGAAAAAGCCGGTTCTCTGAAGTGCATTACAGTGGGAATAAAGAAATATATCCTTTTCCCCACTGTAGTGGGATATCGGAGTTAGTATATTTAAGTACAGGGGGTGTGGGGGGCTTGCCCCCCTGCAAAATACTGTTTAAAGCAGTTTTGTTTTCTTTTCTTTCAGTTCGAAGAACCGGCTTTTCTGAAAGTGCACTTTTGATCTAGTGCACTTTTGCTTTAATAGGTTTCGATGTTGCTTACTCGAGATTGTGACATTTCGATCGAGCAACATAGACCCCATATATATATATATATATATATATATATATATATATATATATATATATATATATGAGTGTGTGTATGTGTTCTAGTTCTTTCAGTTTCTCCCTTTCTCTCTCTCTCTGTATATATATATATATATATATATATATATATATATATATATATATATATATGGTTCCCTATCAGAAGCCTGAAACACTATAAGCCTGAAAATCAAAATCCTGAAAACTAAAGCCTGAAAATTCAAAATCCCGAAAACCCAAAATCCTAAAACTCAAAATCCTGAAAACACAAATAATGCTAATATTTCACTATAAAGACACTAATATCTACCAACTGACCCAGACCCTAACCCTAACCCTAAGGTCCGTCACTATCGCACACTCACCTGACCCGCGCCCTAACCCTAACTCACTTAAACTGCCCCTAACCCCAATATTTGTCACTATTGCATACATGCCTAACCTGCGCCCTAACCCTAACTCACTTAAACCGCTCCTAACCCTATCATAAAACCAACCGCACACTTACCTGAACCCAACGCATGACCTAACACCACAGGGCTAACAATAGCAAAGCCACAATGACGTCAGTATGTCCATTTTGTGTTTTCAGGATTTTGAGTTTCAGGATTTTGGGCTTTCGGGATTTTGAATTTTCAGGCTTTAGTTTTCAGGATTTTGATTTTCAGGCTTTTTGTGTTTCAGGCTTCTGATAGGGAACCCTATAAATATATATATATATATATACATATATATATATATATATATATATATATATATACATATACATATATATATATATATATATATATATATATATATATATATATATCTGTATGTATTTAATGTTTCAAGAATCCTTTATTAGCGGTAACCAGACCATGGTTTTGCTTGGAAAAGCTTTTTCAGTGGAATGTTCACAGAACAAAAGTTACTTGTTTATATAAATTATACTTAATTACATGAAAAATTTACAAGACATATCAAGGTCATTCTTAAATAAACAAAACAGAAGGCATCTGCAAGGGTAAAGTATTAAAACCAGAACTTCATGTGATGATTCATCATAAAAATATCTGTAGTAACTAAAAACAGAAGTTATATATAACAAGCCTGCTTAAAACTTTTTATTTAACACCCTGTTTTTCTTAAAGCTCACAAGTTCAAGATCCATTTCTTTTCTTTATTTACAACAGCATATTTCTGAGTACTTGTCTAACGGCTCCCGATAAATGCATCTATAACAGTAAAAGAATAACTGTTCCATGGTGTAGTGAGATATGTCTATATAATGCACTAAGTGGGCATTGACACTTAGTGTTGCCCATATGCAAGGACAGCCTATTTTTCTGTGACTGTGAGGTTTGGCCAACATAAAAGGCACGCTGCCATGTAAATCAACCAGTCTGTACACAGTTAATGAAGCACTGAATCACATATGTACATGAAATGCTTAGTGATGTAAAATACTTAAGTTTGCAGATCTTAATGCAAAACCTACATTGTGACATTCCTGTAATGTTTGTGTAGACACAGACATTTGTCTGTTGACAGTACTTCTAGAACTTTGTTATATCCAGAAAAATATTCTGCAATTTTTTGCACCATAAAAGACAAAACATATCATTAATAAGCAATTCATCAGGAGTAACAAAATCACAAATGACACGTTTGGGTTTTGTTTAATAAGCAAAATTGTGATAATGGTGATGCATGCACTTTAAGATTTGTCACTACTTCTGGTTCCAATAGTTTCAGGTTTCATCAAATTCTTGATAAACATTGGAATCTGCTTACTAATAAGAAACTCAAATAGTTTTAATATTTTCTTTGCTCAAAAGCATTAAACTTTAGCATGTTTCCAACACCAAGATGCTTGAAGTAACACTTGATAGTAAGCTCATAGATTCATAGGTGTATACTTGGCTAAAGATCACTGGAGCCTTTATAAGCCTTCCCAAGCATCCCAATTGTAGCCTGCAAGTTTATCTGCCTAAATGAATATAAATGTTAATTAAATGAATATAAATGTTAATAAAGTCCTCTACTCTTTTTGGTAAGTGCTATTGAATCTTTTATATCCATATGAGTTACCACCAACTCAGGTAGATGGGTCCTCATTTTAATCTCACATCCAGTGGGCAGCACACTCAGGACTACAACAACCCCCTCTGACACACACATACACTCGCGCACATACTGCACTGCAGTATCAGTATTAGAAAAGTTCAGCTATCTGATGTGGGAATTGAACCCACAGCCTTACCACCAACTCAGATAGAACTCAGATAGATGGGTCCTCATTTTAATGTCGCATCCAGTGGGCAGCACACTTCAGACTACAACTCCTTCTGAAACGCACATACGGCACTGCAGTATCAGTGTTAGAAAAGTTCAACTATCTGGTGTGGGAAATGAACCCACAGCCTTCTGCACCAGAAACATGTGTGCTACTTGTTGAGCTACTGATTGGTAAAAGACTTCTTGCTAAAGTCTTCATTGCTGGATCTTAGTCTATCACTCTCCCAACTTAACATATAAAGCCTTGGAACTCTATACAGAGCCAAGCCATTTCTCACTGACCTGGATCATAAAGCTACTGCACATGCTTATCTCTTTATCAAAACTGCTGTTTGCTGACCCTCACTAACCTCTACAACAGTCTCCAAGGAAAGCTTG